>NC_090747.1:81142764-81315264 GCF_036898095.1 Palaemon carinicauda
GGCCCCAGGGGATTCTTCAATAATTTTTCCCTTTGAAATATTTTCATTTCGAGTCATAAAAAGAAATTGTGACTTGCCAGAATACTGAATTTTGACAAAATCTCAATTAATTGTAAGGTAGGACTACCTTTAATATTCTACAGACCATTCATCTTGACTCGAGGGTTTAACTACTGCACTGTTAATTGTTCAGAGCCACTTTTCCTCTTGATAACGGTAAAGGAGAATGTAGCTATGGTAAGCTGTTCTAGGACACTCCAAAATCAAACTGTTCTTTTTGGTCTTAGATATTGGTATACACTACCATTTGTCGGTATTTTTAGGATGGAAAAATGGCATTTGATATAGAAAAATTTCCATTTTCTGACTTCAGTCTTGGGTTAATGTTCTCTTGTTTAAAGGTAGACATTCATATCCACTAGTCTATCTTGTTTCCTTTCCTGTGGGTGAATATACATATTTTTTTTTTGTGGGGTGACAAACGTTAACTTCTTTTGGAGCCTTTGAGTATCGACAGGCAGGGCTGCCTGCGTCCAAAGAAAATGGGAATTTCCGTTTCTTGTTCCTAGCCTTGGCTGTCATATTGCTAAATCCGTGTCCATCGTACTTATAAACCTTTACACAAGAACACTACCTGACCTTATATTCCCCACCTAACCTAATCTAAGAGTCACATCCTTACCTCCTTGGGGAGGGCTAACCTCCCTCTGCGACCCTCTTAGACTGTCGTATTCTTAGTTTACGTTGTTTACTTCTAAATCCACTTCATTCCTGCAAGGTAACTCAATCATATTTTGTGGAAGAAATTGATTTAACAAGTAAATCCATAGTTTTTTGAGTTATTCGGGGTCAACTACCATAAGTGAAAAGCTATGGATTTAGCCTAGATACCGTCATCAATTACATTCGAAACACCTTGAATATAGCCTACCTTGTACAGTAATAGCCCGATATACGAGTGTCCCAACAAACGAGAAATTTGAGATACGAGGAAAGTTTCGAGCAAATTTTTGCCCTGAGATATGACACGGTTCCCTATGCGGCCGCTAGGTGGCCAAGTGTGCAAGAGGCTGCTCACGTGGACAGCATCGCTCGCTCTTTCCTGTTTGATCTCAGTCACGTAAAGTTATCTCCGAGCATCGGCTGTAGTGTTTGCATTTTTTAGGTTTTTTTTTGCATTAATTAGTACAGAATTAAGTAAATAAGCAATGGGTCCAAAGCAAGCGAGTGCAAACAAGGGTAGTGAAAAGAAAAAGCGTATGATGACAATAGAGATAAAGCATGAAGTAATCGAAAAACACGAGTGGTGTACGAGTGACTTGAGCTGGCTCGCCAATATGAGAGGAGTACATCAACAATATGTACCATCCTCAAGCAGAAGGATGCTATAAAGAAGGAAATCAGAGACATTTTAGCGAAGTGGCAGGAGTTTTCTGATTTTATGGAAAAGAGGCACCCGGACAAGTTGGCGTGTGGTCGTGCGTTAGCCTTTTCGGACGACACGTGTACGTCATTTTCGTAACATTTTGAAGGGGAGACAAAAGCAAACATCCCTAGATAGGTTCCTATTAAAAAGGCCGGCAAAAAGTGAAGGTGAAAGAGAGGCAAAAAGAGCCAAGTCGGAAGAAGAAAAGTAAAAAAATTAAAATGAAAACAAAATCAGTAATTAAGTTTAGTGTAACGTAAAATTAACATTTATTTTTAAGTGTGTATACAGTAAGCTAATTTCATATAAGTTAAATTTAAATTTTAAGTTATGTTACGTAGTATTAGAAAAGTGTAGTGTACCAAACATGTTGCCATCAAGTCTCTCTCCTCCCCTTTCTCTCTCCCTCCTCCGCGCACACAGCCATTAGCCGCTACCGTCTGTCTCGAAGGTAAGAACTCCATAACAATGTCACATTTTATGGCAGATCATAACCACTACCTAGGTACTGTAGTTGCTATTTTGTGAACGTAGGTTGTGAATTAAAACAATTAAGAACATGTTTTTCCACTGTAATATACTGTTTTTAGGTGTTTTTCCAGAGGATGGGAACGGAGTAATTTTTTTTTTTCTTTTTTCTTTTTTTTTGTATTTTATATGGGAAAACTGATCCGAGAAACGAGCAAATTGACATACGAGCTTGAGTCTCGGAACGCATGAAGTTCGTATTTCAAGGTATTCCTGTACTAGTCTAATTGTACAATATTTAAATTAAATTGTTAAACTTTTTTCTTAATACTAGTCATCATCATTAAAAGCCTGTCATTGTAGTAAAAAAATGTCATCGTAATCAAACTTGATTCTCAGTAATAAAACAGTCAAAACACTGGATCTTTAGTTTGTCAGGACTTCCAAATGCATAGAAAACATTACTCCATCCCATTTTGTATGTGGTCATCATATTGCAAATACCAAGTCTTGTCAAGTAGGCCTACCTTCTTATTTACTTGAGCTAGTGATTTATTAGTTTTTGCTCTGCCGTATACTCGCATCGATCGTGATTATACATTATCTCACTGATCCTATGTTCTGGCAAGCGGAATATATTTCGCTACACACATTATCTCCGTGGGCTGGTATTTCAATGTTAATTATCAATTATACAAACTTAGAAATTGAATACCTCGAGTGGTATTACCCAGCGATTGATGGTTATGAGAGATAAACAAATTTACTAGTAATGGTTTGTTGGAATATGCTGATTAAAATGATTTTGGGAAATTTTGTTAATATAAGATGAAGCCCAGTTTTCTATTGATCGATTTACAAAAGGATTCACATGTATCAGGTAGAACGTTTTAGTTCTCAGAGTGATGCATTGCCATTTTTGGTTCTTTGGGGTTAGGAATGGGCATCTCCAACCCACACTTGATGCTTTCATTACCCTGTTTGAATTTCGGAAATGTTCAGTAATGATTAGATTAAGAAAATTTCCCAGGTCAAGCAGGGTCTGATTGGGTTGTTTCAAATTATCGGACCCGTCGATTAATTCAGTAGTCCGATGCAAAAGCGCTATTGAGTTGAAACGTCCTGTACGGTGAATTCTAAGGACTACGGGAGCAAGAAATTAAGTGTCGGGATACAGAGCTCGTTCGACTTGTAAATTTCAAGGCAGTTTTTGTGATTTTCATTATTCTATATCTATTTGGTAAGTACTTACCCTGGGTATTTAGACCATTTTAAACAGTTCCTATTCTATACAAGTTTACAATAGGGTTGAAAATACGAGTGTTATACGGCTATGCCCTCATACATACACCCCCTTCTTTTTACTTGTCAAATAGATATTATTTATGGGGAAAATATTGTTTATCATGGTCTGTAATACGATATGAAGATAGTTTATGATTTGTGAAAAATAGGATTTAGGGTAACCTGGCTGTTTATAACTTCTAATTAATATAATAAATGTTGAAATGTATAGGCAAATCTACAAAATACAGTAATAAATTACACCCCAATGCACAAATTAGAACAAAAAAAATACAGTAAGTTAAACAGATTGATAAATTTTTTTTGTTGTTTTCCCATCATTATCAAAAAAAGAAAAAACGATAATAGAAAAATACAGTTTAATAGGTGAAGATACATCTCCTATGTTAGGTTAGGTGGGGAACCTTGGGTTAGATTGTGCTCATGTGTTTGTTTCCTCTTTGAAATGTGGTTTTTCGGTAAGAATTTGAAATTTTATACCCGGTCTGTTCCATCATTATCAAAAAAAAAAAAAAAATAATAATAATAATAGAAAAATACAGTTTAATAGGTGAGGATACATCTCCTATGTTAGGTTAGGTGGGGAACCTTGGGTTAGATTGTGCTCATGTGTTTGTTTCCTCTTTGAAATGTGGTTTTTCGGTAAGAATTTGAAATTTTATACCCGGTCTGTTCCATCATTATCAAAAAAAAAAAAAATAATAATAATAATAATAGAAAAATACAGTTTAATAGGTGAAGATACATCTCCTATGTTAGGTTAGGTGGAGAAACCTTGGGTTAGATTGTGCTCATGTGTTTGTTTCCTCTTTGAAATGTGGTTTTTCGGTAAGAATTTGAAATTTTATACCCGGTCTGTTCCATCATTATCAAAAAAAAAAAAAAAATAATAATAGAAAAATACAGTTTAATAGGTGAGGATACATCTCCTATGTTAGGTTAGGTGGGGAACCTTGGGTTAGATTGTGCTCATGTGTTTGTTTCCTCTTTGAAATGTGGTTTTTCGGTAAGAATTTGAAATTTTATACCCGGTCTGTTCCATCATTATCAAAAAAAAAAAAAATAATAATAATAATAGAAAAATACAGTTTAATAGGTGAGGATACATCTCCTATGTTAGGTTAGGTGGGGAACCTTGGGTTAGATTGTGCTCATGTGTTTGATTCCATTTTAAAATGTGGTTTTTCGGTAAGAATTTTAAATTTTACACCCGGTCTATTCCATCATTATCAAAAAAAGAAAAAATGATAATAGAAAAATACAGTTAAATAGGTGAGAATACATCTCCCATGGGTGCTACTATAGTGTGAGGTCTACCGCCATATGTCGCCTACCCTGGAGGAAGGTGAGTTCTACAGCGTGACCAGCGTCCCGGAGCCACGCACCTAACCATCAAACATGTGAACTGCCCAAATCCATCAAAAACGTGACCTGCCCATATAAAAGGAAGCAAATGGAGCTCCTCAATCGCGCTACGGGCCGACCAAGGGAATGGACCGTGCCAACGAGAACTGTTGGCTATAATCTACAACAACAACTCCTAAATCAGTTTTTCCCTCGGCCTGAAAGAGATATCATCGATTGAGGGTACTAAAAATGTTGCTGAAGGAGTTTTATCGAAGTCATTCTGACAGAAGAAGCAGCGCTCGCCTTTTTATGAGAGCACAATCTCTTGGATACAGTTCAAGAAGTAGATCCATGCCATAAATGTGTTTCTGTTATGCAGGAAAAAAGAAAGCGTAACAGAGGAGGAGAATTCAAGCCTGTGTTACGTTGCCCTCGAAAGGGTATGGAAACATATGATAACATGTTTGATGTACGAAGAGTGTATCTCATAAATGTATGGAAACATATGATAACATGTTTATTTTTACATTTAATCCTTTTTTTAATGTAATTAGAAATCCAATTATCTAAGTTATTTCTAAGATATGTTTGAATTAAGTGTTTATTGCTTAAACAAACGTATGAAATGTGTTTTTTCAATATTAAACTTACCCGATAATCATGTAGCTGTCAACTCCGTTGCCCGACAGAATTCTATGGAGGGATACGCCAGCTATCACAATACTAGAAGGGGGTGTATTTACCAGCGCCACCTGTGGCCAGGTACTCAAGTACTTCTTGTTGACACCTCCTCAATTATTCCTCTGTCGTACTTCCGGCAAGACGTTCTGGGATACGCTTATGTTCTTGGAGTATTTTCACGACTTTGGTGAAGTATTTCTCTTTGATTTCGGCTGTCGCTTTACTGGAAACTTCTATATTAGCTTAGTTAGCTTTTGGAATTAATTTGATTAATTATGGTGACTAAGAGAGTATGAACTCTCTTTCACTTTTTAATGGCCGACCCTTCCCTTAGACGGAAGTGTTGGTGTCTAAGAGAGTATAGACTCTCTTTCTTATTTTGCTTAACAAAAGTTATAGATTTATTTTATATCTCTCCGCCTCTTACAGGCCTCTTCGATTAACTTCCTTTTATTATAAACTTATTAAAATTAATTTTTATATTTGTTTATATTCGACCTTCCTAATAGTAGGCGGTCTTTTCTTGGTACCGAAGTTAATTAACATTGAGCCCGTCTTTTCGGTTTTACCTGTTAACATATTATGCTATTTCCGCCACAGAGTTTGAAAGAATTTCTTTGATAGTCTCGTACTGTTTTCAAAGTTGAACTAACGTTTTGTTTTGTCTCTGCAGTTGTTGACGTTCAGAACGTTCAACTTGCACTCTATCGTTACGATAGAGAAAGAATGTTCACGGTTTCACGTTGCAGTAAGAGTAACCGTGTCTAGCGTTTTGTTCATTCTTTCTTAACTTTATGGTTTTGATCCTAATAAAGGAACTTTTCAGTTTTTTTCCTTTAACAATAATATGTTTTAACGATATATATGATTGGGCTCTTCTCTCAGGTTCTAAGTCAAGAGAGAGAGAGAGAGAGAGAGATAGAGACGGAGGGAGAAAGAGGATAAACGTTTCATTCAAGCCTGCCAGGCGTACGAGTAACGTCGTTATCGTTTTTGCTCTTCTCCCTAGTCTCTTTAGGGGAAGAAACTAAACGTTTCTAGAGTGATCTAGTGTTTAGTCTCTTTCCAGCCACTGAATTATCTTTCATTAGATTTTTCTGTTACATTGTAATTCTGTTTTCGCAATTACTAACTTTTGAGAAAGGATAGAATTGCGTGTTTCAGGTACAAACCACTTAAAGTTTCGAGTTCAGTGAAATAAGTGCAAACAGAAATCAAAGTGATAAGTGATTAGCGCAAAGTATGTCAGTTGTGCGTGAGGGTACTTTTGTGCGCGCCAGTCGTCCTCCCAGTCCGGGACCTCTTGCAAGCTCCCAAGCCCAGGGGAGAAGCAATGTCGAAGGGCAGAAGGGTTCAGCAGGCCTTGATCGGCGCACAGAAGTATCCTCGGTGGTTGTGGGCGTGTCTTACCGAGACCGTCACTCCCACCCGCAGACGATTCTGCTTTCGGACTTGATGCGTGAGTGTCGGGCTGAGAGTGTTGCGCCTCCGCCTCCGCCTACACTCGCTCCGCCTGATCGCAGTACCACCTGCCAGGCGTACGATGTTGTGGACTCTACTACAGTCCATGCAAGCACAGCTTTCGGACTTGATGCGTGAGTGTCGGGCTGAGAGTGTTGCTCCTCCGCCTCCGCCTACACTCCCTCCGCCTACACTCGCTCCGCCTGATCGCAGTACCACCTGCCAGACGTACGATGTTGTGGACTCTACTACAGTCCATGCAAGCACAGCTTTCGGACTTGATGCGTGAGTGTCGGGCTGAGAGTGTTGCTCCTCCGCCTCCGCCTACACTCCCTCCGCCTACGCTCGATCCGCCTGATCGCAGTACCATCTGCCAGGCGTACGATGTTGAGCCACGTGCTGAGTTTGCTGTTCCCAGTGGTGTTCAGCCTCCGCCTTCCTTAAGGCAACCTTTACAATGGGATCAGGAGGATTATTCCTCTCTTCCTCCGCCTCCACTTGCTGTTCCACCAGTGATGCAACACTCGGTTGAGGTACAACAACCTCTCCCGTCCATGAGTTAGTCTCCTCAGCTCTCGCTGCAGCGAGCTCAACCCTCCATAAGGCAAGCACCACAACACCTTAGCCTTGCGCCTCAGGAGCCTCAGCTTGCGAGACATTTACCTTGTTCTGCGCAGCCTCTTCCTCATCGCGCTCCGCTCACACCACAGGAACTGGAACTTGTTACTCCGCTTCCGCCAACCGCTCAGCAAGCGCAACCCTTGGGTTCAACCACTCATGCTAGGAATCAGCCTCCTCCACCCATGCGCCTTCCTTCTGCTTGTCTTTTATTCAGCCTTTGCAGACTGAGCCTCAGGTGTTCCCTCAACAGAGTCTTGAAGAGGAAACCACAACTATTGTTGTTCCAGCTCGTTCTGACTCTGCTGTTCAGCATACCTTACCTCCATTTTCAAACCATGGCAAAAATATGAATCATGAGTTATGAATGTAAGGTAAACATTATGTTGATTTTTAAACCCCATGCAAGCATGCATAAAGCACTCTAGCACTGGTCATGGAATTTCTGAGAAATGTTAAACGCCATGCACACGCTCTGCTTTCCTTTCAGCAGGCTCTGCTTACAGCAGGCTCTGCTTACTACATGCTCAGCATACAGCATGCTCTGCATTCAGCATGCTCTGCATACAACATGCTCTGCATACAGCATGCTCTGCATTCAGCATGCTCTGCATACAACATGCTCTACATACAGCATGCTCTGCATACAGCATACTCTGCATACATCATGCTCTGCATACCTTACCGCATGCTTCTCAGTCACACATCTTGGGTTGTTGCCAACTCACTAGACTGTCAAGCAGTTTCATAACGTTGCCTTCTAGTCTGCTGCTTTTGCACCAGTGAACCCTCACTCAGAGAACTTAGCTTTTCTAGGATAAGGTCCCTGTAGATGAGAAAGTTCTTTTCTCCCTCCTTCTGATATTCCCTTGAGGACTCTGTCATTTGGAGGGAGCCTTTAGCTGCATAACCTCTTATGGACTTTTATTTAAGCATAACATGCTTCCAGGGAAGGTTATGGTTCCACTTCAGTCGCTAATCCCGTCTGTTACCACACCTGCTCCCATGACCTTGAGCTGTGTTGCATGACATGCAGTCCAAGCTTAGTCCTTGTTAGAGGATTTTTTGTTTACGGAGTCAATGTGTCACGGGGAAGACGTTCAACAACCAACAGAAGTGACTTGTTGTGACGCAGTGCGGCAACCTCAGCAACCCGTTAAGGAGTTGTCTGTACGACCCAGACAGTCTAGACAGATTCGGGTTGTCACTGTACTTCCTCGCTTGCCCATGATTGACAGTTCACAGACTGTGCAGCAGTATCATGATCTTGTGTCCGGCTCCGTCAGACGACTGGCTTTTAAGAGCTCCCACAAGTCGTCGCTGTCTGGAGATTTTCAAATGGACTATGGATCTGACCAAGGAACTGGGCCTCCTGGTCAATTTTGAGGAGTCTCAGCTCGTTCCATCCCAGACCATTGTCTCCTTGGGTATGGATCTTCAGAGTCGAGCTTTTCGGACTTTTCCGTCGGCCCCAAGGATCTTCCAAGCCCTAGAATGCATCCAGAGCATGCTGAGAAGGAACCGATGCTCAGTCAGGTAGTGGATGAGTCTAACAGGGACACTTTCATCGCTGACCCTGTTCATCGTGTTAGGGAGACTCCACCTCCCCTCCCTTCAGTATCATCTAGCTGCTCACTGGATAAAGGACATGACACTAGAGACGGTCTCAGTTCCTGTTTCCGAAGAGAGGAGGTCTTCTCTCGCGTGGTGTAAGAACAGCTTTCTTCTCAAGGAAGGCTACCTTTGGCTGTTCAGAAACACGACCGCCTTCTCCTCTCGGACGCATCAGACACGGGCTGGGGTGCGACTTTGGACGGACAAGAATGCTCGGGAACATGGAATCAGGAGCAAAGGACACTTCACATCATTTGCAAGAAGTTGTTGGCGGTTATTCTGGCCTTGATAAACTTCAAGTCCCTCCAGCTTAACAAAGTGGTGGAGGTGGACTCTGACAACACCACAGCCCTGGCTTACATCTTCAAGCAGGGAGGGACTCTTTCGTGGAAGTTGTTCTAGATCGCAAGGGACCTACTCATCTGGACTTTAGATCGAAAGCTAACTGGTAACGAGGTTCATTCAGGGCGGTATGAATGTCATGGCAGATCACCTCAGACGGAAGGGTCAGGTCATCCCCACAGAGTGGACCCTTCTCAAGAATGTTTGCAACAGACTTTGGGCCCTGTGGGGTCAGCCAACCATAGATCTGTTCACTACCTCGATAACCTAGAGACTCCTGTTGTATTGTTCTCCGATTCCAGACCCAGCAGCAGTTCACGTGGATGCTTTTCTGCTGGATTGGTTCCATCTCGACCTGTATGCATTCCCGCCGTTCAAGATTGTCAACAGAGTACTTCAGAAGTTCTCCTCTCACTAAGGGACACGGCTGACGTTGGTTGGCTCCGCTCTGGTCCGCGAGAGAATGGTTCTTAGAGGTACTGCAATGGCTGGTCGACATTCCCAGGACTCTTCCTCTAGGAGTGAACCTTCTAAGTCTACCTCACGTAAAGAAGGTACACCCAATCCTCCACGCTCTTCGTCTGACTGCCTTCAGACTTTCGAAAGACTCTCAAGAGCTAGGGGCTTTTCGAAGGAGGCAGCCAGAGCGATTGCCAAAGCAAGGAGAACATCCACTCTCAGAATCTATCAGTCTCAAGGGGAAGTCTTCCGTAGCTGGTACAAGACCAATGCAGTTTCCTCAACCAGTACCACTGTAACCCAGATTGCTGACTTCCTGTTATATCTAAGGAAAGTAAGATCCCTTTCAGCTCCTACGATCAAGGGTTACAGAAGTATGTTGGCAGCGGTTTTCCGCCACAGAGGCTTGGATCTTTCCACCAACAAAGATCTACAGGACCTCCCTAGGTCTTTTGAGACCTCAAAGGAACGTCGGTTGTCCAATCCAGGCTGGAATCTAGACGTGGTCCTAAGGTTCCTTATGTCATCAAGATTTGAACCTCTCCAATCAGCCTCTTTTTAGGACCTCACATTAAAAACTCTTTTCCTCGTGTGCTTGACAACAGCTAAAAGAGTAAGTGAGATCCACGCCTTCAGCAGGATCATTGTTTTCACATCTGAAACGGCTACATGTTCCTTGCAGCTCGGTTTTTGCTAAACGAGCTTCCTTCACGTCCTTGGCCTAAGTCGTTCGAGATCCCAAGCCTGTCCAACTTGGTGGGGAATGATCTGAAAAGAGTACTTTGCCCAGTTAGAGCTCTTAGGTACTATCTAAAAAGGTCTTAACCTTTACAAGGACAATCAGAAGCCTTATAGTGTGCTATCAAGAAACCTTCTTTTCCAAGTTCTAAGAACTCAGTTTCTTACTATTCAGGCTTCTGATTAGAGAAACACATTCTCGTCTGAAGGAAGAAGACCTTGCTTTGCTGAAGGTAAGGACACATGAAGTGGGAGCTGTGGCTACTTCAGTGGCCTTCAAACAGAACCATTCTCTGCAGAGTGTTATGGATGCAACCTATTGGAGAAGCAAGTCAGTGTTCGCATCATTCTATCTCAAAGATGTCCAGTCTCTTTACGAGTACTGCTACACCCTGGGACCATTCGTAGCAACGAATGCAGTAGTAGGCGAGGGCTCAGCCACTACATTCCCATAATCCCATAACCTTTTAACCTTTCTCTTGAATACTTTTTATGGGTTGTACGGTCGGCTAAGAAGCCTTCCACATCCTTGTTGATTTGGCGGGTGGTCAATTCTTTCTTGAGAAGCGCCGAGGTTAAAGGTTGTGATGAGGTCCTTTAGTATGGGTTGCAGCCCTGTATACTTTAGCACCTTTGAGTTGATTCAGCCTCCCAAGAGGAACGCTGCGCTCAGTAAGGAAGACGATCTTATTAAAGGCAGAGTAACGGTTCAAGTCGACTTCCTTACCAGGTACTTATTATTTCATTGTTATTGTGGATAACTGATTATATGAAATACGGGATACTTAGCTATCCTTTAGTCTTGTACCCTGGTTTTTCACCCACCCCCCTGGGTGTGAATCAGCTACATGATTATCGGGTAAGTTTAATATTGAAAAATGTTATTTTTATTAGTAAAATAAATTTTTGAATATACTTACCCGATAATCATGATTTAATCGACCCTCCCTTCCTCCCCATAGAGAACCAGTGGACCGAGGAATAATTGAGGAGGTGTCAACAAGAAGTACTATAGTACCTGGCCACAGGTGGCGCTGGTAAATACACCCCCTTCTAGTATTGTGATAGCTGGCGTATCCCTCCATAGAATTCTGTCGGGCAACGGAGTTGACAGCTACATGATTATCGGGTAAGTATATTCAAAAATTTATTTTACAAATAAAAATAACATTTATCTATGAGGGACGAATAATTCAGCAGTAGACCTCACGCTATAGTAGTAACGGGAGGTAGATCTCACGCTATAGTGTGGTAGACCTCACGCTATAGTGTGGTAGACCTCACGCTATAGTAGCACCTTCCCATGTTAGGTTAGGTTAGATTGTGCTCATGTGTTTGTTTCCATTTTATAATTTGGTTTTTTGGTACGAATTTTAAATTTTACACCCGGTCTGTCCCAACCCACTGCAGTACAAAGGCTACCCTTTCCTCGCTGGGCTATTTTCCCTGTTGGAGCCCTTTGACTCATAATATTCTGCTTTTCCCACTAGGGTTGTAGCTAAGCTAGTAATCATAATCTCTACTTTTTTTTTTAAGTTATAGATCGTCTTGATTAAACTCGAATAGCGTAAACTAAATAATATTGATTGACAGCTTTTCATTTATTCATGTGATGCTCAATGATTAAAGATAGGTAATATGATTCATTTTTGCCAATACTCAGTTAAAACCATGGTGGTCAAATATTGTTAGTGGTGTGCTCAATTTTTGAAATCTGAGAATTTTGGTAGCTGAGTGATTGTGTACTCCTAATTGTCCCAGGTTGGTTTATTCTAGTGGTAATATGTTGTGTGTATTAGATGCTTGCAAAAAAAGTAGAAGAGGCATGACATCTTTTAAGTGGGCCTAAACCACCCAATGCGATTTGAGTATGCCTCACAACTCCAAGATTATGGAGAAGTCAGGATTTTATGGTAGTGTATTATTATTATTATTATTATTATTATTATTATTATTATTATTACTACTTGTTAAGCTTCAACCCTAGTTTGAAAAGCAGTATGCTATAAGCCAAGGGGCTCCAATAGGGAAAATAGCCCAGTGAGGAAAGGAAATAAGAGAAGTAATTAACAATTAAAATATGATATTTTAAGAACAGTAACAACATTAAAATAAATATATATATAAACTATGAATAATTAAAAAAAAAACAAGAGGAAGACAAATAAGATAGAAAAGTGTGTCCGAGTGTACCCTCAAGCAAGAGAACTCTAACCCAAGGCAGTGGAAGACCATCGTACAGAGGCTATGGCACTACCCAAGACTAGAGAACAATGGTTTGATTTTGGAGTGTCCTTCTCCTAGAAGAGTGACTTACCATAGCTAAAGAGTCTCTTCTACCCTTACCAAGAGGAAAGTAGCCACTGAAAAATTACAGTGCAGTTATTAACCCCTGGGTGAAGAGGAATTGTTTGGTAATCTCAAGTATTGTCAGGTGTATGAAGACAAGGAAGAATATGTAAAGAATAGGCCAGACTATTCGGTGTATGTGTAGGCAAATGGAAATACACCGTAACCAGAGATAAGGATCCAATGTAGTACAGTCAGGCCAGTCAAAGGACCCACTAACACCAGCGGTAGTATCTCAAAGGGTGGCTGGTGCTCTGGCCAACCTACTGATTAGATAAAGGAGACTTTCCATAAATGTTGTTATAAGCTCAACATCAAAATTCATTGCTCCTTATGTAATATTGCAAAAAAAAAAAAAAAAAAAATCTATGTACAGTACTGAATATGAATACACAGAGAACAATGTGTATGACCTAGCCTAGGCAGCATGTCCTAACCTAGTTAACCTGAACTCCTCTCCTACCTATCGAGATCTAAGAAAATGTAAATTGAATCAAGTTAGGTGGGTGCATCGGTTGCATTACGTTCCTGAATGTAGGCTATGTTTTATACACCCAAAGTCATGGTCAAGACATAAAATTTAAGGCACCCCTTTTTAAGCATTACTACACAATGCTACCTATTTTATAAAGCAAAAATGGGGCTGCCTCATGTTGTTAATTAAGATTTACTTCCCTTCCTTACCTTAGCACTTTTAAATTACAGGAATGTGAACTGACCTTAACCTAACTTACTGTGCTGGAACTTTACCTAGCCAGACTAAGGCAGTCACCAATCCATATAATGTGACTGAATGCTGTAGAAAGAATATTATGAGGATAGTGTAGTTGCAGTTGAACAGTCCCACCAGGGACCGAGCACCAGTACCATTGATCCGGTGAAAGAGGTACGCCCACGCTCCCCATTTCTACTGTGACATAGAAGGAAGGACCTTTCCTTTAGAGAGCCGCTCACCTCTGCCAGGAACAAGTAATGAAGCTTATCCTACCATGGATTTTGGGTTCATCAAACAGAGGAAGATTAGGCTTTGGCAGCTATAGCTTATTACACAGGTTAGTGGTGAGCTGTCCCACACTGATCCATTACCATAGGCTTGGTATGGGTAAGACACACGCTTCCCTTGGATTCCACTCGCCGCCTAAGAAGGGAATAACAGAGCTAACCCTTTGACTGTTTCCCCTTGGTTTGATTAACAAGTGCATGAGCCTAATACAGTACTGTATTTCAGATCGTACTGACATACCAGCAGTAGGAAATTATGAGTACCCTCTCCACTCGGGGAAATGTGAATGTCTGTCTACCTTTACAATCCTTACTACACCGAGAGATTGTCATCATAGTGATATCGTAACCTGTAGCTCTTTGGGTAGGATTCTCCTCTTGGCTGTGCATCACAGTGTCCCCTTTCTGTAAAGTTTCTGTATTTCACAGATGGAAAAATCCTGTTGTTCAGCTTCATGAGGAATGTCTCTATATCTGTGCTCCTTTTAATGATGGGGATCATAGGTGGTAGACACACAGCAGTGATATTTTTGTACCAAAAATAATAGAATCTAGGTTTATTCAGACACTAACAAACCTTATGTTATTTATATATGGGTGTATTCTTTCAGCGTATCTGGAAGGCAGCAAATTAAAATTGTGGTATAAGGTGGCATCCCACCCTGAGTACGGGGTGGCTGGGGTTACCCAGCCACCTCTACTTACATATACTCAAAGATCGGTGATTTAGTCACTTTTTTCTTTGGCTGGTAAAGAGAGGTTGTCTCCTCTCTCTCTCCTCCTCAAGGCTTTGCCATAGTCATTGGACAAATTGTTGCTTTACGGTTATTCTTTCTCTTTTTATTTGGGTACCATGGATGGGAAGTAAATAATTATTTAATAGTATTGTTCATTGAAAAATAGGTCAATAGGTAAATTCTGATATTTTTTAAACTAAACTTAGGATAGTCAATCCATTAGTACAAATGAATAGGTACATTACTTTTTGAAAGGACCCTTTAGATAATTATAAAAACAAGGATGTTGTGTTCAGTTCTGTTATATGATTAAAAAAAAATGGAGGGAAAACTTTTAAAATATATTCATTTTTTTTTCTCAGGTGCATCTTGAGCAGTAAGGTATGGAAGACAGAAAATTAAAGATTGATCATTTTGCTGCTCTTCAATGAGAGCAGTCATCGAAAAGCATATACTTGGTTGTCATAGTTGGAATTTTAAAGGTAATGTTAATAATAAGCATTCTGTTCCGCAACTGGAATAAAAACCTACGCTATTTATTAGGGGTATTACTTTCAGTGAAACTGTAAGGACGAGCCATTAAAATTTTAGCGAGGTTTCACTACCCATCCCGCTAGTTAGCGGGGGTTATGGGGGTTAGCTTACTCCCACTTACACACCTGTGATTTAGTTCGCTTTACTTTTGGCTCGTATGGAGACCGGTTGTTACCGCTCTTTCTCCTCGCCTATTTTGGGCTGCCATTATTTTTGTCTTTTAACTTAACCTTTTTCTTATACATCCAGTCAGACCTCGTTAATCGTGGTTTCTTGCTGCACGGCCATGGAGAAGAAAAAAGAATTTGATGAATGTTTACCCAACATTAGGAATTTGATTTCTAATAGTTGGCAACTATTAAATAAAAATTCTCATAATAATTGTGATATTCAAGCTGGGCGATGATTTCAAATAGCCCGCGCTCCTCTACACTGGGAGCGTTGCGCACCACTACCTATCTCTACACCTAGCTGGTCCTAGCTCTCTCTGTACAGTGTGTATCCAATTTCTGTGGTAAAAAATTACAGCTATATTTGAAATAATCCGGATTTTGATTAAACTGGTGTTTCACTTAACTGTATCCAATAATGCATGTAATATTCATTTGTTCCGTAACAGAAATACAAACCATGCTATTTACATAGGGTTTACTTTCGGCGTAGCTGAAAGGACGAGCCATTAGAATTTAACGAGGGTGTATTACCCCCGCGCTAGTTAGCAGGGGGGTAGGGGAGTGGTAGCTAGCTACCCCTCCCCCCTCACACACCGGTGAACTGCTTCACTTCACTTTTGGCTTGGACAATGAACAGATGTCTCTGTCCCGTCCTTGCATGGCAGCCATTAATGCTTTGTCTTACTTAATTACTTACTGTTCTTATACTTAATATATATGTAAACATTCTTATGTTAATGTATATATTTGAGTATAGAAATACAGTAAGTTTCCTTTTCAGTGTATGCGCTGTGTGTGTGTAGGAAGTCCACTCATTGTACGACAACTTCTCCGTGTGGTCTCGGGCCACTACGGTGACTTTTCATGGGTCGCGATCTCTCCCTTGGTCTTTCGGTCTCCCTTCGGCGGGCGTCGTGGGGAATCGTCATCGCTGGACTCTACTTACTAATATGTTTCTCCGCTGTTCCTCCTTCCCTACGGGGAACTTGGTCTATCAGTGTGGGGAACTTGGGAGTTTTGTTTGACTACGGTCTCTATCTCCTTGAGTTCGTTCACCCTTTTATTATTATTACGTATTACGGTAGCTTCCTTCCCGTTGCGGGTTGAATGGCTTCCGTTTATTTTGTCTCAATTATTTTTTTATTTAAATCTAATTGCATTTGTTAACTTTTCAGCTTCTGTGTAGAACGCTTCTCTTTGGGGTTCATTCGTTCTTACGATTAGTAACATTCTTAGTTGAATTACATATTTTTAATTGTTTTAATTCTGTTTTGTTACAATTCTCCGCCTTCCCTCCCCCTTCCCGTGAGTGGCAGTTGGGAAGGAGGGCGCATCCCTATGTGTAATTCTTATTATTCTTTTCCCGCGGGGGTTCCTCTTCGGAGTTCCCCTGGGCGAATTAATGTTAACTAATTGTTTTATTTTCACAGTTAACAATCTGGTTTTTTGTTTGCCTAATGTGCCTACGAAGCAGAGCTGTCCTGTTGGGTCCTGGGGAGTCTGCCGTTGCCGCCTCCTCTACAACTTCGTCATGGGCGTGTTTCTTCTCCTAGAAGTTCTCCCGTGACAACTGTCAGCTCCTTAGTTCATATAGAACGCTCAGGAGGTTCGCCTCCTTGGGTGGGTTCTTCCCTTTCGAGGGAGGTTCCCTTCCCAGGTATGAGTTTTTTCCCCTTCAGGGGGGTTTGTTCTCCTGCCTTAATTTTTTTCTGGTCCTCGGGCGGTTATGCTCTTGGTGCTGAGCTACAGCTTTTGTAACCATGCTCAAGGGGCTGAGCGGTTGCGAGGCCGGACCATGGTGTTCGTGCGATTTTGCTCTTGGTGCTGAGCGGTCGCACTCGCAGCTACGCTCAAGGGGCTGAGCAACTGCAGGAGCTCCTCTTCGGAGGGTTGCTCTTTATGGTCAGCTTGCTGATCCAGCGGCCCTAAGGGCCACCTTCATCAATCTCTTCTACGAAGTGTTCTTCTTTCTCGTTCGCGAGAGAGGACACTCAGGGGGGTTTGTTCTCCTACCTTAATTTTTTTCTGGTCCTCGGGCAGTTATGCTCTTGGTGCTGAGCGGTTGCGAGGCCGGACCATGGTGTTCGTGCGATTTTGCTCTTGGTGCTGAGCGGTCGCACTCGCAGCTACGCTCAAGGGGCTGAGCAACTGCAGGAGCTCCTCTTCGGAGGGTTGCTCTTTATGGTCAGCTTGCTGATCCAGCGGCCCTAAGGGGCACCTTCATCAATCTCTTCTACGAAGCGTTCTTCTTTCTCGTTCGCGAGAGAGGACACTCATAGAGACTCCTCTTTGGAGGACTCCCTACTGCTGTTGTTGCTGAAGGCTCAGTTCCCCCCTCCGAACATCTTCGAGGGGGCAGCCAAGTCCAATGGTCTCTCCTGCGAGTGTCTCTCCCCCTCGGGGGAGTTCACTAACAGAGACTCCTCTTCTGAGGACTGATGATGGTGCTCCTGTCCGTGGTCGTCCTCATCTTCAGCCGCAGAGGATCCTCCTCGATGAGAACAGACTGTTGCTGCTGCTTCTCTAGACCTGCGATCTTCGACATCTGCCAGATCTTCTTGTCTTCCTTCTCCGTTCCAGGACGCAGTAGCGCTGTGGGCGCCTCCACCCCGTTTTCCAAACGGGCGCCGGTCCCTTCGGGGCTAAGGGCTTATCTCACATGGGAGTAAGCCCTTTGGTGCCAGGTTTTTTTTTACCTGTGCTACCTCGTTCTAATGCGCGTGAGTTCGCAAAAGTTCCTGATGTGCGCAATGCACGCCAACGCGCCCTCGCGCCCACGATCTCCGGATCTGGTCGCAAGTCTCCTGCTGTGGACCAGACTTCTGCTGAATCAACCTGATCGCCAACTCTTCTGAGTCCTTCTGTGCGGCTACGCGCCATGCGCGCCTACGGTCTCCTGAACGCCCACGATCGCCTGCTCGCCAGCATCACGTCTGGTCACCCTTTCCTGATGTGCGCATTGGGCGCCAACGTTCGCCCACGATCTCCGGATCTGGGCACAAGCAGGGAGGTTGTTCTTTACTGAACTCCACGTACACATGCTCGCCAGCTCGCATCTGCGCCACCTTCCTGATATGCGCATGCACACCATCGTTCGCCCACGCGCCCATGATCTTCGGATCTGGGCGCAGGCAAGGACATTTTCCTGATATGCGCATACGCGCCATCGTTCGCCCACGCGCCCATGATCTTCGAATCTGGGCGCAGGCAAGGAGTTATTCCTTCGCCTCCTCACCGACGATCTCTCATACGTCTGGCCGCGCATTTCTCAGCTGGCCACACAACTACGCTTCTACGATCTGGTTCCTGCCTCGTCACGCAGTTCAAGAAGTTCCTTCGCTAGCGCACAGGCGCTCACAGGTTCTTCTAGACTTACTTCACCGCCGCCCAAGAGATACCTAAGTTAGCGCACAGAAGCTCACAGGCATCCCTGGGCTCTCCTTATGCACCAGCGATCCTCTACGCGCCCGCGCAATTCGTCGCCTGCGCACAAGCGTTTTCAACGCCAACGTTTCAATCGTCGTAGGTTTCCTACGCGCCCACGCGTTAACTCCTGTACGCGAGTGGTCGCTATTCGCCAACGCGCCACTGCTTGCCAACGCGCCACTGCTTGCCAACGCGCCACTGCTTGCCAACGCGCCACTGCTTGCCAACGCGCCACTGCTTGCCAACGCGCCACTGCTTGCCAACGCGCCACTGCTTGCCAACGCGCCACCGCTTGCCAACGCGCCACCGCTTGCCAACGCGCCACCGCTTGCCCACGCGCCACCGCTTGCCCACGCGCCACCGCTTGCCCACGCGCCACCGCTTGCCCACGCGCCACCGCTTGCCCACGCGCCACCGCTTGCCCACGCGCCACCGCTTGCCCACGCGCCACCGCTTGCCCACGCGCCACCGCTTGCCCACGCGCCACCGCTTGCCCACGCGCCACCGCTTGCCCACGCGCCACCGCTTGCCCACGCGCCACCGCTTGCCCACGCGCCACCGCTTGCCCACGCGCCACCGCTTGCCCACGCGCCACCGCTTGCCCACGCGCCACCGCTTGCCCACGCGCCACCGCTTGCCCACGCGCCACCGCTTGCCCACGCGCCACCGCTTGCCCACGCGCCACCGCTTGCCCACGCGCCACCGCTTGCCCACGCGCCATCGCTTGCCCACGCGCCATCGCTTGACCACGCGCCATCGCTTGACCACGCGCCATCGCTTGACCACGCGCCATCGCTTGACCACGCGCCATCGCTTGCCAACGCGCTTTCGCCCGCCTACGAGCCATCGCTTGCCTACGTGCTATCGGTCTCCCGGCCGCCTGCGCTCGCCCTTACGCCCACGCGAACCTGTGTTCGCCCACGCGCGAACCATCGATTTGCCATCGCTTGCTGAACGTGCCAACGTGCCATCGCTCGCCTACACGCCATCGGTCTCCCGACTTCCAGCGCTCGCCCGACCTCCAGCGCTCGCCCTCACCTGCGCGCCCACGCGCACTTTCGACTGCGCGCCCGCGCGCGAACCAACGATTTGCCATCGCGCGAGCCCCAGGGTGATTTCGACCTCTATTCCCGTAGGGCGGGTAGCGTGTTATCGTAACATGGGCAACCTGGCGAGTCATTTGGGGCGCGTACTTCCAGTTCACGATCTTATAGGGCGGGAAGCCTCGTAAACGCAGAGCATGGCACATACAAGAGCAGGAAGGATCTTCAGAGAGGTCGGGGCAACATCCTTCTTCCTTTCGGGCAGTCCCCATCATCTCTACTCCTCAGGATCGTTCGATTCCCTTTCCCCTAGCGGGAGTCGCTGACACTGCGTCTGTCAGCCGGCAGCAGAGGAGGTACTTCGAGATCATGAGGTAACCTGGTTTTAGCCCTTCCTCTCCACCATTCCGTGGAAGGGCCTCCCCAGGAAGTTGTTCTCTCGAGAAGTTCTCCGCCCGGCTGGTGACTTTCTCGTCTAAGGAGATCTTAAAACCAGAAGAGAGCCGCAAAGTGTGCCATGCGGGCCACTTCGTGGCTGGTTGTCTGGCTTGGATCTCAGGGCATCCTGCTGCGATCCGAGATTTTGTCCCGGGAGAGCTCCAGGAAAGTCATGGGAACTTTCCTCCTCTCGGGCACAAGCATCTCGTTTCCCGGCTCACCAAATTTCGAACTTGTGGGCAAACTCGATGTTGAAGCATTGATATGCAGTGACCGAGATATTCCTCTCGGAAGTCCCAAATGGGTGTCGGCAAGCTCAGACACTCTTCCACTCTTGGAAAGACCTTGTTTTGAGCCCAAGGACAGGTAACGGACAACTGAGAGATGGAGAAAGCGAATCACAGTTTGCTCCTCCATAGGCACTTGCATCCAGACCCTACAACCTCCAGCGCCTCAACAGCAGCAGCCTCGTCAGCCTAGGACATCGGAACCATCCCCGGCAGCTAAGACAAGGTGTCTAAACAGCAGCCCCCTCCTGTCAGAGGCAAGATGGGCGGGAAGTCCTTCTGGGGAAGCAATAATCCTGAGAGAGCGGCCGAGGCCGCAAACGCTAGGATTGGCAACCCCCCTGCAGGGTTCCCGGTGGGGGGATACCCAAGGTTGCGCGCGCAAGTGGCAGCAGCCCAGGGCCGATTCCTGCACGATCTCCGTGATCAGCCAAGGGATCGCGTCCCGTTCTTTACATCTCTACCTCCGCTGACAGCAAATCCAGTGTCGCCGAGCTCCTATGCCATGGGATCGGCAAAGGGGCTAGCCCTTCGGGCAGGAATCGAGACCATGCTCTCGAGGAGGCTCTCCAAAAGGTCATCGACGGCTCCCCCCCACGGCTTCTTCAGTCAACTCTTTCTTGTAAGAAAGCGTCCGAAGTCTGGAGACCTGTCTCGACCTCTCTACCCTGATCAAGTTTGTCAGACAAACTTCGTTCAGCGTGGAACAGCAGAGCCAATCAGGCTTGTAGTGTGACCACAACTCTTCATGTGCACACTGGAGCTGAAGGACGGGTACTTCCAGATCCCGATCCATCTTCCAGGAAGTACTTGGAATTCAGCCTAGACAACAGTTATACCAGTTCAAGGTTCGGTATTCTTCGACCTCCCCGCAGCTCCTATAACCTATCATGCATTTGCTCCTCATGGCCACACAGGAGCAGCTTCCGTCTCCTTCGCTTTCTGAAGGACTGGCTATCCCAAGCAGTCTCGGAATCGACCCTTACTCAACACCGAGACAAGCTTCTGGGACTTTGCCAAGATCTAGGGATCATGGTAATTCTCGGGAAGTCTTCTCTGCTCCCATCTCAACAACTGGGATATCTAGGCATGATATTGGACTCCAATCTCCAAGCCTTCCCATCAGATGGCAGGATAGCAAGGCTGAGGAGAATCGCAGAACCTTTCCTCAGACGAGGAGAGCTTCCAGCCCAATCTTGGTTACGCCTCCCAGGTCACCTTTCCTCCTGGCCAATCTAGTTCCAACGGCCGCCTCAGGATGGAATCCCTGCGTCGCCGGCCCAAGTCCCGGTGGAATCAAGACAACAATTCCCTGGACATTCGGGTCCCTTTGGGACCTGCGGAACAAATGGACCTGCAGTGATAGCTGACCTATGGAACCTTGGCAGGGGAATGGATCTTCTCGCCCTTCCCCCTCATTTGATGCTGTTTTCGGACTTGTAAAAACAAGGGGGGGTCCATATTCTGAATCAGGCTTATGGTCAGAACCAGAAGGGTACCTCCACATCAATCTGCTAGGAATGAAGGCCGTAGTCTGGCCCCTCAACACTTCCAACAGACCCTGGCGAGTCACTCCGTGGACGACAACTCCACGGTAGTGACTTTCGTTTCAGCAAGCAGGGAGGTACCTCTTCATATCAACTTTCTCATCTTAGTGGAGATACTGAGATAAACTTAAGTCCACTCATCCCCTATCGGCTCGTTTCATTCCGGCCAAGGAATGTGCTCTCCGACAGTCTGAGCAGGACTTCACAGATAGAGAGTACCGAGTGGTCTTCGGCCCCCCTTGGTAGCCAACAGGTCCTGACCTTGTGGACCTGTTTGCGACAACCTTGAATTTCAAGCTGCCGCTGTACTACTCCCAGTCCCAGACCCCAAGGCACTCTAGCAAGATGCCTTTCTACACAGTGGGACAACATCGACGTCTACATCTTCCCACCGTTCTATCTGTTGAGAAGGGGGCTCAACAAGACCAGACTATCGGTCAACCTGTCGATGACTGATAGCTCCTCTGCGTCATCATGCAGAGTGGTTCCCGGAACTTCTACATCTCCTGACGGAACTCCTGAGAGAGCTTCCCCCACAACACGACCTACTCAAACAACCACACTACAACATCTACCAGAAGCCGTAGCATCGCTTCGGCTTCACGCCTGGAGACCATCCAGCATTCCTTCACAGAGAGAGGCGTTCTGCAACAAGTTGCGGAGTGGATGTCTCGACACCTGCGAAAGTCTTCCGCAGGGGTCTGCCAGGCGAAGTGTAGAATCTTTTGTGGTTGGTGTGGTGGGAGAGGTACCTCTCCCCTTGATGCCACTATTCCAGCAATAGCGGAGTCATTATCTATCAGCGGGAGGAGATGCTCCCGTCGCTCTCGGCGGTGGAAACCTATCGCCCAGCCCTTAGCCTGGCCTTCAGGCTGAAAGGAATAGACATTTCCTCCTCGCTGGATATTTCTTCGCTCATACAAACTACGAACTTAACTGCCCCAGTCGGAAATGAGACCTTCTCCTGGAACATGGTTCGGGCTCTTAGGGCTCTTGTGATCTCCTTGCGAACCATTACACCAGGCTTCTGATCGTCACCGGTCTTGGAAGACGGTGCTCCTGCTCGCTCTGGCCTCGGCCAAGCGTGTCAGCGAACGTCATGGTCTCTCGTACGGCGTCGCCCACACGAGGATAGGTGGAGGTAACGTTCAGGTTCGTCCCTGAGTTGGTTACTAGACTCAAAACCTGGGAGACCCGGACCTTCTGTCGACTCCTTCAGGATTTCGAGTCTCCGTTCTGTAACAGATGACCCAGACCTTCTCCTACTAGGCCCAGTAAGGAGTCAGAAGGGTTATCTTAAAGAACAGCTGCAGTTCGTCCTCGCGTGCAAGCCCTGTTTGGGAGCACAGGGAGGACGAAGAGAATACCTTTTCAGCCTGGACGCAAAGGATCATCCATCACGCCCTGAATCCAGATCCTCCTCCGTCACGTCGCCTTAGAGCACACGATGTCAGAGACATCGCAACGTCCCTGGCCTTCAAGAGAAACTACTTTGTGACGCAGGTTCTACAAACTGGAGTCTGGAAGCGTCTAACGACCTTCACAGCCCACTACCTGCAGGACGTGACCCACTGGAGCCTCGATACGTCTATCGGCCCTGTGGTGGCTACACAACAGCTGGTCTAACCTTAGGCTCCTTATTGGACAGGTAGCAGAAGGTTGAGGTCATTGTTATCTGGTTTTAGTCTGCATGAATGAAAGAAGTATGTCTGGCCCTTACTTCTTTCTTCATCCTCCCCTCTCTTGGGGAAAGCAGCATCCTGGGTTCTCTGCATAGCTGACCTCAAACCTCTGCAGGTAAACCATGCTTCCTTGTGTTCCTAGTATTGAGTTAATACTGTCGCATCCCCCATACTCTGACGAGGTGGTATTTGGAATGTCCTAGCCTAGAATTCCAGCTAAAGGATTTCAGGTCGACTTCCTAGGACAAGTCACACTTCTTCCCTCCACACACAGCTTATGTAGGCCGCACGTTTCTTGCGTAGCAAGAACTTGCGAGGTGCAGGGACTCTTTTTCTCGAGTGCTGCTCACTCGGATTCTGAGTCCCCGGGTAAGCCAAAGCCAGTAAGGCTGGGGACTTTCCACCTTTCCTAAGGGTAAGTCACCCTATGTAAATAGCGTGGTTTGTTTTTCGGTTACGGAACAAATGACAAATTCGGAGATAATTTGTATTTTTCCTAACCATACAAACCTTAGCTATTTACACATATTTGCCCGCCAGCCCTGTCTCCCAAGGCAAGTCCTACCTCTAAGTGAAGTGAAGCAGTTCACCGGTGTGTGAGGGGGGAGGGGTAGCTAGCTACCACTCCCCCCCCCCCCCCCCCCCCCCCCCCCGCGCTAACTAGCGCAGGGGTTATACACCCTCGTTAAATTCTAATGGCTCGTCCTTTCAGCTACGCCAAAAGTAAACCCTATGTAAATAGCTAAGGTTTGTATGCTTAGGAAAAGTACAAATTATCTCCGAATTTGTCATGTTTTAGTAGCATATTTGTAATTGAAAACAGCGAATTATGATGTTGTGCATTGTTTACATTCAAATCAGCTGATCAAATCTGTGTAGTCGGTTGTCAACCTATATTCACGTTCATGATATTATCCCTCTGATATGACCATTCACTTTCACAGAATTACCTCACTGATATAACCTATCATGCATTTGTTCCGTAACTGAAATACAAACCACGCTATTTAATATGGGTAATTACTTTCGGCGTAGCTGAAAGGACGAGCCATTAAAATTTTAACGAGGGTTTACTACCCCACCGCTAGTTAGCGGGGGGTAGGGAGGGTAGCTTGCTACCCTCCCCCCTCACACACCCGTGTGGTAAGTTCACTTTGCTATCGGCTCGGGTGCTAGACGGACGTGTCCGCTGTCACCCTCGCCTACACGACAGCCGTTATTAATCCGTATTTTTAAATATTAAACTTAGCCGGTGAATATATAATAGCTGACATCTCCGACGGCTCGACAGAATTCAAAAACTCGCGAGCGATCGCCATGAAGGTAGCGGGTGTGCCCACCAGCGCCGACTATCGGCCAGATACCGCATATACATGTAAACAGCTCCAGTTCTTCTCTGTCGGTTTCATCGACAAGTCGATTCCACTCGCTATTATGACCTCGAGTTTTCTACCGAATTGGTGAAGTACTTGGTTTTGGTTTTATTGCTTTCGCCGTGTTGGATTATTCAATACTATCCTCAAAAGAAATGCTTTTGAAAGGAGAGTAAAAGTGTTTTGCCCTTGCTCTTTTATCTCTGGTTTTTTCCATAGAGTAAAGATGGCCGACCCTTCCCTTAGTGTACGGAAGTGTGTTTTAGGCTTTTAGCAATTATCTTATCACGTTATAAATTGTTGTTGTTAATTATAGATTTTCCTCTATATATTTTATATCTCACCCGCCTTTATTAGGCCTCTTCGATTGGCTTTCCATTTATACTAAACATCAAGATAAATTTTGTTTTGTTTATATGCGGCCTTACCTACTCCTCCCCTAGTCCGAGAGTAGGCGGTCCTAACTTGGAAACCGAAGTTAAACAACGTTGAGCCCATTCAACTTTTATTTTCGTTAAGTTTAAATCATTTGCTCTGTAAGAGTTATGAAATGAATATTTTTTAGTAGATATTTTATGAAAGATTTTCTTTGAATAGTCTTCGTGCTGTTTCAAAGATGAACTAACGTTTGGTTTATTTATGCTACGCAGTTTGCGCTCTATTGTTACGATAGAGAAAGAGAGAATCACGGTTTCACTTTGCAGAAAGAGTAAATCGATTTTGACGTTTTGTTCATTCTTCTTTCAAACTGAAGTGTTTTAAATACTAATTTAAAGGAACTTGTTAATTTTCAATTTCTTAGTCCTTTCAGTTTTTTCCTTTGGTCAAATAACCTGTTTATTGACGAAGGGTGAGTGGGCTTTTCTCTTCTGTGTGAAATCAAGAGAGAGAGAGAGAGAGAGACGGAGAGAGAGAGAGGAAGAGAGAATGTTCCGATCTTTATTCTCGTCCCAAGCGAGTAACGTTGTTCTCGATTCAGTTTTTTACTCTCGTCCCAAGTCTCTGTACGGGGAGAAAGGATAAAACGTTTCTAGTTTTTATTCTCTTCCCAAGGCACTGTACGGTGAGAGATTGAAAACGTAGTTTTTAAATGAACTAGTGTTTAGTCTCCTCCCCAGTCACTGATCCTTTTAACTTTATATATTTCCGTTTTATTCGATATATATGTTTACTGATTTTTGCTTGTACTAATGTGCTTACATTATACGACTCATTTCGCAATTATAACCTTTTGATGTAGGGGAGAATTGCGTGCTTCAGGTAGAAATCAGTTTTATTCATGCCTAATGTGAAATTATTGAAAAATACGATTTCAGTGAAGTAAGTGCAAAAACAGAAAATCGTAGTGATAAAGTGATAATTGCGCAAAGTGTTTTTTAGTGTTACGACCGAGGGTTCGTCTGTTCGTGCTTGTCGTTCACCTAGTCCGAGACCTCTTTCAGGCTCCCATGCTACAGTACCAGGGAGAAGTAATGTCGTAGGACTTATGGGGACGAGAGGCTTTAACCAACGAACAAAGGTTCCCTCTATGGTATCGGGCGTGTCTAGCAAGATCGCCCCTACCATAAGACGAGCGAGGCTGTTTTTCTCCTCGTCATCCGAAGGCTTCTCGCAAAAGAAACCTTGGAGCAAAGTTTCTAGACCCTTAAAGCGGAAGTCAGTCCCTTCAGGACAGGTCCAGCGTCCTGGCTGTAGCCATGGGGACAGCTCTGACCCTTTGCAGTCGTCGGAAGACGGTTCGCCTATTAAACGCAAGCGTAACACGGTGTCCGAGGGTCGCGGTAAAGGCAATGTTTTGCCAACACAGACGTTACCGTCGTCTCGGCCCGTTCCGACTACTGTTGATCCTAAATGGGTTGTCCTGCAGGACAAGCAGACTAAGCTTGCCTCCCTTATGGAGAAGTATGACGTTGAGCAGGTTCACGATGAACCTTCGCTTTCGAGTCGCCGTTTCACTAAACGAGACTCTGGCCGTCAGCCGCCCAAATGAGCATTTACTCGTCCTTTTGACGTTATGAAACGTGATGTCGGTAGTTTGTCACGTCAGTCACGTGACTTGGATCCTCACTCGCTGCAGTCCCATGTTGACTTTCAGCCGCTGCCGCAGCCTTGTGTTGACGTTCAGCCGCTGCCGCAGTCTCGTGTTGACGTTCAGGACGTTCGCCAACCAGCTCAGTTGCCTTGTTTTGACGTTGAACGTCAAGCACCGCAGTCAAGAGTTGTTTTAACTGCTCTATCTAGGCAGTCAAGGCAGTCTCGACTTGACGTCGAGCGTCCTCCCGCACCTGTTGTTGTTGCTGGTCAGTCCTTTAAGCATTTACATGACGTAGCGTCCTTGACTGCTACTGATGCTCCTTTGCGTGTGGACTCTGCTTGTCAAGCATTGCCACCACGGCAGGTCTCTCCCTTGCTTGAGACTCGGCAATTGTCGGACGAGGTTCCTTCAGATGAGGAAGTTGCTGATCCCCCTCCTACTGATATTCCCTTGGGGACTTTGTCAGACGGAGAGGAGCCTAAAGCTGCTCAGCCCTCTATGGACTTTAAATAAATCATGCTGATTTTTAAGGATCTTTGTCCGGACCATTTTGTAACTGCTGCTCCTCGTTCGCCTAAACGCCAGAGTTTACACTAGGCCTAGCTACTTCGAAGCCGTTGTTTTCTAAGCTAGTGCTCTCTCGCTCTTCTAAGAGAGCTTTACGTTTGCTAGGCGACTGGTTGATCACCAGGAGGAGTTTGGGGGAGACAGCCTTTGCTTTCCCTCCTTTTAAACTGGCTTATAGAGCGAGCGTCTGGTATGACACGGGAGAAGTTCTCGGCTTGGGAGTTCCTGCCTCTGCCCAGAGAGACTTCTCAAGCCTCATAGACTCTCCCCGGCGCCTGGCCATGAGACGCTCCAAGATTTTATGGTCGGCTTCAGAGCTAGACCATCTCCTGTTAGGAGTTTTTCGAGCGTTTGAAGTTTTGCTGTATAATTATGTCATGCATAAACAAGGCTATCAGGGATGGCTCCAATGATCTGACAGCCACGTTCTCTGCAGGAACAAGACTATCAGGGATGGCTCCAATGATCTGGCAGCCACGTTCACTGCAGGAGTACTTAAGATGTAAGTGCGCTCAATGTGTTCATTGTCAAGACAAACTTGACGATGAAGACTACCAAGCTGTCTTGACAGCATTAAGGGAAGGCGACTGGATGGTCTCTCTCGACCTTCAGGATGCATACTTCCACATCCCAATTCATCCAAACTTTCAACTACATCTGAGGTTTGTGGACGGGAAAGTAATGTACCACTGTCGAGCACTGTACTCCGACCTCATTCCTGCTCCTCTTGTTTTTACAAGGCCCTTGCAAAATGTAGCAAGCTTTCTACATTTTTTGAGGATTCAGAGCCTCCCTTTATTTTGACGACTGGCTAATCAGGGCGTCGTCATTATATCGCTGTCTGGAGAGCCTCTAATGGACATTAGACCTAACCAAGGAGCTAGGTCTCATAGTGAACGTAGAGAAGTCGTAACTTACAGTATCCCATCCCAGACTATTCTTTTTTTTGGGAATGGAGATACAGTGTCTGATTTTTTGGCCCTTTTCGTCTCCCGCAAGAATGGAACAAGCTCTGTTAAAAGTCCTTCACTTGCAAGAGAAAAACAGTTGCTCTGTAAGAGTTTGAACTAGCCTCGTGGGAACTCTTTCATCGCTGGAGTAGTTTATCTCTCTGGGGAGACTCAACCTATGCCCTTTCCTATTTCACCTAAAACATTGGAACAAGGAGAAGGGCTTAGTGAGTATCTCTTTCCCAATCTCCAACTCAGTCTAGACATGTCTGACGTGGTGGGACAGCAACATCAGACTTCGAGAAGGTCTTTCTCTTGCGATCAAGAACCCAAACCATGTGGTGTTTTCAGATGCATCGGATTTGGGTTAGGGAGCTCCACTGGACAGTCTGGAAGGCTCGGTTCTTTGATCCACGGATCAGAAGGAACTCCATTTAAGGCAGTAACATCTCTCCTTTGGCGAGATTTGTGCAGAAATGAATGTCTTGGCGGATGGCCTCAGCAGAAGAGGACAAGTCATCTCCATGGAGTGGACGTTGCATAAGACTGTGTGCGAGAAGCTATGGATGACATGGGGTCTACCCACCATAGATCTTTTTGCTACTCTCTCTGACAAAGAGGCTCTCGACTTACTGCTTTCCAGTTCCAGATCCAGAGGCAGCTCACATAGACGCTTTCCTGCTGGACTGGTCTCACCTGGACGTTTATGCCTTTCCACCTTTCAAGATCCTAGACAAGGTGCTGCAGAAGTTCACCTCTCACGAAGGGACCAGGTTGACATTGGTTGCTCCACTCTGGCCCGCGAGAGAGTGGGTCACAGAGGTACTTCAATGGCTGGTAGACGTTCCAAGGAGTCTACCTTTAAGGATGGATCTCTTACGGCAGCCCCACGTAAGGAGTCTTCATCAAAGCCTCCCCGCGCTTCGTCTGACTGCCTTCAGACTATCGAAAGACTCTCAAGAGCTCGAGGATTTTCGAAGGGGGCAGCCAGAACGATTGCGAGAGCTAGGAGAGCATCTACCATCAAGGTCTATCAGTCGAAGTGGGAAGTCTTTAGAGACTGGTGCAAGTCATCATCCATTTCCTCTTCCAGTACCTCTGTAGCCCAAATTGCAGACTTTCCCCTTCATCTGAGAAATGTTCGCTCCCTCTCAGCGCCCACTATTAAGGGCTACAGGAGCATGTTGGCGTCTGTGTTCAGACATAGAGGCTTAGATCTGTCCAATAATCAAGATCTCCAAGATCTCCTTAAGTCCTTCGAGACCTCTAAGGAGCGTCGTATGGCAACTCCTGGATGGAACTTAGACGTGGTCCTAAGGTTCCTAATGTCCGACAGGTTTGAGCCATTACATTCAGCCTCCCTGAAGGATCTCACCCTCAAGACGCTTTTCTTAGTGTGCTTGGCTTCGGGTAAAAGGGTCAGTGAGATCCATGCCTTCAGTAGGAACATCGGCTTTTCTACAGATAAAGCCACATGTTCACTTCAGCTTGGTTTTCTTGGCCAAAAATGAACTGCCTTCTCATCCTTGGCCTAAGTCATTTGATATACCTTGCCTGTCAGAGATCGTAGGCAACGAGCTTGAAAGAGTGCTGTGTCCAGTTAGAGCTCTGAAGTTTTATTTAGCTCGGACTAAATCCTTACGAGGTGGATCTGAGGCTTTGTGGTGCTCAGTTAAGAAGCCTTCATTGCCTATGTCAAAGAATGCTTTGTCATATTTTATTAAATTTTTAATCCGAGAGGCTCATTCTCACTTTAGTGAAAAAGATCGTTGCTTGCTTAAGGTTAAGACGCACGAAGTAAGAGCTATAGCAACTTCTGTGGCCTTTAAGCAAAACAGATCTCTGCAAAGTATTATGGACGCGACCGTTTGGAGAAGCAAGTCGGTATTCGCGTCATTTTACTTAAAAGATGTCCAGACTCTTTATGAGGACTGCTACACACTGGGTCCATTCGTTGCAGCGAGTGCAGTAGTGGGTAAGGGTTCTACCACTACATTCCCTTAATTCCAATATCCTTTTAATCTTCTCTTGAAATGTTTTTAATTGGGTTGTACGGAAGGCTAAGAAGCCTTTCGCATCCTTTTTGATTTGGCGGGTGGTCAAATGTCATTTCTTGAGAGCGCCCAGATTAAGGGTTTCGATGAGGTCCTGTTGTATGGGTTGTCGCCCTGGATACTTCAGCTCCTGGGAGTCTTTCAGCATCCTAAGAGGATGGCTGGGCTTCGTGAGGAAAGCGGACTAACAAGGCAGAGTAATCGTTAGAGTCAGCTTCCTTACCAGGTACCTATATTTATTTGGGTTTTGTTATGATATAACTGTCAAAAACTCTAAGCATATACTCCGTAAACTGTATTAATACAGGTCTCTACCCACCACCATGGTTGTGAATCAGCTATTATATATTCACCGGCTAAGTTTAATATTTAAAAATGATATTTTGATTATAAAATAAATTTTTTAATATACTTACCGGTGAATATATAAATTAAAGGCCCCCCCTTCCTCCCCGATAGAGACCCAGCGGGATGAGAAGAACTGGAGCTGTTTACATGTATATGCGGTATCTGGCCGATAGTCGGCGCTGGTGGGCACACCCGCTACCTTCATGGCGATCGCTCGCGAGTTTTTGAATTCTGTCGAGCCGTCGGAGACGTCAGCTATTATATATTCACCGGGTAAGTATATTCAAAAATTTATTTTATAATCAAAATATCATTTTTGGCTTCTTCTTTTTCTAGAGTGTTGTGAAGTTGGCCTCTACAATGCGGACCCTCTTAATGAGAGAATGCCTTGATGAAGTCATTGAGCTTCAGCACGGCATTTCATTCCCGTGCTGAAACTTGGTGACGGGCAAGAGGGCTCTTGAACTAGGGGAAATGCTCCCCCAGTTCGAATCTAAATTTCTCTTTCACCTTTTTCTTTTGCTCAATATTACTTCGACCTTATCCTAATTTCATAAACTTTCTTTAGTCTTGCTTTCCAAATTCTATGAGAAAAATTTCCCTCATTATATATGTGTATATATTATGTACATATATATTTATTATTTTTTTTTTCTCCTATGGCTTGGATGTTTCTACATCCATTGTAGCCTTGGCGGGGATGTTCATACATCCTTTATTGCTGCCTGCTTTGATGAGTGGGAGGAGGTATCACGGTTGGGAGGTGTTTGCATTCAAAGCTATATGTGAGAGTATTGGATGATTTCAGCCATCCCGAAGATGGTTTGGACCTTTTTGGCGGAACTATTCTCAAGTGTTGGGTCTTCGGAATCCAGTCTTTTGACCGGAAGCCCGTCATTATAGATATGGGGAGGATGATTCCATAATTTCTTGGTCTCAGTCCTAACAGGCGGGTTCAGCTTACACCTATGCCTCTATATCTGTTTTGATGCTATCCTTCGGGTAGGGTATGGAGTGGACCATCTGGGAAGTATACTCTTATTGTGCCGATAGTGGAGAGTGCAAATTTCCTTTCCGACGTGTGATGGCCTAACATTCTCGAGCAGGTACATCAAACTAACCCTTTTCTCTCTCTCGTCTAATGGATTCTTTAAGGAACGAACCCCCATCCCCTGGAAACGCTGACTCTCCCCCGGCACTGTTGACGACCTCTGCTAATGTGATGAGGGAAAGCTCTGTTGATGACCTCGGAACGGGAAAGGACCATTCTACTGATATTTCAAAATCGAGTAATTTGGGTAACACGAGGAAACTTCGAATCCTTCATGTTACACAAATTTCAATAGAGACAAATTATGATGATCTATGTAAAGCATTTGAATGCTATGGATGCATAAAAGAAATAAGGATGAAACTTGGGATTCATGGATATCTTATAGTAGTTATGACGAAGCATTTATTGCAATAAGTAACTTGAATAATATTAAAATTAATAACTTGAATGTCGCGGCTGCTCTCTGCGATAAGGTACCAAAAGATTTGGATGTGTAGGCCTACAGGCCTGCCGATTGGTTGGAAAAAGACGCAGATTTAGTTATGCCCTCCCAGAGAAATCCAAAACCACCGATGTGGCTTATAGCTGAATCAAAGGGGGTTACAGGGAATTATTTTAAAATATGCCAATTAATTCAGAAAAAAAGTAGGAACTATTGCACCAGGCGATATATCTCGTTTCGGTAAAAATAGTTTCCTTATCCATGCCAAATCCAGTACACAGTCGGTAATATTGTCCAATATGAAAATAAGTAATGATGACATTAAGTTAGATGTCAAACCCCACCTAAATTTTAGTTACGGAAGGGGCGTAGTTTTTAACAGAGATCTATATGATTTTACAGAGGAGGAGATATTGGCCATGTGTCCATTAAATGTATGGAAAGTTCATAAAGTCCCAGGTACATCAATGATAATCCTTACGTTCCAGGATGCTGATGTACCTTTTCATATTATTATCGAGAACGAAAGGATTAAAGTAAGACCCTTCAAGCAGAAGCCATTGCAGTTCTTTAATTGTTTTAAATTTGGGCACCCGTCCAAAGTTTGCAAAAATGAGAAGAAGTGTGGTATTTGCTCCAAATCTTACCATGGAGAGTGTGCACTTGGAGCCAGGTGTTTAAATTGCAGCTCGAAACACAAATCCACAGACAAGAGCTGCGAGCTATATAAGTTGGAGAAAGCTGCCCTCAACAAATCAAACTTAGAACATATGAGTGTGACCCATGCCAGAAGACTATTAAATAAATTAAATACATATGCTAAGGCATTCAAATAAAACCAACCTAGCGCTGCCAATAGCTCATAAAACGTATACTATCTGACATAATGTCAAATAACGAGGTAACCATAATACCTACTGAGGCTTTACCACGGTGTATTAACACTTGGTCATTGCCCATTGCTGTACAGCCTTCAGCCGCCATTACAAAAAATTATACAAACTTCTCTCAGGCCATGTCCTTGCCTGATCTGATGGAGGTTCCACTTAAGACTAACTTACCTGATGCACCTGTTGTGGGAAAAGACTAACTTACCTGATGCACATGTGTGGGAAAGGTGCAAAAACCTCGAATCCCACCATCTATTAATCGTAAAAGAGAGAGACCTCCGTCTCTCTCTCCACCCTCCATAAGAAACGTTAAGGTTATGACATCAAATAAATTTGATGTTTTGTCTGTTGATGTTTCTAATGAACCAGAAGATAAACTGAATAAATCAGAAATTCAAGTTGAGGTCCACCATCCACCTCAACAAATGGATAAAAAGGATACAAAGAAAAACACAAATGTAAAACCCAACATAACAAGACCACCTCTGAAGAAACCTACAGGTAATAATGTTAGATTAAAAACTGCTAATGGGAAGACCTCATCCAAGATGTCTTCCAGAAATAATCCCTAGTTTTCTCCTCCATTTTGCAATGGAACTGTCAGGGTTTGAGGGCGAAATATGAAGAACTTAAGCTCCTAATTCATGAGCATTCCCCCATAATTGTATGTCTACAGGAAAGTATGCTTGATTCTAACACTCCTAGTCCTCGAGAGTATGTTAGCTATAGAACACCATATAATCAACAAGCAGGGAGTCATGGCGGAAGTCTCATGTACATTCGTCGAGATGTTCCCCAAATACCTATGTCTATACGTACAACCCTGAGGCAGTTGTTGTACAAATTGATATAGGGAGAAAATATAAAATATGCTCTCTGTACTTACTTCCAAATGATAATATTTTATATGATGATTTAGCAGAAGTCATTCAACAACTCCCTCAACCTTTTTTCTTACTGGGAGATATGAATCGTAGACATCCTTAATGGGGTGATGTTTTGGCCAACACAAGGGGCAATATTATCTCATCAATTGTGGAGAATGAGGATGTGGGGCTCCTTAATACAGGAGAGCCCACGCACTTCCATGTTCAGACAGGTACTTTGTCATGCATTGACCTTTCAATTGCAAGCTCTAACTGCCTTCTTGATTTTGATTGGAGGACATTAGATGATTGGCATACTAGTGATCATGCACCAATCATTATAAACACCAACAAGGGTCCGCCTTTGCAAACATCGCCACGTTGGAATCTAGACAAGGCAGACTGGGTTAAATTTTCTGAGCTAAGTGAAATCGAAGGGAGAGCAGAACAATTTGAAAGTATTGATGTTGCCATAGACCTACAGAATGGAACTCTTCATACAGCAGGAATCAATTTGATTCCCAAAACCACAGGACTATTCAAAAGACGACCAGTCCCGTGGTGGTCCTCAGAATTAACAGCCTTGCACAGAGCCACCAGAAAATCCCTGACTAGATTGCGTAGACGCCGTACTGATGAAAATTTGATATCATACAAAAAGTGTAGAGCACAGTTTCGTCGTGCCATGAAAGAAGCTAGACGCCAATCTTGGGTGGCTTTCGTTTCCTCCATTAATAGTAGAACACCACCATCTTCTGTATGGAGGAAAATAAAAAAAATTGCAGGCAAATTTACCCCGAACCCACCACCAGTGTTGAAAGTGAATGGTCAGTTTGTGACTGAAGGAAATGAAGTTAGTAATGCCCTGGCTGACCATTTTTCAAATGTATCGTGCAAGAGTGTAGCAGCTCCTGGTCACCAGTACAGGAGCATTGAAGAAAAGAAAATTTTAAATTTTGCAACAGGAAGGGAAGAATCGTATAATTCTCCTTTTACTGAAAGAGAACTTGATTCCGCACTCACTACTTGCAATGATACAGCTCCTGGACCCGATGGAATTCCATATGCAATGGTTAAACATGTACATTTTAATACAAAGTTATTTATTTTAAGTATTATTAATAGAATATGGCATGATCATAGTTACCCAAGTGTTTGGGAATTAGCCATTATTTTAGCCTTTTTAAAACCTGGTAAGGACAAGTTTTTAGCAGCAAGCTATCGACCTATTGCATTGACTTCGTGTTTATGTAAAATCATGGAGAAGATGGTCAATGTAAGGTTGATGTGGTACCTTGAAAAGAAGGGTATTTTATCAACGATTCAATGTGGATTCAGAAAAATGCACTCAACAACTGATGTGTTAATAAGACTTGAGTCCTCTATTTGTGAAGCCTTTGCTTCCAAACAGCACCATGTGACAGTTTTTTTCAACCTTGAAAAGGCTTATGATACCACATGGAGATATGGTATACTTAAAACAATTCATGAACTAGGATTAAAAGGAGAACTACCACTATTTATTCAGTCATTTCTTTCGCATAGAGTTTTTCAAGTGAGTGGGGGAAACTCTATTAGAGAGTAAGTGTCAGGAAGGAGGAGTTCCTCAGGGGAGTGTGCTGAGTGTAACCCTGTTTGCATAGCAATTAATGGGATATTCTCAGTCATTCCCCAGGATGTTCTCTCAACATTATTTGTGGATGATCTTTCAATATCATTTGCTGGCACTAGAATGGCAATGGTTGAGAGAAAAATCCAACTCTCTATTGATAAAATTATCCAGTGGGCTGACATGAATGGATTTAAGTTCTCGACAAGTAAAACTACCATTGTCCATTTTTGTCGTATCCAGGGAGTACATCCAGACCCGGATATATACATTAAAGGTCAACGGATACCATGTGCAAGTGAAGCTAAATTTTTAGGTTTGATATTTGATTGTAGGCTTACATGGGTTTCTCACTTAAAAGTGTTAAAGCTAAATGTGTTGAAGCTCTGAATATATTAAAAGTATTGTCCCACACATCATGGGGGGCAGACCACAAAACTATTTTAAAATTATACAAGGCCTTGATTTTTTCCAAAATTAGTTATGGATGTGAAATATATTCTTCAGCCACCCCAAGCCGGTTAAAAATATTAGACTCGATACATCATGCAGGTATTAGATTGTCTACAGGAGCTTTTAAAACCTTGCCTATCTCAAGTCTCCTTGTTGATGCTGGAGAGTTACCTCTAGACCTTTATCGAATGTCTTCCATTATTCGGTATTGGTTTAGATTGCAAAGACTCCCTAGCTCTCTAGCCTTTCAGACTGCAAGCCTTGTAAGACAAGCATCATACTTCGAGTTGCACCCAAAATCTCCTCAACCTTATGGCTTTCGGGTGAAACGATTATTAAACAGTCTGGATATAATTAGAAATAAGGTACTTCCATTCAATGTATCATCAATGCCTCCATGGAAGTTACCAGAGATATCTTTTTGTAAATATTTTATTGGAGATAAGAAGAATATGTCAGACCTAGAAACCAAGTCTTTTTTTAATGAACATGTTAAAGAACATAGAGGATCAACTTTTATCTATACTGATGGCTCCAAATCTGATGCTGGCGTTGGATTTGGAGTACATAGTAATGGTTTTAATTGTAGAGGTGCACTTCCTCTGACCGCTTCCATATTTACTGCCGAACTGTATGGCATATTAACCGCTATTGAGAAAATAGCGTTAGAGAAGGAGGGTAATTTTACAATTTTTAGTGATGCAAGGAGTGTTCTTCAAGCTATAGAAGTTTTTAATTCTAATAACCCTCTAGTTTTAAAGATTTTAGAATGGCTTTTTATTATTGGACGGAGAGGTATAACAGTTCAATTTTGTTGGGTTCCAGCACATGTAGGTGTGTGTGGGGGAATGAGAAGGCAGATTCACTGGCTAAGAAGGCTGCATCCGAGTTGCTGCCAAGAATGTATCCCATTCCCTGTAATGATTTCTTACCTGACATCAAGAAATTGGTTTGCAATAAATTGCAACAGCAATGGGATAGCCTAGATGGGAATAAAATGCGAGAGGTAACAAATGTCATATCTCCTTTTGTAGTATAATATGATGCCCCGAAAATGGGAGACGTCTCTTTGTCGTCTCCGTATTGGTCACACTCGGTTGACACAAGAGTTTCTGCTGAAGGGCCAACACCAACCGTATTGTGACGACTGTTTAGTACCTCTAACAGTAAGGCATTTGTTGACCGAATGCCCCAATTATAACAACTTAAGGAATAGATATTTGTTTGTGGCTCGAGGTGAGGGTGGCAGGTTCATCCTTGCCAAGATTCTTGGAAATGATGTGTCCTATGCAAGTGGCATTTTTAAATTTATTTCAGAAGCAGGTCTTCTGAAAACTAATTAACTTTTATGATTTTAATTGAATACTGTACTCTTTTATTTTTTATTTTATTTTTTTATTTTTGTATACATAAATGAAATGTTACCGGCGTCAATGACCTTAGATGTCAGGATGCCTGAAAACTTTAAATCAATCAATCAATCTACAATGCGGAAGTGTCCTGGGTTGCCTGACCACCCTTGTGGGACCTTCATGTCGTCAATAGACACCGACCCGCACACCATTGACCCCTACAATACCCGCACACCTTATGCCCTTATTGTAGGGGTCAATGGTGTGATAGTGGTAATGTATGTATTGAATGTAGGGAGTGGTCTACCTCCCAGTGGGAGAGGTTTTCCCGGCGCCGGAAGAAGAAGTCCAAATGGGATATTTCTCCTTCAAAGGTTTCTTTGAAGAAGGAAAATCCTAAGGACTCTTCTTCCATGGCCCAAACCTCCTCCGAAGCTCCCACTTGATCGGCTTCTCGCGAGAGGCACTGGGATAGTCTAGATGGGAATAAAATGAGAGAAGTAACAAATGCCATATCTCCTTGGAGGTGTAACATGATGCCCCGAAAATGGGAGACTTCTCTTTGTCGTCTCCGTATTGGTCACAATCGGTTGACACACGAGTTTCTGCAGAAGGGCCAACACCAACCTTATTGTGAAGACTGTTTAGTACCTCTAACAGTGAGGCATTTGTTGACCGAATGCCCCAATTATAATAACTTAAGGAATAGATATTTGTTTGAGGCTCGAGGTGAGGGTGGCAGGTTCATCCTCGCCAAGATTCTTGGACATGATGTGTCCTACTATGCAAGTGGCATTTTTAGATTTATTTCAGAAGCAGGTCTTCTGAAAACTATCTAATGTTTATAATGACATCCAAATTTTACGGTTTTAATTGAATAATCTTTAATTTTTTTGTATATATAAACTAAATGATATCGGCGTCAATGACCTTAGATGTCGGGATGCCTGAAAACCTTAAATCAATCAATCAATCTCGCGAGAGGCCGTCGAGTGGTAGCGTAGGCCGTATTGTTGTTGACCGATCTCGGGGTTTGGGAGAGGGAGTTGCCTCCCATAGCGAGACAGCTCCTCCTCCTCCCCCGGGGGAGGATTTAATTATTTCTCCTATTGTGAATGTGAATAATAATGATCTTTTACAGCTTTGGGCTTCCTTGGGGCTTCAGGGCTCTCCCTCCAAGGAAGCCCTGTTTGACATGATCAGGTTGGGAGCAGCTGTCAAACAGTCACCGGCGGTATCAGAGTTTGACCCTCTGTCTATCGTCGAGGCTGTTGTGGCAGAGGCTTCCAATGAGAGTGTTCAAACCTCTGCTCCTGTTGTAGCTGAAGGCTTGGCTCCCCCCTCCGAATATCTTTCGAGGGAGGAACTAAGTCCAACGGTCTCTCCTGCAGGTGATTCTCTCCTCCCCCCGGGGGAATTCACTGACAGACTCTCCTCTTCAGAGGACTGCCGATGGTCTGCCTGCTGCTCCCTGAGGACATAAGACGTAAGGCTCGCCTTCCTCTTCGTCGCCGAGGTCTACCTTCTCCTCACAAGGGTGTTAGGAAGAGCCTCTTTGGGTCTTCATCCTCGCAGTCCGCCGCAGAGGAACCTCGTCCTTCAGCGACCGTTCATGCTACTTCTTTGGACCTGGGCCTCTCCGCAGATCGTTCTCGATCTCCTCCTCCTGCCAGACCTGCTGACCTGCCGTCGCCCTTCCTGGCTGCAGATGCGCTGTGGCCGCCCACCCATCCCGTTATCCAACGGGCATTGGTCCCTTCGGGGCAAAAGGGGTTTTCACACATTGTGTGTAAGTCCCTTAAGCGCCAGGTATCCCCTGTGCGCCAACGTTCTCCTACGCGCAAGCGCTCGCCAGTTGCAGACTCGTCTCGACAGCGCTCACCTGCACGCCCACGATCTCCTGCTCGCCCGGCAGTTCCAGAGACAACGCGCCCACGATCTCCTGCTCGCCAGTGCACCACTACGCGCCCTCAGCCTGATGCGCGCCATGCACGCCCACGGTCTCCTGCTTGTCAGCGCTCTCCTGTTCGTCAGCGATCTCCTTTGTGCCAGCGCTCTCCTGCTCGCCTGCGTGCCATCGTTCGCCTGCTCGCCCACGATCTTCGGATCTGGGCTCCAGAGGGAAGACTTCTTCCTCCCCTGCTCGCCAGCGCTCTCCACCGCATCACCGATCGCCGACGCGCCACCAGATCTCGCCTACGCGCCATCGCCCGCAGTCTCTATCGCGCGCCCACTGCTAGAACTACGGTTCCAGATGAGTGCCCTTCTGCCGCGCCCAACGGCTAAGCCCTTACTACCCCACCGCTAGTTAGCGGGGGGTAGGGAGGGTAGCTTGCTACCCTCCCCCCTCACACCCGTGTGGTAAGTTCACTTTGCTATCAGCTCGGGTGCTAGACGGACGTGTCCGCTGTCACCCTCGCCTACACGACAGCCATTATTAATCCGTGTTTTTTTCTTTTTCTTTTTCTAGAGTGTTGTGAAGTTGGCCTCTACAATGCGGAAGGGATCCTGTGGCTAAACACCGTCTGAGGTCTCCGTAACGCGCACTTGCGCCCCAACGCGCCCCTTCACCTTCGCGCCCACACGCCCTGTCACCTACGCGCCCACGAGCTCCTTCTCCTGCGCGCCAACGAGCGCCCTCTTCCATGCGTCAACGCTGGCCTGCGCGCTATCGATCGCCTGCGCGCCATCGCTCGCCCGCGCGGCCTCGCCATCGCCATCGCCCACTCCCGATCCAGGCAATAACCTATCGCGCGAACGCCAGCGCGTTCCCGCACGAGAGCCTGCAGGACAACACGCGGTCAAGTCATGGAAGAGGTGGAAGAAGTCCAACCAGGACTCCCTCCTCCATAGGGCTTTAACATCAAAGCCCTATAAACCTCCAGCACCTCAACAACCTCGCCAAAGACGACAAAACCAGCAGTAACAGCAAAGGCTACGGTGTCCATGCACCCCTTTCCTGTCAAAGACAAGAAAGGCAAAAAGTCCTCCGGGGGAGGGAAAAATCCTAGGGGGAGTGGCCAAGGCCGCAAACGCTAGGATTGGCAATCCCCCTGCATGTCCACCAGTGGGGGGATGCCTTTAAAGTTGCGCAGACAGGTGGCAGCAACTCGGGGCCGATTCCTGGACGATCTCTGTGATCAGTCAAGGATATCGCGTTCCGTTCATAACATCTCTACCTCCCCTGACAGCGAATCCAGTGTCGTTGAGCTCTCTTGCCATGGGATCGGCAAGGGGGCAAACCCTTTGGGCTGAAATCGAGACCATGTTGAAGAAGGGCGCTCTCCAAGAGGTCGTCGACAGGTCTCTAAGCTTCTTCAGTCTACTCTTTCTTGTAAAGAAGGCTCTGGAGACTGGAGACCAGTCATCGACCCCTCAGCTCTGAACAGGTTTGTCAAGCAGACCCCGTTCAGCATGGAGATGGCAGACACGGTCAGACTCGCAGTGAGACCGCGACACTTCATGTGTACACTGGATCTGAAGGACGCGTACTTCCAGATCCTAATCCATCCGTCTTCAAAGAAGTACTTAAGATTCAGCCTAGACAACAAGATCTACCAGTTTAAGGTGCTGTGTTTCAGTCTCTCCACTGCACCTCAGGTGTTCACCAGAGTGTTCACCCTGATATCTTCGTGGGCACACAGGATCGGCATCCGTCTCCTCCGTTATCTGGACGACTGGCTGATCCTAGCAGACTCTGAGTCAACCCTTTTTCGACACCAAGACAAACTTCTGGGAATATGCCAAGATCTAGGGATCATGGTAAATCTCGAGAAGTCTTCTCTGCTTCCTACCCAAAGACTGGTATATCTAGGCATGATATTGGACACCAATCTCCACAAAGCCTTTCCATCAGACGACAGGATAGCAAGGCTGAGGAAGGTCGCAAGTCCTTTCCTCCGACGAGACGAACTCCCAGCCCAGTCGTGGTTACGTCTCCCGGCCATCTCTCATCCTTGGCCCGTCTAGTTCCCAACGGTCGTCTCAGAATGAGATCTCTGCAATGGCGACTCAAGTCTCGGTGGAGTCAAGGATACGATTCCCCGGACGTCTTGATCCCTATGGGTCTCGCGGAACGGATGGACCTTCAGTGGTGGGTGACAGATGATAACCTACGAAAGGGAGTGGAACTTCTCGTTCTCCTCCCGGATTTGATGCTGTTTTCGGACGCCTCAAAGAAAGGGGGGGGGGGGGGCACGTTCTGAACCACAGGACCTCAGGCCTGTGGTCAGAATCAGAAAAGTGCCTCCATATAAATCTGCTAGAAATGAAGGCCGTATTTCTGGCCTTTCAACAGTTCCAACAGCACCTGGCGGGTCACTCTGTGGTGGTGATGAGCGACTCTGTGGTGGTGATGAGCGACAACACCACAGTAGTGGCTTACATCAACAAGCAGGGAGGTACCTTTTCAGAACGGCTATCCCATCTTGCAGTAGAGATACTGAGATGGACCGAAGTCCACTCGATTCCATTATCAGCTCGCTTCATTCCAGGCAAAAGGAATGTGCTCGCCGACGGTCTGAGCAGAGCGTCTCAGATAGCGAGTACCGAGTGGTCTTTGGATCGTCAAGTAGCCAACAAAGTCCTGACTTTGTGGGGTTCCCCGACTGTGGATCTGTTCGCGACAGCATTGAACTTCAAACTGCCGCTGTACTGCTCCCCAGTCCCGGATCCCGAGGCGCTCTGGCAAGATGCTTTCCAACAACGGTGGGACAACATCGACGTATACGCCTTTCCCCCGTTCTGTCTGATGAGGAGGGTACTCAACAAGACCACAATATCGGTCAATCTCAAGATGACCCTCATAGCTCCGCTGTGGCATCACGCGGAATGGTTTCCGGACCTTCTGCAACTCCTTACGGAGCCTCCGAGAGAACTCCCTCCGCGACACGAGGTACTCAAACAACCACACGCCAACATCTTTCACAAAGCCGTAGCTTCGCTTTGGCTTCACGCTTCGAGACTATCCAGCATCTCCTCGCAGAGAGGATTTTCGCAACAAGTTGCGGAGAGGATGTCTGGACACCTGCGAAAGTCATCCGCAGGGGTCTACCAGGCAAAGTGGAGAGTTTTCTGTGGTTGGTGTCGTGGAAGGGGTAGCCTATCTCTCTACTCGATGCCACTATTCCAGCAATAGCGGAGTTCTTCGTGTACTTGCGAGAAGAAATGCGCCTTTCAGTCTCGGCAGTGAAAGGCTATCGCTCAGCCTTAAGTCTAGCCTTCAGGCTCAAAGGAGTGGACATTTCTTCTTCGCTGGAACTTTCCCTACTCATACATAGTTATGAACTTACCTGCCCTCAGTCGGAAGTGAGACCGCCACCTGACTTGGAAGACGGTGTTCCTACTAGCTTTGGCGTCAGCCAAGCGAGTTAGTGAACTTCATGGTCTCTTGTATGACATCGCCCATTCAAGGGGATGGGGGGAGGTAATGTTCAACTTCATCCCTGAGTTTATTGCTAAGACTCAGAATCCGGGAGGGCCGGACCCTTGGTTCGACTCCTTCCGGATTTCGAGTCTTCGTTCTGTAACAGATGACCCAGACCATCTCCTACTGTGCCCAGTAAGGAGTCTGAGGCTATATCCGAAAAGATTCGAAAGACAATCCATCTGTCCCTGAATCCTGACCCTCCTCCATCACGTCGCCCTAGAGCTCATGATGTCAGGGGTGTAGCTACGTCCCTGGCCTTCAAAAAGAACTTCTCAGTGACGCAGGTTCTACAAGCAGGGGTATGGAAGTGTCAAACGACCTTCACAGCCCACTACCTGCAAGACGTAACCCACAGGAGGCTGGATACGTTCTCTATCGGCCCTGTGGTGGCTGCACAACAGCTGGTTTAAACCTCAGGCTCCTTAATGGACAAGTAGCAGAGGGTTGAGGGCATTGTTACCCGGTTTTAGTCTGCATGAAAGTAAAGGTATGTCTGGCCCTTATTCTTTTCTTCATCCTCCCCTCTCTTGGGGAAAGCAGCATCCACGGTTCTCTGCACAGCTGACCTCAAACCGCTGCAGGTAAACCATGTTCCCTTGTGTTCCTAGTATTAAGTTAATACTGTCGCGTCCCCATACCCTGACGAGGTGGTATTGGGAGAGTCCTAGCCTAAAGTTTCCATCTAAAGAACTTCAGGTCAACTTCTACTAATTAAGGAAAATTTTCTAATCATATTAGCTTACAGGAAACAATGCTAGGCCAAAATAAATTAGGTCCCAGAGAATATTTATTTTATCATAACGAATTCCAGGAAGACAAGGTAGACATGGTGGGAGTGTATTACTGGTACTGCGAGATGTCATCCATAACAAGATTATTTACAAACATATCTTCAAGCCAGAGCAGTACAAATACATCTTAAATAAGCTTACACCATATGTTCCATATATTTGTCACCAAATCAAAACCTGAAGCAAGAACTTGATAATGTGATAGATCAGCTCCCTAAGCCATTTTTACTCTTGGGAGACTTTAATAGGAGACATCCTATGGAGGGGATATAATTTTCATCTCCCAAGGAAATAAATTTTTTTATTTCATTGAAGAATAAGAGCTTGCTGTTTTGAATACTGGAGTACCAACACGTTTTCATGTACAAAATGGAACCCTTACGTCTGTAGATATCTCATTATGCAATCCTGAGTGCTTTTTAGAATTTTCATGGGAAGTAATGGATAAAGGTATTGGAAGTGACCATTTTCCAATCCTAATTGAATAAGTAGATGAAGTAACTGCACCAAGATCTCCATGATAGGTAATGGCATTGTTTACTGTTCTTAAATTATTTGAAATTGATGCTGATAACTTTCTCATTGTGGCGGAAGCCCTTGAGTTTTTTAACCCTGGATAGGTACGGTGGGTCGTTTGCGACCCCGAGCGTCAAAAAAAAACAGGTTTTTCTCACGTGACTCACCCCTGTGACTGAATTTGTGGGTGATCGACCTGCAGGAGGTGTCTCCCCTACACGCTCTAGTAGTGTCCAGATGTGCATTGCTGTAGCTGTACTCCTTCCCCGATTTCTGAGACAAGTCGGGGTCGTTCGCGTCCGAGTTTACCCTTCTGAGGTAGTTTGCATAATTATCAAAGTTATTACGTATTATGAAATTGTCGTAGAATGGTGCAACTTGTATAGGTTATCAGTTGTGGAAAGTCTTGGTGGATTGTTTGGCTACCATGTGCATGTTTTTTTTTTTTGTTAAAATGTCGTTCATCACCACGAGGACCATTTTACCGCGAGTGCCCCTTTTTCATTTTTTTTCATTTTTTTGCCAAGTCATTTTTCCGTAAGATATTGCCAAATAGTGTCGTAAAACTTTTGCTTGTTTAGTGTTGGAAAGTGTGTCTAGATGATCTGGCTACCCATGCATGACTTTGTTTTTGTCAGATACGACGTAGTTATTGGTATATTGGGTATTTAACTGCGGTTACCAATTTCTGTTTTTTTTTCAATATTTGTAAAAATTACTACGTAGTAAGGAATTGCCGTATATTATTCATTTTTTTTTCATGTTTATGTGTTAGAAAGTGTGCCTTGATGGTTGGGCTAACACGTGCATGTCTTTTTTTTTTATCTGAGATGTCGTATATTAGAATGTCGGGCATTTTACCGCGAGTGTCCCTTTTTAATTTTTTTTAATTTTTTTGCCAAGTCATTTTTCCGTAAGATATTGCGAAATAGTGTCGTAAAACTTTTGCTTTTTTAATGTTGGAAAGTGTGTCTAGATGATCTGGCTACCCATGCGTGATTTTGTTTTTGTCAGATACGACGTAGTTATTGGTATATTGGGTATTTAACTGCGGTTGCCAATTTCTGTTTTTTTTCAATATTTGTAAAAATTTACTACGTAGTAAGGAATTGCCGTATATTATTGATTTTTTTTTCATGTTTGTGTTAGAAAGTGTGCCTTGATGGTTGGGCTAACACGTGCATGTCTTTTTTTTTTATCTGAGATGCCGTATATTAGAATGTTGGGCATTTTTCCGCGAGTGCCCCTTTTTATTTGTTTTGCATTTTTTTGCCTAGTCATGTTACCGTAAGGAATTGGCAAGTAGTGTCGCAAAACTTATATTTTTATAGTGTTGGAAAGTGTTTCTAGATGATCTGGCTACCCATGCCTATTTTTTTTTTAGCCAGATATGGCGTATATATAAGTATGTGTTCGATTTTCCTGTGATTGCCATTTTTTCGTTTTTTCCCATTTCTTTCAAAATTACTACGTACTAAGGAACTATCACAGAGTAATATTTCATTTATATGTTTATTTGTCGGAAAATATGCCTTGATGGTTTGCCTAGCACGTGGCTGAAATTTTTTTTTTCTGAAATGCCGTATATTAGAATGGCCATTTTTCCACGAGTGCCCCTTTTTATTTGTTTTGCATTTTTTTGCTTAGTCATGTTACCGTAAGGAATTGGCAAGTAGTGTCGCAAAACTTATATTTTTATAGTGTTGGAAAGTGTTTCTAGATGATCTGGCTACCCATGCCTATCTTTTTTTTAGCCAGATATGGCGTATATATAGGTATGTGTTCGATTTTCCGGTGATTGCCATTTTTTCGTTTTTTCCCAATTCTTTCAAAATTACTACGTACTAAGGAACTATCACAGAGTAATGATTCCTCTAGATGTTTATTTGTCGGAAAATTTTGTTTACTTTTTTTTGATTGAATATCATCAAATTTTTTTAGCTAAAATATTGTTTTACATTTTTTTTTTCGATTTTTTTTCCCTTCAACAAAATTTTTTTGGGTCAGAATTTTAATTTTATAGTCGGAAAATAATCGACAATTATCCAGCAACCCACCATACAATTTTTATGCATATCCAATAATAATTAGATTAGTAAATAACACCTTGAAATTGACATACCCTTCCTACATTTCAAGTGGCAGGTTAGGGAGTCTGAGTCAGTGTGGTTGGCGGCCATTTTGTGGACATATCCGAAGCGTAAGCTGCCCTATCTATATATATTCTTGTTCCCTATAGAATTTGTGATATTTTGGTATATTTTTACCTGCATAAATATCATATTATATATTAAATATATGTATTTTTTTACGAAATTTCCAAGTACTCAAAAAATTACCTTTAGATATGGCCCCTGATATAAATGTAATTTACAAAATAATGAAGATTTTTTTACATATTTCTATTTTAGGATAACATATGTTTATTCCCTAAAAAAATTAGCCACTTCCTATTTCATTTGGGTACCCAAAAAAATTCATGAAATTTGGACAATTTTTTTTGGCCAAAAAAAGTTACCCTTTTTTTCTCATTTCAGATCTTCACCTCCATGGGTCTGACTTCATCCAAAATACATCAAGATGTGTCCTAAACATTCAAGAATCAATTCCTAAAAGGATTTGTGTATATATGTATAAACTTTTTTTTTATGAATTTTTATGTCAGGTCTTTTTTTTTTCTACTTAATTTTTAAAAATATTTATAATAAATAGTTTTTCTGCAGATGAGTAGTATTTATCTTTACACTTGTTTTAAGCATTCATTGAAGTTTTTTTTGGCAAAAGAAAAAAGGAGGTTACTGCAAAAACTGATTTTTCAAGAATTTTTTTTGGCGTCGGGGTCGTTCGCGTCCGAGTATACCCTTAAAGGGGTGTCCGAGGACCGTACCTATCCAGGGTTAATAAAGTTATTATAGATTCTACTCATAAGTCAATTTTGAACTACAGCTCAATTTACACGAAAGCCGGTCCCTTGGTGGAATATTCAAAAGTTGAAAAACTCTTAAAGCTATGAGAGCTGCATTTACTCGATATTGGCGTCATCCTTGTGACTACTAGTACTTGGTTTGTTATGAGAAAGCAAGAGGCAAGTTTAGATACCAAATCAAACATACTAAGCGCCAGTCTTGGGTAAACTTTATACATACATACATATACCAAGGCACTTCCCCCAATTTTGGGGGGTAGCCGACTTCAAACAAATGAAACAAAAAAGGGGACGTCTCCTCTCCACGTTCCTCCCAGCTGACAAGGGACTCAACCGAGTTCGGCTGGTACTGCTAGGATGGCACAGCCCACCTTCCCACATTATCCACCACAGATGAAGCTTCATAATGCTGAATCCTTTACTGCTGCTACCTCCGTGGTCATCCAAGGCACCGGAGGAAGCAGCAGGGCCTACCGGAACTGCATCACAATCGCTCGCCATTCATTCCTATTTCTAGCACGCTCTCTTGCTTCTCTCACATCTATCCTCCTATCACTCAGAACTTCCTTCACTCCATGCATCCACCCAAATCTTGGCCTTCCTCTTGTACTTCTCCCATCTACTCTTGCATTCATCACCTTCTTTAGCAGACAGTCATTTTCCATTCTCTAAACATGACCAAACCACCTCAACACATTCATATCTATTCTAGCTGCTAACTCATTTCTTACACCCATTCTCACCCTAACTACTTTGTTCCTAACCCTATCTACTTGAGATACACCAGCCATACTCCTTAGACACTTCATCTCAAACACATTCAATTTCTGTCTCGCTGTCACTTTCATTCCCCACAACTCCAATCCATACATCACAGTTGGAACAATCACTTTCTCATACAGAACTCTACATTCATGCCCAACCCTCTATTTTTTACTACTAGCTTAACTGCCCCCTGCATCCTTCATTCACACTGACATACATCTGCTTCCACTCCACCATTTGCGGCAACAACAGACCCCAAGTACTTAAACTAATCCACCTCCTCAAGTAACTCTCCATTCAACATGACATTCAACCTCGCACCACCTTCCCTTCTCGTACATCTCATAACCTTACTCTTACCCACATTAATTCTCAACTTCCTTCTCTCACACACCCTTCCAAATTCTGTCACTAATCGGCCAGGCTTCTCTTCTGCGTCTGCAACCAGTATAGTATGATCCGCAAACAACAACTGATTTACCTCCCATTCATGGTCATTGTCGTCTACCAGTTTCAATCCTCGTCCAAGCACTCGAGCATTCACCTCTCACCACTCCATCAACATACAAGTTGAACAACCGCAGTGACATACTCATCCCTGTCTCAGTCCCACTCTCACCGGAAACCAATCGCTCGTTTCATATCCTATCCTAACACATGCTTTACTACCTTTATAGGAACTTTTCACTGCTTGCAACAACCTTTTACCAACTCCATATAACCTCATCACGTTCCACATTGCTTCCCTATCAACTCTATCATACGCTTTCTCCAGATCCATAAACGCAACATACACATCCTTACCTTTTGCTAAATATTTCTCGCATATCTGCCTAACTGTAAAAATCTGATTCATACAACCCCTACCTCTTCTAAAACCACCCTGTACTTCTAAGATTGCATTCTCTGTTTTATCCTTAATCCTATTTAATCAGTACTCTACCATACACTTTTCCAACTACACTCAACAAACTAATACCCCTTGAATTACAACACTCATGCACATCTCCCTTACCCTTGTATAGTGGTACAATACACGCACAAACCGAATCTACTGGTACCATTGACAACACAAAACACACATTAAACAATCTCACCAACCATTCAAGTACAGTCACACCCCCTTCCTTCAACATCTCAGCTCTTACACCATCCATACCAAATGCTTTTCCCATTCTCGTTTCATGTAGTGCTCTCCTCACTTCCTCTCTTGTAATCTCTCTCTCATTCTCATCTCCCATCACTGGCACCTCAACACCTGCAACAGCCATTATATCTGCCTCCCTATTATCCTCAACATTCAGTAAACTTTCAAAATACTCTGCCCACCTTTTCTTTGCCTCCTCTCCTTTTAACAACCTTCCATTTCCATCTTTCACTGTCTCTTAAATTCTTGAACCTGCCTTCCTTACTCTCTTCACTTCTTTCCAAAACTTCTTATTCTCTTCATGTGAATGACCCAATCCCTGACCCCACCTCATGTCAGCTGCCCTCTTTGCCTCACTTACCTTGTGTTTTACTTCCACATTTTCTCTATATCTTTCATACTTTTCTACACTATTACTCTGCAGCCATTCTTCAAAAGCCCTCTTTTTCTCTTCCACTTTTACCTTCACTCTTTCATTCCACCATTCACTGCCCTTCCTCATGCTGCCTCCAACAAACTTCTTGCCACACACATCACTTGCAATTCCAACAAAATTTTCTTTTACTAACTTCCACTCCTCCTCTAAATTACCAGTTTCTCCTACTTTCACTTCGTCATATGCCATTTTCAACTTTTCTTGATATTTACCTTTTACCCCCGGTTTTATTAGCTCTTCAACCCTCACTAGCTCCCTTTTACATCCACCTACTCCATTTCCCCGCTCTTTTGCTACAACTAGTTTTCCTTCCACCAAAAAATGATCAGACATACTGTTAGCCATACCCCTAAACACGTGTTCGTCTTTCAGTCTTCCAAACATTCTTTTAGTTATCAACACATAATCCATTAACGCCCTTTCTACCACTCTTCCATTGCCACTCTTACCCATGTATACTTGTTTTTATCTTTCTTTTTGAAAAAACTAGAACTTATCACCATCTCTTGCTCAACACACACATCTACCAGTCTCTCACCACTCTCATTTCCACCTGGTACGCCATACTTCCCAATGACACCTACCTCTCCAGCGCCCACTCTAGCATTTGTCACCCATGACAACTACATTAATCCTTCTACACACCTGGTTAATTCATTCCAAAACTCATCCCGCTCTTCTTCACTTATCTCACAACCTGGCCCATACGCACTGACAAAAGCCCAACATTCCCTACCCGACCTAACCCTTACCCACATTAACCTAGATGATATCTCCTTCCATTCCACTACTTTACCTGTCATCCATTCACTCAGCAATAAAGCCACACCTTCTCTTGCTCTTCCCCTTTCAATCCCAGACACACTACCAGACATTTCACAAAACATCACTTTACCTTTCCATTTTATCTTTGTCTCACACAGCACCAATATATCCATCCTTCTATTCATAAACATGCTTCCATTCTCGCATCTTTTACTCTATATCGTACTACATCCACGCACGTTCAAACACCCCAAAACTAGAGTGCGGGGAGCAGTCACTCTCCCCCCAGCTCCACTTCTTTGATGTCTCACAGGATTATAATAAAGGAGAGGGGTTCCCAGCCCCCTCGTCCCGTCCCTTTTATTCACCTCTTACGACACGCAGGGATACGTTGACGCTATTCTAATTGTTTATGCCCCCCGGGGCCACAAACTTTATATCGAAAATTAATTAGAAGACTAACTTAACAGAAGTCTGGGCAAAAATAATAAATATTAGTGGAAACATATACTGTACCATTGCAATCACCTATAATTGAATATAAGTCAAATTTTACAAAACCAAGAGAATGTAAATCCTACATCTACTTAATGTATTACCATCAATGTATACAAAAAGAGAATCGCCCCTCAACTTAAGAGCTATTATATGCGGGATTGGACCCACTGGTCCCTAGACTCTTTTCGTTAGGACTTGCAATAGCTACTCGGCAGGTGTTAAAACTGCCTCGGGTTCTTTCATTGTACTTTTAACATTGGATCAAGGATGGAGGTTACATGTTAGACTGGATTGAAAATGAAGATTGATTGGTCCTTTCTTTTCACTCTCATATTCCTGTTCACTAAGGCCCAGCATCCGAAACCCTGTCTGCTGGAATAGATTTGCATGCAGCCAAGCCCTACTCTATTGGTAACTTTTCAATTGTATGGTAATAGAAATGTTATTCCACATGCACTTAGAGGGGTTATGTGTAGTAACCAGGCAAGCCTATTTCAATATACTGTATACTCTATGTACCACAGGTTGAAATCCAAGCAAAGCCATTAGGATAAATACGCTACCGGGTTAGAACTAGACAAACCCATTAGTATATTTATTCCTCAGCATTACGACACAGACTTTCTGCTCAGTGTCTTTTATTGCACAAGCCGTGGTTCCGCTCGTATAGCCACATCATTGGTACATGTGGTGTAAGGAACCTGAACTCTCACTACCTACAAGGTCTTGAGTTTAGGAATCCCAGGATTAGTTCTCCAGTCAGTTAGGAAAGGAACTTCCTTCCCTGTAAAGGACAAAGGTTTGTATTTGTACCGAAACAAAGGATGAATTTGGGGGTAATTGGTATTTTTCCTTAACTATACAGACCCGAGTCCTTTACTCATTCTTTCCTGCCTGCACCCTTTCTTCTAGAAAGTCCCAGCTGCAATCAAAGTGACTACTCAGTGAGGAAGCAGAGGGGTGGAGCTGCCTCGCTCCCGGCCCAGTAATTACCGCTACCTGTTTACACCATGTTATAAAAGTTGTAACTGCCTTGTTCTCCAGCTTCACTGTTAACCCTCCTATGTAAAGGACTCAGGTTTGTATGGTTAGGAAAATACAAATTACCTCCAAATTCATCATCTTAGTTAGGAGTACTAATGGGCAAGCATAATTGTCAGACAATGAGTGATGATGGATGTCAGAAGCACGAAGATTAAAATCAAATGCATGAATTTAGCAACTAACAAGTGCTACAATGTCTAGCTCATCAACAAGACAAAATGAATAGCATTGACTGTTGGCATTAACCTCATTCATATTTTGCATAACTTCAGCCATGGATGAGTTATTTGAGTTTCAAGGTCAGTGGAGTATAGTATCATAGCCATGTGTGGTATCCTCATAGAGTAATTGGTATCATCAGTGCACCTCACTTTGGGTACTTAAGGCTCTTAGTAGTGTTACCCTTTCCCCATTACTGCTTCCTTTCCTACATCTTGCTGTCTGCTCTCTTCTAACTGCAGGGGTTTCCCCTAAAGTTCACTTTATTTAATGGCCTCACAGACCACAGCATTCAACTAAAGAGCCCAAATTCATAAATCCAATCCATGTTGTGCAGCAAGATTAAGAAGAAAATATAGTGGCAATCTCCAGACTGACGCATTATAGTTGCTATGCTTTGCCAAAACAATAAGTGCATAAAAGGGCATAGTGCATTGACAGTTACTTCTTGAATTTCTAAGTTGAGGAGGGAGTCATAATTTGAAGTGAGAGAAAACTGGGATAAGCAACAGTCTTTCCAACCTGTGCACAATCATGTACACTTTTCAACAAGAAAAAAAATTGTAAAAGTTGTGTAATTTTTGAGACCACACATTTTTCACTTGGTATTTTAACTCTTTAAAAATTATGGTTTAATTTTAATATAATAACTGTAATAGCTGTTTATTTGGTGTCCGGACAATTCGGTCCCGGACAATTCGGTCCCGGACAATTCGGTCCCGGACAATTCGGCCCTGGACAATTCGGTCCCGGACAATTCGGTACTAGGACAATTCGGTACTAGGACAATTCGGTACCAGGACAATTCGGTACCAATTAATTCTTATAATATAGAAAAACAGTATTTTTCCAATTTCTATCGTTTCTAAAATTCCTATCGGTTTTAAGCATTACTTTTAAAAAGAAAATTTTGCTTTTGTTAGTATAGATATAAAAAAAGTCCAATTGATTTATCCTTATTTTTGCGATAAATAAAAAAAGAAATACATTTTTTGTTTCTTTATTATATAAAAAATGAAACAGTAAAAACCATACATTTCTTATGTTAAAAGTAGGTATATAAAAATAAAATAGTAAAAACTATACATTTCTTGTCGTTAAAAGTATATAAAAAATCTAAACTTTGATATTATGAGCGATTGCTTTAAGGAACTGCATTCTTTCTGCTTGATTATATTTCTCCATCGTCTCATATTTCGAGTAATATGAGCTAGTTCCGTTATATCAGTAAGTGCGCACTCATTTAGATTTCCTAGTTCTTCTGTTAGAATTAAACGAGAAGATGTTTGACTTGTGATTGTCCCTCCTTATTATTTGTAGTAGCAACCTTTGCACTCACTTTAGCTGCAGTTGTGCTATGAATTTGTTTTCCAATATATTTGAGAGCATGAAAATTAACATCTGAGTGAAGCCATGCTTTGCAAGTCCGCCTTTCACAACGGCAATATATCTTCGTACCATCAGCATTTTCTCTGTTATTGGTACACGTAGTTTTCCTTCTCAACTAATTTCCTTTTTCCTTTTTCCGACTGTATGTAGTTGCAAGACTCCATTGTGTGAATGATGGGGTGAAAATAGACTAAAAATTCTGGAATAAAGAAACTAATAAAGTCGTTTTCTTTAAATAATTTTTTTTAAACTAAAGGAATAACCAAAGTAATCATTTAGTAATAAAATAGTTAGGTGGATTGTTTATGTTATTTGTAAACAACCAGTGAATAACCAAACTAAGTAGTTAAGTATTGAGGTGATATTAAATATAAATAGTTCATATTATGTAATATAAAAATATCATATTTTCCTGATTTTAAAAAATGACAAGCCTGGTACCGAATTGTCCTGGTACCGAATTGTCCTGGTACCGAATTGTCCTGGTACCGAATTGTCCTGGTACCGAATTGTCCTGGTACCGAATTGTCCTGGTACCGAATTGTCCTAGTACCGAATTGTCCGGGACCGAACTGTCCGGGACCGAATTGTCCTAGCACCGTTTATTTAGCTGTGCTTATGTAATTATTTATTTATTTAGTGGCAGGCAACATCACTTACTGTACTGTACTTCATTAAATGGTTTATATTACTGATGGGTTTATATATAAAAATTCATTTTAAAATCCACAAAACTTATATAGTACTTTCAATGCATTAAGAATAATACAATTAAAGCCTAAGTCCTGATCCTTTGATATTTTTATTAATTCTGTGGGTTGTGGGATAGATGGCTAAACCAAAGTCATTGTTTGTTATTGAATTATTAGATACAGTTTATATCCGGAAGCTTAGTCATACTAAGCCCTAAATACTAGTAGCTTGTAATTGTGACTCATGCAAACTCTTGCCAAAGATTCAGTGATGTAAACATGAAAATAGTCAAAATAATAATTAATGTTAGTTGATGATGAATAAGGTTAGTTTTGATTTGACAATAAACGGATTTTGAGCGAAGCGAAAAATCTATTTTTGGGTGAGATAGCCATGGCGTCCTGATAGCTTCCTAGGGTATATAACTACTAAATATTCCCAGAGAATTTAACCACAGGTTATCACAGAATTCTAACTTCTGGAGCGAGTATCCTAAAGGTTTCCCTTTAAGACATCGTATATCAACAGGGGACGCATGTATTAACGCGCCACATAGCTATCTACACCCCACATAGAGTTAACACTTCGATGTGTAGGGGCGGAGAATAGCTGGGGAGCCGTTCCACAGCTAATCTCGTTCGTGGCTACTTTTGGTACTCGAGACGTAAACAAACGGGCGCCATTGCTAAATGACGTCACGTCCGTCCTCATCCTGAAGCCAGTTGCTTGCCGATCACCATGATACAGCAGAACAGGGTGGGACCTGAAAAAACTGGACGAAGTAGCAGGGAGGGTCCATCAGGACGCCATGGCTATCTCACCCAAAAATAGATTTTTCGCTTCGCTCAAAATCCGTTTTTTGGGCTCAAGCCATGGCGTCCTGATGGAAGAATACCAGAGAATCAATGTATCGTGGTAGATTTTCCCCTTTTTAGTGTAAGTGCCGAGGGCTTTGAACAGGTTAGCATAATAATCTTAATAGAAGAACCGTAGGGAAGAGAACTTCCTGCCCCCCTGGCAGTGAAGTCCCCACGGGCCATGCTGAAGATCAAAGTGGTCATCGAAGGGCTACTCACCTTGCTGGGAGAACATGAACTCGGAGACAAGACTGAATGGTTGGCATTCATATAGGAGAATCGTCTGGTCTCTAAGGTATGAAGTAAGTATTCGTGTAGGAATATTACATTGCACAGGTGAGTACATAATAAGGGTTGAAACCTTAGTAATCTTCATCGAATATAAGAGGAAGGGGATAATAAAACTATGACAGTCGTGTATTTCATAGTATAAGTAGGAGCGGATTGAGACGCACAAGTAATAAAATAGAAATTTTATTTCACAATTGCAGAATATATTAATTAAATGCAATAAATATGTAAAAGTAATTTACAACAAATTATAATGTACATAGTAATGAAAGACTTGCTCTTGAATCTGAAAGAGAATTTCAAATTATTAGTAGGCACTCGTTCCAGAGGAACGTCGGTCTTTTAAAATTAAAACACATCATGCTCTAGGCATGCGGCACTCGTGTGACGACTATGACATTTCACCTGGGAGAAGAACAGTATATGAAAAAACACTTAAGTGTCTTTGAAATCACTACGTATCACGCGAGGGTCAACATAGGCACCCGAGGAGTTAGAGTCCCAAGTAACTCACTGTTCTATGCAGAGTTAGGTGCAGGTTTCATAACACTACCAGCGGCTACCACAAAATGTTTGACTTCATGCACTTGTTTCGCATAATGTTTGAAGAAAACACGCGAGGATTTCCAGCCTGTGAAACTCTTGAGGCTTTCGAGGCTTTCGAAATCCATACTCTGAAAGAAATTCAGAGACGATGCAACTTTTCTAGGATCGTGACCGGCAGGTGTACTGTCAGGATCCGCTCTGCGAATGAAGTAGGTGATTTTCGCTCTTAGTTGTTTCAGTGACAGGTCGCTGCCCGATGTTTCTCCTTTGAAGAGTTGGCCCCCACCAAAGTCCGAAGTTCTACGAAGATAGACCTTGAGGCTCTCTACTGGACATAGAGAGGCATCTTCTTTCAGGGGGCATATTCTCCAAGGGCCCCATCTTTTGGTGGGTAATTCGTTTTTGGCGAGAAACGTCGGATCCGGGAAGAGGGTAAGGTCACCTGAATCTGTAAACAGAATGTGGCCCTTGTCCCTTGATAATGCCACTATTTTGCTGACTCGGGCTCCTGAGGCAAGAGCAAAAAGAAAGATAACTTTTTGAGTCAGATCCTTGTGAGGGCACGAATCATTGTCCTAGTTGGAGGCAAATGGAGCACCTTGTCCAGAGACCAGGAGATCGGTTTTGGTGGGGGTGCTGGGCGCAGACGAGCGCATGCTTTCGGCAGTTTATTGAAGATGTCGTTGGACAGATCAATCTGGAAGGCATACATCAGTGGTCTAGTCAAGGCCGATTTACAAGTAGAAATCGTGTTGGCTGCCAAGCCCTGTCCATGAAGGTGAATAAAGAAGGACATGCAAAAATCATTGGTGATTTCCGTAGGATTTTTTGCCTTGACGAATGAGACCCATTTTCTCCAGGATGATTTGTATTGCCGTCGTGTGGATTCGGTCTTGTATTCCTCGAGGAAGTCTAGACTTTTCTTCGAGATCCCAAACCTTTTCTTCGCGGCTAGGGAGAGAAAATCATGAGATGAAGGTCCCTGATTTTCGATGATGAAGCGAAGACAGTCGACTTCTGTACTTGCTGGGAGAGAACTGGGCCCGGGAGAGGGATCACCAGGGGGTACCAATTGCTCTGGGGCCACTTGGGAGCCACTAGGGCCGCTGTCCCTTTGAAGGTTCTCAGCTTGGAGAGGACTTTCAGCAGAAGGTTGGTGGGAGGGAACAGGTAGATCTTGGACCAATCTGTTCCAGTCCAGTGACATGGCGTCCACTGCTTCTGCCTTGGGGTCCTCGTACGGGGCCACATATCGAGGAAGTTGATTGTTGTCGCTCATTGCGAAGAGATCGATCTGAAGTTCTGGGACTTGGTGAGAGATGAAGGAGAATGATCTTGCGTCTAGAGACCATTCCGACTCTATCGGGCTTGTCCGGGATAGAGCGTCCGCCGTCACGTTGCGGAATCCTTGTAGGTGAACTGCAGACAGGTGCCATTTCTTCTTCTCTGCCAGACAGAAGATTGTCAGAAGCACCTGATTTATCTGGGGCGATCTTGAGCCTTGGCGATTGAGACATCGAACTACCACCGAGTTGTTTAGGGTTAGACGAATATGGATCGAGGGAGGCGGGGAGAGTTTCTTCAGAGTTAGGACCGCCATGGCCTCCAAGATGTTGATGTGAAACGTCTTGAATAGGGGAGACCATGTGCCTTGAGCCTGTTTTTGGTGGGAGTGACCTCCCCAACCCTCCAGCGAAGCGTCCGTGTGGATGTTGAGTGATGGAGGTGGGTGTTGAAGAGGGATGGACCTTTTCAGGGCCTTTGCTTCCGACCACGGCTTGAGGAGCAGCCGAAGTCTGTTTGGGAGCCGTCTCTTGAGGTCTCTTCGAGCGATGGATGCGGAACGTCTCCAGACTCCCGCGGCATCCTTTAGCTGTGCACGTAGCACTGGGTTTGTCACTGAGGCGAACTGTAGAGAGCCTAGAACTCGTTCCTGCTGACGTCTTGAGATCCGTTTGGATTTCAGCAGCCGCTTGACAGACCCTGCTATTTCCTTCCTTTTCTTCTGGGGGATGGAAAGGCGGTGTGACTGAAGGTTCCACTGGATTCTTAACCATTGGAACTTCTGAGCTGGAGAGAGGCGAGATTTCTTCGCGTTTATCTTGAATCCCAGGTGTTCTAGGAACTGGGTGACTTTGTTGCAGGATCTTAAACAATCCTCGGGCGATGGAGCCCAGACTAGCCAGTCGTAGAGGTAGGCCATCACCTGGACGTCTCGGAGGCGAAGCTGTTGTACGATGGCGTCCGCCAGCTTTGTGAAGATCCGAGGGGCCACGTCGAGGCCGAAGGGCATGGCCCTGAAGGCGTAGCTTTTCCTTTGGAGTCGAAATCCTAGGTAGGAGGAAGCGTGGTGGTTCATTGGAACGTGCCAGTAGGCATCCGCCAGGTCTATGGAGACCGTGTAAGAACCTTGAGGCGGAAGGGTCCTTATCTGTTGAAGAGTCAGCATCTTGAACTTGTTGTTCGCTATGAACTTGTTGAGGGGGGATAAGTCTAGAATGACTCTGAGCTTGTCGGAGTCCTTCTTGGGGACGCAAACAGTCTCCCTTGGAACCTGGTTGACTTTACCCTCCTTATCACCTTCTTGTTCAAGAGATCTAGGACATATTCTTCCAGAAGGGGGGTTGATTGTTGGAAGAATTGCTGGAAGGTTGGGGGTGGTTGAGTCCAACTCCAGCCTAGACCCTTCTTGACGATGCTGTGTGCCCAGGGATCGAAGGTCCAACGATTCTGGAATTGGCGGAGTCTTCCTCTCACCGGAAGCACTTCATTGCTTCTGGTGTCCCGAGGGTTTACTGCCTCGGTCGCTAGCTCCCCTTCCTCCTCTGCCTCTGGAGGGACGGCGAGATGCGTCTCTGCCTGCACCTCTGCTTGAGCCTCTACCTTTGGGACGAAAGGTAGTCGTCTGTTGCTCGAAAGCAGGGGTGAAAACCGGTGACTGGGACAAGACCGGTTGGGTGACCAGCTGAAAGGTCTGCTGTGGCTGAGCAGCCACTTGGGGAGTAGCGGGTCCCGGAAACTGCCGTCTCTGTCGACGTTGCTGGGGTTTTGGCTTGGAGGATTTCCTCTTCTTCGACATGCCCCACTTGTGGAGAAGGTTCCTGTTCTCCGTGGCGGCCTTGTCGGTGATCTCTTTCACTAGATCAGAGGGAAAGAGGTGCTTACCCCAGATGTTGGAGGAAATCAGCCTCCGGGGTTCGTGTCTCACTGTGGCACTTGAGAACACGAATTCACGACAGGCTCTCCGAGCCTTCATGAAGCTGTACAAGTCCTTAACTACAGTCGCTAAATGTGTTTTGGCGAGCACCATGTAGTGGTCGGGGTCTTCGTTAAACTGACATCCAGCAACGTCAGGATCTAGTTTTCCCACCACGAAAGTATGCTGGATATCTTTCCAGTGTCGAACATCGGGGGGAGTAACCAGGGAGAAGGGTCTGCACTCCTCCAGTGCAGGGCAAGGTTTCCCTTCTTCCACTGCTTTGTGTACCGCAGCGAAGGCCTTTTCCATGAAGGGGAGGATCGCATCATCTGGTGCGACGTAGGTAGGGTGCTTCTTGCTCAGCGCCGGAAGCTTTGAGCAGGTAAAACCCCTACTTTTAAAAGCGTTGGCCAGCATAGCCTGGGCCTTCGGGAGATCGAACACTATCACCTCCTTAGGTTCGGTCTCTTCTTTAGAGGCAGGTTCGGATCGAAGCCGGACGTAACAGTCCGGATAAGCCTCAAAACTCGGGAAGAACTCCACTTCTTCCAGGGCAACCGAGCCGACCTTCTCACTGACGAAGATCCTGCCCGTTGCGATAGGCATATGCTCAGCATACCTCCAGGGGTTGGCGTGCGAGCATGCCGGGAGGTCCCTAACCGAAATCCTTTTCGGCTCCTTGGAACTTCCCATGGTCCTGATGTATTCGTGTGTCTCACGGAGTTTCTTGTCCATGAGAGCTTCGAGCATTCGGAACATCTCCTGGGCGCTGGTTGGGATGGGGTCCGGGGTGGCGGAGGTAGACGGGAGTGATACTTCCGTCGGTGTAGGAGTTGGGGCGGTGGTGGAAGGCCGAGCGACCTCTTGCTCCGACTCGGCGTATTCCACTCGGTCCTCCTCATAGTCCAATTCTTCGGCCATGAGGTTTCTCTCCGTTGTCTCCGACATACGCTCCGCGTTGTCGGTATCCAGGCGACACTCGTGCATGGACTGGGCCATGACAACATCGGGTTCCACCGTGATCTGGACGGTGGGGATCTGATCCTTGGGGACCACAGAGTCTGGGGATGCCTTTGGGAACAGTAAGGCCCTCAAGTCTTCAGTGGCAAGGTATGGTCCAGTGGCGTTCTTCTGGAAGCCACGCACCCATTTGCGTAGCTTCTCTCGAGAAGCGTCCCTAACCTCTGCTGAGGGAGGGTTATTGAACGCCTCGACCAGGCGGTCCTGGCAGACCGTACAGTTCTGCGGGTCCCAAAACTTCAGATCACCTCTCTTGTTGGCACAAGGGGCGTGAGTCCTACACGCCGTGTGCCCATAAAAGTGCGGGCGCTTCACTCCACAGAAGCCGTGGTCGCACTTCACGTGCTCCTCCTGTAAGAGAAAGAGAACATGAGTATGAGGGAGTCATAAGAATGACTTCTATTCTAAAGTTAAATATTAAAGGATTAATCTTTAACTTAATATTAAGTGGTATAAACAATGTGATGTTCAGAGAATGGGCGGAAAAGGAGGAGATACACATACTCCATGTAACCCGCCCGGCTGGTTACCGTAACCTTATCCATAGGCAATTTGTTGTGACCGAGGGCACAGGACAGAATTCGACATAGAATGCCAGGAAGGCAGTGGGAATTCTAGTGGGAATTGCCAAGGATATAAAACTGGGACTGAGGCCACTCAGACCATAGAATTGGGAACGTAGAAGATCCCATAGGGTAACGGTTTCCGGCAACCAGCCGTGCTAAGATACACACAGCATGCTGGAAATCTGTGATATGCAAGAAGACAGCATGGTTACTAATAGAACGGTAAGATAATACCTATCTATTTATGTAATCAAACCATCTGGTTGCAATGTAGGGCTATCAGCATGATATGATAGCTAGTAGAAGGGGTGCAAGTCGCTTTGTCGCCTCCGGAAGGCTCCGGCAGACCGGTGGCACGCCGGAGGCCGCTCCAGCAGACCGGCGGCAAGCCGGAGGCCGCTCCAGCAGAGTTTCTGGCATTAGGGAAGACAATTATATAAGTCAGGGGTAATACCAGGATGGCGGCCGCCGGCACAACGGCGGAACGCCGGCGGGGAGCGGCAGCTCCGGCAGCCGAAGGTTGCCGGCTTGGTGACAGGGACAAGGATGGGTTATAGCAGAACCGGACTGCCGGCAGTGGATGCCGGCACTCCGGGGGCCGGACCGGTGGACGGACGACCGAAGCTATGAGGTATGAGGGAAGGCCATCGGCTGGACGCCGACGGGAGGCGGCAGTCCCCCGGCACACGGAGGACTGACGGCCCAGGAGGCAAGGGATGTGTCACCAAGGTTGGGAGGTGGGTATTACCGACAGGGGAAGCGGCAAGGGACCGGCACCAGGATAGTGAAAGAGACAGAAGGAGGGATGTAGGGGTACGGCCACGGACCCCAAGACATCCCACCTGAGTGGGTGTACCCATGATAGAGGCTAGCCCTATCACCCAGAAGCAGGGGCCACAGACGGCCGGGAGCCAGGGTAGCCCAAGGGAGGGCTAGGGAACACCCAAGAGGGGGGAGAACCCCTGTGGACAAAACGCATCAAGTGGCTAACCCCATAGGACACTATGAAGGGTATATGTACCAGAGCGGACTGCACACAGGAGCTCAAGGTAGCCCTATCACTCCACCCTAAGGAGGAGTTGTAGGACAGGGGACAGATGGGTATAGACTAACCTAAGTATAGGCTAGGCCATACACGAGATAGGTGGGGAGGGGAGAAGAAGAAGGGTCTTCTATGGAGGAGGCTCTGTACCAAAGCGGCCACCAAGGAAGGGAGGACGCTCCCTAGCCTAAGGTAAGGCAGCCTGTCTGAGAACGGTGCATGGGTATCGTTTCAAGCAAGGCACAGAACTAACTCCCCCCAAGCCTAACCTAGAGCAGGGATGTTACACCCTGAACTAGGAAGGAAGGAAGACGTATCGCTATTGCAGGAAAGGTCGGAGACCTAGCCCCAGCAATAAAGGAAGGACATGCCGTTCCTCATTCTCGGACGCAAGTCTAAGGGGGGATCATTCCCTTAGGGAGGACAGAGAAGCGATAGATACTCTGATATGAGCTTGATCCCCTTACGTGGTAGGGGGAGCAAGACTACACAGAGGGGATGCCCTAAGGCAGGGGATGAAGGAAGCATATAGGGGTCCTACGTGTAGGTTAGGTTAGAAAGGCACACTTTCTAACCTATCCCCTATATGGTCCCTGAAGGCGAAAACACTTGCATCGCAGTCAACAGTATTGTAAAATAATGCCACTATCTTCATAACTAAACCTAGGATCACTGAAATATATCATGCATGAACACCGATGTTAGGCGCTCTGGCCTAGGGGCTAGACTAGCGAACTGGTATGGGGTCAGATGATGACCGATAACAAGGCGTCAAAACACGATATATAAAGTTCCTAGCTATGAAGACTAAATAACTAGTAGTATCGATTAGTTAATGAGGCCGGAAAAACGCTGTTGAGGCTAGCTAAATAAGGCATGCAAAACAACAGCGACGCCTTAAAATGGCGGGTCCGGTCGAGGCACAGCTCTGCCACAAAACATAAAATATCTCGAAAAGTAAAAGTTACTTTACGGTCAGAGCTTATTTAAACAATACTGGAACCTTGTACTCAACTTTCCAGAAGAAGGCGAAGCCGAGGGTAGAGACATGGCTAAGATGCAAGTCGATAAGATACGCACAGGGAAAAATCCGACTAGTAAGGCAAGCTACTAAGCGAAGGATGAGGACGGACGTGACGTCATTTAGCAATGGCGCCCGTTTGTTTACGTCTCGAGTACCAAAAGTAGCCACGAACGAGATTAGCTGTGGAACGGTTCCCCAGCTATTCTCCGCCCCTACACATCGAAGTGTTAACTCTGTGGGGTGTAGATAGCTATGTGGCGCGTTAATACATGCGTCCCCTGTTGATATACAATGTCTTAAAGGGAAACCTTTAGGATACTCGCTTCAGAAGTTGGAATTCTGTGATAACCTGTGGTTAAATTCTCTGGGAATATTTAGTAGTTATATACCCAAGGAAGCTACCAAAAAGGAACCTTCCATCAGGACGCCATGGCTTGAGCCCAAAAATAAGTCTGTCAAGGGACAAAGGCAGGAGAAGGAAGCCAATGGTTGATAAAGGCAGTTATTATATAACTAATGAATAATGTTTGATAGATTTTTCATTGACTTGAGGTAACATTGGTTAACCATTAGTAAAAGAGACATAGTTGGTCTGTGCTTATTAACTTTAAAGACTTAGACTCCTGTAAGGCAAGGTTGCAGTTTGTGTTGGTTAGTCTATGGGTGAAGTATACGCTGTGAGTAAAAAAACAATGATTAATATGCTGGTCACTGAACTAATTGAGACTAGGTTAGCCAGTGTGTGTGTGTGTGATAAGTTTTTACATAGTTCAAGGCAAGATAAGTAAGATTGTAAAGATGGATAAAATGAGCTGGTTTATAGACTGAATGTAGTTTTTTTATAAGTGAACTTATATGATAAGTAATATTTTACATGTGAAACTGTTACCGTCAGTGAATCCTATTTTTGCTCAGAATTTATACTTGAAAAAATGTTTTATGACCATTGTGTGTTTGACTAGGTATCCTCTGAAGTATAAAGTAGAATTTTTTATTCAGGCATTTATTGTGTATTGAGTATCTCTCTTGAAGAAAATTTAAGGATAATGGGAGTTTTGTTAGTGGATTACGAGAGGCTGATCATATGATTATTGTAGTGAAGTATATCCTTGTTAAGGTTTAGATGTAATAATACTTTTCCATTTTAACTGATATACTTTCAGATGTAATATTCGCTATTATACATAACATGCACATGTTTAGTTTGTCGTCATTTCGAGAATTTTACTCAAGAATATTTTATATTTTTTATAGGTTATGCGGAGTATAGTTTTGAATTTGAAGTGCATAGTAAAATAATTGAATAAGACATATCTGTGCAATTAACATCTTTTATTTATTTTTCAGACTAGAACCATAAAAAAAGCCGTAGCTCAAAATGTGTAATGAAATATTCTTATTGACATCAAGGTGAAGATCAGCAGTGAATGATCTGGGGATTTACTACTAAAAGAATCCAGAAAGTTTCCAAGGAAGAGAAAATAATCCGTTTTGTTTTATTCCGGATGTCAAAAGGAGCACCGGAAATTTATCTCAACTTAAACTGCCATACGAGTTGATAAGAGTGTCGGTTCTGAGATTGTGTTGTCATTTGTTGAAGATGGATGATTGGGAGGAACCTATTACAGGATGATATGAAGTAGAGGTTCCGTGAAAGAGGATGCCTTTGATAGGAGGCATTGGAGAGGACGCATTAGGCAACCAACCTTTTAATGTAGGGATAACTGGAAAGATGATGACTAAGATAGTAGCTATTAGATGTTCTAAATAGCCAGCTATTGTCAATATTTTTTACCTGTGGGGAAGGTATACCTTATATTCTAGCAATCAGCATGTGTTTAAGTACTGGTATTATGAATATACTAAAGTAAAAAAAATGTGAATTGATGATTTTGGCTTGTTCCAAAATAAGTCATATTTGCTTTCCTCTTTCTATAATGGCAAATACAGTATTGTACTAAACTGCTCTGAAAATTTCATATAAAAGGCCAATACTAGAATTATTTTTCATATACTTCAATTAAAAAAAAGGAAGTGTGTTCTGCATTTTTAAATATCAGGTATAATATTTTTGCAAGCAACAATTCCATTTATCTTGTGTAATGGGAAGCAAGGAAAGTCATGAATAGAATAATTTTGAATATTTTTAAGGGAATCACTGTATTCAAGTCTTAACATAATTCTCTCTCTATCTTTATAGATTTAAGGGTATATCCACAATGTATAAAATATACCTGACCATAATGTAAAAATGATAACCATTTCAAAGCAAGGTACATTTTTCCTCATGTATTTGTAGGCTTAATCTCAAAACTATTTATCAACAGTTTAATTATTCTGGTCACTTATAACATTCCAAATGCTTGTTTGCAGTAGGTCATATTTATTTTCCTTTAATATAGTGAATAGGAATTGGTTTCAAAACCTTGACAAAATTGCTACAGTGTTAAAATGATAAAAATCTCTTGCCTACTGGTTTTAGGCTTTGCATATGTTTTTACAAGATGGAAAACAAATGTTATGTACTCTAGTGTAGAATATAGCCTATATAGGTAATAACTTATTGTAGTTAGGGGCATTTTACTAATTCAATTTATTGAAATTTATATTGAAAGGTTTTAGAAAGGAATAGTAATTCAGTTTGAGAAATCATATTCTTAGAGAAGGAGAAACCATCAGTGAAGTTGTTTTAAAACAGCATTCACAGAATATTTCTTAAAGTAGATGGTCTAAGAGTGGTTTTAATGTAAAACTTGAAAGATGATTATTCTTGAATTTGAAGGAATATTTATACCTAATGAAAGGGTCAACATTAACATTTTCTAAAGATACCTAATGAAAGTGTCAACATTAAGGTTTTCTTAAGAGAATACTCAGAGATTTTTGATTCTTGATACAGTTAAACTTAGAGGGATTTAGGAATTGTACCTAAGGCAATGCTTTGGAGAGCAGCAAAAATAATCATGTAATCAATTATTTAGGACAATGGGATGAATAATCACCTAAGCTCAAAGAAAAATAATTACTAGCATGGGTTTCTCGAAACATTATAGTGTATGTCTGAGAGATTCTTTTCAATGATAGCATATTTAAGGTGTATATTGAAAGTTATTTGTTTTAAAGTACTATAATAACATTTCATATTTAGAGGGTAATACTTTGGTTGAAGATTTCAATTAGAATTGGATGTGAATTGAAAATGGAAATTAGCCAGATATAAAATGCTTAAAAAACAGTTGCTTTTTATATATAATAAGAAAAATTATAAATAAAACTTAATTGACATGTAAGATACTTGTATAAGTCATAACTGCACATTGGTTAGAATTATTTTAAATATTTTGTTGTAAATAATAGGCACTACTTGGTTAGGTCCATTGTATAAGAATAATTGGTATAGACAAAAATACTTGAAGATACAAGATCAAGGGTCCTGAATGATAATTTAGGGGGAAAAAAAAAAAGACCAGTGTTAATGGTATAACTATACACATTAAGTAAAGGTTGATGGGCTAGCATTTGGGCATCAGTGGTTAGTATAGGCATCACGGACTAAAGTTGTACTCTAGGTTCATATAATCATGGAAAGAGTAAGTCAAATAAGGCTTTACTAGGAATATTTTACCGAGCAGAAGTTTTTCAAGAGTCGAGCTCATTCATGTAATAAGACAGGCCTTCCCTATCCATTTCGATTTTGAAAATGAGCAAAATATTATGGCTTCACGATTAATTATTGGCGATATAAGAAAAATAATCCCCACCTTTGCTAAACCTCAGGATTTGTCAACTTAAGATGTCTCATTTCCGTTAAAAGTGAAGAAGTTAATTCTAATTAGCTAGGCTATCTTGTACTTGTTTAATAAATGAACCCTTTCCAGCTTGCCGACTATAATGAACCTAGAATATGACAGTAGTCTAGTAATGCCCATATTACTTTTTGGGCCATAAATTATCATTCAGGAGCTAGCTCTTCTAAAATTATTTTTATCCATAGCAATTATTATTACGCAATAACCTTACCATGTAACACCCATTATTTAGGACAAAATATTTCAGATTTTAACAAAAAAATTTTGGGGCACTTTTGCTGTTTATAAAGGCCCGATATTTTAACAAAATCCTTATTCCGTATTTGTTAAGACTGCCAACAGGGCTTATTTTAAGTGATTTTTTTTTACGTTTAAAGGACTTATTATAACATTCGTTGTCCCTTGTAACTTTCTAAGAATTGAAATAAAATGCATATGGAATTATTACTTTTTAATTTAGTTCCCCTGGTATATAGAAAAACAAAAATTTTAAACGGAAAATTAAGATTATTTTCCCTATATAACCCTTGTATGCCAGAGTGTTCTCCTTGATCGGCCCCCCTGCCCCTTCTAGTACCACCAAATGCCTTTTTCCTTATGAAAAATGGGCCAAAGGTTCATTAAATAGTCCTATCTCCTAACTAGTTACTTGTCCATTTGAACTGTTATTGATCCCCCCCCCCCAACAGAGTTTGTTCACCCCCAACTGGGGAGCGAGAGCAGCAGTACCAGTGTTTTATGAATATAAATTAGTGTCAATATGGCTAAACTATGGCAGTAATTTATTTTGAACCATCAGTCAACTTCGCAATCCAGCTGTCTAGTTTTTTCCTGACAAAGTCACAATAATAATAATGGCCTTATTTCCATTAGTTAATATTCCTCAAAAGCTTCTGAATTCTATATACCTTGAAGCTAATAGATATGTAATTAAAGCTTCCCATCAATGCACTATGGGTGAAAAACATTTATTAATTCATTAGACTTTTATTGTAAAAGATTGAACGTCAAAAATGAGACAGGTTTCCAATTTATTTATTCAAATACAATCACTATGAAGTCAATGACCTCTTATCAAATTCATGAAACCCCATTTTCTGAAAACTTTAAATGCCCTAGATTCAAAGAAAATAATGTTTGTCATGTGTTGAGCACAAAATTACCAAGAAAGGCTCTTAGCCAAGTCACCCTTCATCCAATATGGTGCACAGAATGACAAAACATCCCATTTTCTTTGTTTTTCTAGCAAGTCAGTTTTCCTTTTTGAAAAGCTTAGTGTATTTAAAGTTCAGCTTTTGGGGTTACATACTACATGATTGTGCAAGTAAGCAGTGCTCTCTCCAATAGAATGATAAAATTATTAAAAAAAAAAGGAGGAAAAGGAAGCCCCACCAAGGCCATCCCCTGTCCCACCTAGTAACCAGAAACTTATTCAGTCTGATGAAGCAATGTTACTAGGTCCTTGAATGCTTTCCTTATCCTTCTTTTTTTTCTAATGTTTTATTAATAATTTTACAAAAAGTGATATCAGAATTGTAATTTAAAGACTTCAAGACAGGAATAGTTTGGAGCTCTCCTAAAGTTAGATGGTGGAAGACTTATGCCATTATTTACATTAAAAAACAGATAAATTCCTGCAATTATTGATTTAAATATTTAACGAAACATGAAATTATACAGATAGAGATGAAAAAAATCATTTACATTTCTGGAATGGAAAACAAAGTAAAAGTCTATTAAGTAAAAGTCATTTTCAGGCCTTTGTGCAATTTCAGAACAATCCATTACCGCAGACACGTGAAGCTCCCTCAAAAGCAGACAAGATTCACAAATGGCAGGTTGCCTCCCTGTCTCGTCCCATTTAATGCACATGATTGAGTTGGGTAAAAGAGAAGAGACGTGCAAGACTACTGCCCTGACCATCCTTGCTACTTCTCCCAGCAGACAGTCAGATCGGACCGAAGTACGCATTCACCTTACACATGGACACCTGAATCACTTTAGCTGTGTAATAAAGTTCTCAAATATAAACCCTAGTAAAAGCAACACTGGAAAGCTTATTTCCCTCAAAACACTTTAACAACACTTATAAAAAAGAAAAAAAAAAATATGGCTATCATTTTACATGCAGATAATGTTATGAAACATATGATTCTAATTGAATATTTACCTACAGTCTAGGGTACATTAAGTTTTAATTCAAAGTTGATATACCGGTAACTCATAATGACAAACTTAGGCCTACAACCAACACTCCAAAATTATAAAATACTCCTAGAAATAGAAGTCTTACACACCTATACAATCAAATAGTCAATCCCACTAGAAAATATCCTCACCTTTAATATACTATCTTCAGCTTATAATTATTTATAATACACTCCTCGCCTTAAATCTCTTACTACTGTACGCTATTCTCAGCTCATTTTCCCTTTCTATACTACCATGAGCACATTTTCCCAGACTAAGATATCTTCAGCCAATAATCAAAGGAGGCAATTTTTTTATTGTTTATTACATATTTTACGGAAGTCCTGTGTAACCTGATATACTGTACCACTACAAGTTATGGTTAAAAGTTGCAATCAAGCTATTTTTAATCTGATACTTTCTGGATTTTTGTCTTTAACAGACTTTATATAACCCAACCGAGAAAGAAATTTAATATGCCTTTCCAAATTTACGACAATAAGCTCAGACGTAAGACAAACAGTCAGATGGAGATCACGTTCACGGACTACGATATTCTCTACATAAAACCGGAACAAGAGGGAACACATTAAATAACAGATTTTAGTGTTGTTCGGAACACAAACATCTCTGAGCTCCCAATTACGTTTCAATGCAAGGTAGTTGGTAAAAAAAAAAAAAAATACCAACGAAGGCAAATTTATCTTTTAATTATCAAATAATTATCGACTATAACCAACAGTTTACGAACAGAATGACATTTAATAATGATGAATTCAATATCGATTTTAATTCAGAAATAAAAAATAATTGTTTTGTAATAGAGAAACGCAAGACCAGGAATTATACCTTTTATACATATTAATTATTTTTGATAAAATATTTACTAATAAAGAGTGAAGCATACAACACAAGGACAAATTATAATCATCTATAATTTACTTCTTGGCAACTTTATGAAGACTGAAATATTCTTCTTGGATAGTTCAGCAAATCACATAATTAATACCTCTAAACTGAAATTGATTAAATAATTTGCCTCAAAGAATTTTTTTTTTCATTTAAATTCATATAAACAACTAACTTTTGAATTAAATGCATGGTTATCTCGGAAATTATACTATTTGTGATATTTTTTTACTCTATTACATCAAATTTTTTAAAGATTATAACAGGCTATTTCAAAAACTTGCAATACTTATTTCTTAAATGCTTTGCTTACTTAAGCTGAGGATTTTACACTCACAAAAATAATTTTTTGAAGAAACAAGTATGAAGCTTGCCAATGGGTTGACTGAGTATTGTACTTGCTAAGTATACAGATGATATTTTTCACCTTTTCACAAAGTTAAATGAAATTTCCTCAGAAACTAAACTAAATAATTTACAATGCAGAACCCACCCTAATTCTACATGAAAAACCTTTAATCCTAATTCATACTCGTCTACATAAGATCTACCCTAAAAAAGGCTGTAACTAGAATCCTTCCAGTCTGACTTCTTTAAGGAATCAATGGCAAAAAAATTCTAAATTCAATTGTCCACCTTGGGACCTGATCTATTGAAGGGAAATAGGCAAAAGAACGACTTAACTTCTCCCTTAGAATCTCACACCAGCCACTCAAATAATAGCACAGTAATCCCTATTTCCTTGCAGTGGAATTCATAACCCTTTCATAGCACATTCTCATCACGTTTAAATAAGTGATATCAAGGATATAAATTTACTGGTTTTTAATCATTTTCATTTACCGATGTCCGATGAATAACCATCTTAACGAGTAAAAGTGGTTTTAAAAATGGATCTCGATAAGTTAGAAAAAAATTTGACAGAATCCTGTGATTAGCACTTTTTAAGGGGGAGACTGGATTGAATTTAGGAATATAGCCCAGCCCAAAGTGCAATCGGGGGAAAACCATGTAGGCGCACTTTTGAAGAAAAAGTTATTAGAGCTTTGACAGCATGATGAAAAAATAAAAGCAGGAAAGGAGGTAAAGTTGAAATCTATAAAGCTAGTGCAACTACCGGAGGGTCTGAAGGAACACTGTTAAGACTTAAGTTATGACTACAGAGAATCGAGTAAGGTGCACTGATAGCCCTACCCCCAAGAAAGAGAGAGAGAGAGAGAGAGAGAGAGAGAGAGAGAGAGAGAGAGAGAGAGAGAGAGAGAGAGAGAGAGAGAATCACAAAGGTTGCTTGGTTATGCAATATCTAATTTCCCACATTTCATTTCCATTACTTTTGCAGCTCCATCAATAAGTTTTCGTTTAACCTTATAATTCTCAATATAATACAAAATTACTCTGGCTCGCGTCTGGTCTGATAATACTGTACCTCAAGGAACCAACACTACAGAAATAATTACTTGCAAGGTCGGTACAGTGATGGGATTTATGATTTTGGAAAGATTAAAACTTCAAAAAGATACATCGAAAGACATAACCTTTGATATTGTACTGTATCATTTCAAGCTCTACCATCTTTCAATTTTACAATTTGTTAATTTCTGGGTCGACCTGTGGCGCCCGGTGAAAAGTCCTTCTTATATATCTTTTCTGATAAAACCTTCCAATTATACCAGAGAAAGATAAAAGCATGGAATGCTGAGGTTATAACCCTCGCGCGAGCACATTTTGGGTGTCGTGTATAAAGCAAAGGCGCGTGAAATCCACTATTCACAGGTTGTCTTCCATTTAGTTAATTCCTTCGTCAAAGGGATGGGCCGATACAAAGGCCCTAGCCAACCCCCAGCGCCACACCACCCACGCCACGACGCGAGCGCCATCTGAACAACATCCTTCTTTTAGGAATCTTAAGTGTTGAATTTTTTTGTGGTGCTCTCGGTCTTTTTTATCAATCGTGGATTTATTTTGTCATGTCCGAAGCTCCATCTTCACACATTCCAATGTTAAGTACCATAGTTTGTTTTGACAGTTTTTTATTGTACCGGGCTTTTGTTTTATATTCAGTATAGTCTGTTTTATTATTCCCGTCTGGCCTTTCATGGCGGCCATTGTTTGTTCACTTGTTTGGGAATTCATCTTTGTCTGCCCGTTTAGTACTCTGTCACTTAGGTTCTTGGTTAAGTCCCTGGCCTTATGTCTTTAGAACCGTTATTATTTTTTTTTTTTTTTTTTTTTTGTATTTATGCTCATGGTACTTTTTGCTAGCAAGTCCAGCCTACGAACGAGATAGCGATCTAGCTTTGTATTTGTTTAGTACCCGCCCCTCCGAGGCGTTCGTCACTCGACTGTGCTATTTATTTTAAGTTTTAGCAGATGCTATTCTTCGATCGTAGTGTTATATGGATGTACATTTTTATTGTATACGTTTATAATAGTGGTGTGATTTTTAGTCCTGTTTTTGTGTTTAAGAGAGCGAGAGCTTGGGGTCCCCATTTTTTGTTCGCAGTCACGAGTTACCCCTTTCTCTCGTTTTCTTTCTTACCTCCGGTGGGAGAGCGGATTTCCCGTTTTCCGTTTTGTGCGTTCTACGGGTTCTCCCTCCCTCACCTCTCCCCCTCTGGGTGGATGATAACTTACGAGTTATTTATTTTTCGTGACTTTTCAATTGTTAGCGTTATTTTGGTCAGTGTTTCGTCCTCTCCCCGTTACGGCTTGGGAGTAGTTATGAACGTTTTCCACTCCGCCTTGAGTTCTACTCCGCCATGAGGGATTCTCAATGACTTTCGTTCTATTGTTATATTTATAAATTGTTTCCTACATGGGACGGGCTTCATATTGTTTAGATACGACCCTCCGGTGGCCCTTACTCCGGTCTCAGGCCACGGCCATATCCACAATAGCCTTTGTTATTACAACTGTGTTTGTTATTCACAATAATTATTCAGGACCTTTCTTCTCCCTCCGGCCTCACCGGAGATCGTAAATACGCTTTACTATGATCTAAGCTTTAGACTTTAGCTGCGGCTTAGCTTTTTATCTTTTACAATTGAATTATTAGTCACAATTGATTTATTCAGGGCATCTCATTATCCTCCGGCGTCACCGGAGGTCGCCCATACACTTCACACTTATATTTGCCTTGCCTTTAGCTAAGGTTCCTTTATTCAGGACATTTCATTACGCTCCGGCTTCACCGGAGGTCGCCCATACACTTCACACTTATATTGGTGTTTATATTTATTTTAAGGGCATGTCACTGCTTCCCCGACCCTTGGAGGTCCCCGGATTGCTTTAAGTTAATTATCCTTATGTCATTAACAGACATTAGGTGCATTACAAATATACAAACAATTGAATATTAAAGTGCCAACAATGGTAAGGGGCGGTATCAACTTAAAAGTAATATTCGGTTGTTTGGTCAATGCAATATTGGTGCTTAGGGAATTCAGTGAGTGCCGGAACTCTAGAATAATAGGTTTTTTATCCCCTTATCAGAGTTTCAAGAAACACCAGACTCATGTCTCCTTTCTTTTACAGAAGGCCCGTTGTACTGCTGAAGGATGCCCTGCCTCGTTCAACGACCCCGTTGGGCATGACCTCTGCCGGTCTCATGCACACTGCTCCATTCCCTTTATCCAGGAACCGGGACAGGCCCAATACCCGGTCTGGTTCCCGGATTTGTGCTCGCTCTGTTACGAGCTGTCGTCAATTCTACTGAACGATGGTGTAAGTGGGTTTTTCCTTTGTTCCTTATTTCTCGTTGGCAGACACTAATATAGACATGAATATGATATACACAGTATATTTTGGAGGGCAAACCCCCTCCTCCATCACTAATCACTGCAAATCTTACAGGCCGATGATGTCTCTCTTCGTTCAGCAAGGGATACTCTTTGTCCGTGGGTGTCGGGCTTCGGCAGGAATGCCCCGTCTGGCGCACCCTATCTCCTCGATGGGGGCATGGCCTCCCGCCTCTTCCCAGGCTCGACTACTGCTGCAGTCTCCCCTGACCTTGCTGCCCCCTTAATTGAAGAAGTCAGGGCTACCATTTCCGTGGAGGACGAACCCCTCGTACCGATGGACATGGCGGGTCTGGATATAGACGTAGAACCCGGGGACGAGCAGGTAAGTGGTGCCGAGTTGGTGGAAACCCTTTTCTCTCCTACTCCCTCTCCTACCTCTTCCTTTCTAGGTTTTGATAACTCTAAGGCTTCTCCTCGGGATCCCTCTGCCTCCGTATGACCCAAGGTGAAGCCACTTCGAACTTATAAGACTTCAGCTTTGCCAGTATCAACGTCACCGGTCCCCGGACCCTCGACAGCTCCTGATATTCATATTGCTCCTCGTAAAACCACTACTCCTAAGAAGTCAAAGTCTACCAAATCCAAGAAAAAACCAACGGATGGCTTTCAGGTACCCTGGGCTGATCTCCTCCCCATCGAACTGATCAAAGGATTGGTCAGAGATCAAGTTCAACATCACTCTGGTGCGATAACAGAGATTAAGGATATGATGGCTACTCTGATCCGCACCGGAACTCAGTTTCCTCCCCCTTCTGCTCCAGACGCATCGAAGCTGCCGCCCTTCGATAAAAACAATCCTTGGCGGTTTGCCTTGCATGCTCCATTCGTAGATGGTTCCCTAACTCTGGAGGGCATAGGCACCCGCCCTCTAGAGGACCTGGAGTTCTATCCCCCGGGCCTAGCATTCCCGTCCAATGGTTTTGTACGGTTAAAGGAACATGCATTGGTCCGTATGGACAAGGTACCGAAGGAAACGGTCATATTTCCAAAAGAGCAGGCCCAGGCTATCTGGGCCAGAACACTTTCAGAGTGGGGGTGTATTAACTCCAAGCTCACCCCACACAAAGGTGCCTACACTATTTTTACGACAGCGGCCTCCATCTCTTTGCCGCTCATAGACAAAGTCACGGAGCTGACTATACAGGCCATCAAGGAAGGCTCTTCCATGCCGGCTCTCAAGGAGACGGACCCCACCTCTTTGCTTATTCCGGGTACCTCGGCAGCCTGGGATGCTGCGGCTTCTACCTTCACGGTGGGGAAACTAGACCCGGACTGTGCCTCTACTCTTTACTCTGAGAAGCTTCCCAGATTAATAGAGAGTCTTCTCAAAAATGAGTTCGAGACCCGTACTAGACTTGCTAGGTCCCTCCAATCCATCACCTCCATGGAGTCCCTAGCATCTCTTTACCCAGAGGAAACGCTGTTCAGAGTCGCCACAAAGAACCAGCTGCTATCCTACCAAATAGACCTCCATGACTTCTGGTCAGCTCGGGTTAGTTGCAGGAAGTTCGTTCTGTCTGAGGCCACCATCAGGCATGAGCCGAACAGACTGATAGCGTCCTCCTGCTGGGGTAAGACCCTCTTCCCTCAGACCGAGGTGGATAAGGTTCTTCAGGACGCAGCGAGGGCAAACCAGAATTTGCAGGTAAGGTGGGGTCTCTCAGTCAAAAAGAGGTTCGAACCCCAGAGACACACGTTCTTCAAGAAGAAGAAGAGGTTTAGTCCTTACAAGGCGGCCCGGGGTACCTCGTCCCCACAGTCTTCCGCGGCCTCGACTTCTCGACAACAGGCGCCTCCTCAGCAGGTAGTCTACCTCGCTGCTCCCCCTGGTACACAGCCCAACCCCTCTTGGATGCCCTCACCTGCATACAACCCTGCCTACGAATCCTCCGGTTCCTTTCGTGGATACCAAAGAGGGAGTTTCACAGGTAGAGGACAGTTCCGCCAATGCGGCGGGCCTAGAGCAAGGGGTTCCCGTGGAGGGAGGGGCCCTAAGTTCACTCCCTCCCAATGATGTGATGCCGGTAGGAGGGAGACTTTATCACTTCCGGGACCATTGGACCTTCAGTCCATGGGCTCACAGCATAATATCAAGGGGCTTGGGTTGGAAATGGTCACAGGGATCCCCTCCTCCACCGGTGACCTTCTTCCAGAGACCTACTCCCATCCTGGAAGAGTACACCGCGGAGTTACTCAAGAAGAGAGCAATCAAGCGGGTTCGATCCCTGAAATTCCAAGGCCGCCTGTTTACAGTCCCGAAGAAAGACTCGTCGGCGTTGAGGGTAGTTCTGGACTTGTCGAAGCTCAACTCTTACATCCTTTGCGACAAGTTCCGTATGCTGACTATCTCTCAGGTACGAACCTTACTTCCCCGTGGGGCCGTCACCACCTCTATCGATCTTACCGACGCCTATTATCATGTCCCAGTAGCTCGAAACTTCTCTCCTTACCTAGGCTTCCGTCTCGGCAAGAGAGCCTTCGCATTCAAAGTCATCCCCTTCGGTCTCAGCATTGCCCCCAGGGTATTCACGAAACTGGGGGAGACGGTGCTCGAGCAACTCAGACACCAAGGGATACAAATCGTCGCCTATCTGGACGATTGGCTCATTTGGGCCCAGTCGCACCAGGAATGCAACAGAGCTACGTCAAAGGTACTCCATTTTCTCGCCAAACTGGGCTTCCAAGTCAACCTCCGGAAGTCCCGCCTACAACCATCAAGCCACTTCGAATGGTTAGGCATCCGTTGGGACCTCTCAAAGCACAAGCTCTCCCTTCCTCCCAAGAAGGTGAGGGAGATAGCTTCCAAGGTCAGGAACTTTCTCAAACACAAACAGGTGTCCAGAAGAGCTTTAGAACGAATCCTCGGCCTTCTCCAGTTTGCCTCCATGACCAATCTCCTATTAAAAGCCAAACTCAAAGACATCAATCGAGTTTGGAGAAAGAGTGTGACAATACCTTTAAGAGACAAGACCTCGAAGATCCCCTCTGTCTTGAAAATGAGACTACAACCATGGTCCGATCGGAGGAACCTCTCCAAGTCGGTTCCTCTACAGTTCCCCTCTCCACAAGTGACAATTCATACCGACGCGTCTCTGAGTGGATGGGGGGGGGGGGGGGTTACTCCCAACATCAGATGTTTCAGGGCTCTTGGTCACCCGCCATGAGACAGTTCCATATCAATGTTCTCGAAGCCATGGCGGTGTTCTTGACCCTGAAGAGAATCTCCCCTCCGAGGTCGACCCACATCAGAGTAGTCTCAGACAGCACGGCCGTAGTCCACTGCCTCAACAGGGGGGGGTCCAAATCCCCCAACCTGAATCAGATCCTGGTCACTATCTTCACCTTGGCAGCCGACAAAGACTGGTTCCTGTCAGCAACTCACCTAGCAGGAGTCCAGAATGTGATAGCAGACTCATTATCCAGGACGAGCCCACTGGAATCGGAGTGGTCCCTGGACATGCACTCCTTCCGGTGGATACTCAGGCTGGTTCCAGGTCTCCAGGTAGATCTATTCGCAACCCGACTCAATCACAAACTCCCATGTTATGTGACACCGAACCTGGACCCTCAGGCTTATGCCATGGACGCATTAACCCTGGATTGGAACCATTGGCAGAAGATCTACTTATTCCCTCCAGTGAATCTTCTACTGAAAGTCTTGCACAAACTCCGCTCCTTCAACGGGGCAGTAGCTTTAGTGGCACCTCACTGGCCAAAGAGCAGTTGGTTTCCTCTCTTCCTCGAGTTGAAACTCCGTCCCTTCCGGATCCCATTCCCCAAACTGACCCAGATGGTCCAAACTCGGACTGTGTCAGATTCCTCAAGGATAGCCAAAACCCTAACTTTGTGGATTTCATGAAGTTTGCGGCGCGTAGGGACGCAAACATCGACCCAGATAATGTCCTCTTTATAGAATCAGACAAAAGGGACTCTACGATTCGCCAATATGATTCGGCGGTTAAGAAACTAGCGGATTTCTTAAGGACTTCAGACCATTCGGTTATGACTCCTAATTTAGCCATCTCCTTCTTTAGGTCCATATTTGACAAAGGCCTAGCAGCTAGCACTATAACCACCATTAAGTCAGCTCTGAGGAAAGTCTTCCTGGTTGGGTTTAACATTAACCTGGCGGAGTCTTATTTCTCATCTATTCCAAAAGCATGTGCTAGCCTTCGACCTTCGGTTCGTCCTCAAAAGGTCTCTTGGTCTCTAAATGATGTCCTCAAACTGGCCTCCGACACAGACAACGAATCCTGCTCCTATATCACTCTTCTTAGGAAGACTTTATTTCTAACAGCTTTGGCCTCGGGTTCCAGAATCTCAGAACTAGCAGCTCTCTCACAAAACTCAGAGAACATGGATTTCCTCCCTTCAGGTGAGGTACTTCTTTCACCAGACAGGGCGTTCCTAGCTAAGAACGAGGACCCCCAAAATAGGTGGTCCCCTTGGAAGATTATTCCTCTTCTCAAGATACTTCTCTATGTCCGGTCACCACTCTCAGGGCCTTTTTAGCCAGGACTGCTACCCGATCGTCTGGCCCCTTGTTTATCAGAGAACAAGGAGGTACCATTTCCATACGTGGCATTAGGCAACAGATCCTATACTTCATTAAACAAGCCAATCCGGGATCATTTCCCCATGCTCATGATATCCGGTCGGTAGCTACCTCCATCAACTATTTCCAGAATATGGACTTTGATGACCTTAAAAAGTACACTATCTAAAGAACTTACAGGCTCTTAAATACCCAACGGTTGCAGCTGGGAGCCTTATCTCTCCCCATTGATCTTTTGTTCTTCCTTTCATCCATCTCTTCTCTTCTCCCTCCTACCCGCCACTTGCACCACGACGCCGCTTCCTTGGTGGTTCGTTAGCCCTAAGTTTATTACATATTAGGTTAATATGATTGTAACTATTATTGTTTACCGTTGTTATAAGGTTGGGATATTCTTAGCCATGTCAGTTTTGTTGCATGTTTTCCCCTGATACTCGGAGGCTTCCCTGTTATCATGTTTGTTTAACCTTACTCTCACTATGCCCTGTGGCTAGTTTATGTTTTATGCCTACTTACCTTAATTATATATGACTTTCTTTACATGGTGTTATTTCTCTCCCCTTATTAAATTAGTAGTTATTGTTGGGCTTGGAAGGCATTCTCTGGTACATTTTCACCGGCCGCCACAGGTCGACCCAGAAAAGGGATTTTGACGAAGGAAAAATCTATTTCTGGGGAGAGACCTGTGGCGCCCGGTGAAACCCTTCCCCTTTATTTTACACGATCCCACCCTTTCCTTTCCAAGCTATCGTGGCCAATACAGAAGGATGTTGTTCAGATGGCGCTCGCGTCGTGGCGTGGGTGGTGTGGCGCTGGGGGGTTGGCTAGGGCCTTTGTATCGGCCCATCCCTTTGACGAAGGAATTAACTAAATGGAAGACAACCTGTGAATAGTGGATTTCACGCGCCTTTGCTTTATACACGAAACCCAAAAGGTGCTCGCGCGAGGGTTGTAACCTCAGCATTCCACTCTTTTATCTTTCTCTGGTATAATTGGAAGGTTTTATCAGAAAAGATATATAAGAAGGACTTTTCACCGGGCGCCACAGGTCTCTCCCCAGAAATAGATTTTTCCTTCGTCAAAATCCCTTTTCTCATCACAAATAATGAGTAAGGTTTGTTATTACTTTCATAATTATCAATGTTCTGAGTGTGAAGCATTTTAATCATTACATTTTTTATCAAAGTTCACTAATTAATTGGTACCAGATATCTAACAAATCAAAAGAAAAACTAGCCAAAAGACCAGACAATCAAATAAATGAACAAAAGCTAAAATGACGGATATGAACCAGCCCACGATCCAGTGTATAATCTAATAACCTTACAATTTCAATACATTCTCAAGCAAAATTAATGGATTTAAGAAAAAAAGGAGTAAAGCAGATTATGAATTACTTCTATTTACATTCAGGGAATTAAACTTTTGAGTACGATATTCCAATTACCATACAGTGAACCCTCGCTACTTCGCGGTTCGACAATCGCGGATTCACCACTTCGCGGGTTTTTTCCATAACCCATATATATATACATATCGCGGATTTTCCGGAAAATTCGAAAATACCGCGAAATCTGAAGACAACCAAATACGATATTTTGTTACCTGTAAATCCATTAATACTGTAATTAGTAATATCTGCTCTTACTGATTGTTCATTGCATTACATATGATATATAATTCAGCACAGAAAGAAATAAAACACGAAAAGAGAATGTGATCATACGATAATACAGTACTGTATACAGTACGTAGTAAAATTAAATCGAACATGAAACGCAAATCAGATGCAGTCATACCATATTAGAATGGTGTACAGTAAGGCTGCTGTTGACTACTACTGTACGTACAGTACTACAAATGTAATGGATGTGCTTCTTTTCCATGAATCTTTTGTATGTATACGTACGTAGTACTGCATCCAATAATATTCTTTGTTGCAAAAATCACATTTCGAATAACCGTACGAGAGAGAGAGAGAGACACACACATCCTACAGTACAACAAAAGCGTAAAATAGCGTACGTAAAGCTGTATTATTATTACAGTACTGTATTGTTATTATTATTATTATTGTTGTTGTTGTTAATAAAATTATTATTGTTATTATTATTATCATTATTATTATTATTATTACTGTATTACTGTACTGTACTGTATTATCATACGATAATTCAGTACTGTATACAGTACGTAGTAAAATTAAATCGAACATGAAACGCAAATCAGATGCAGTCATACAATATTAGAATGGTGTAAGGCTGCTGTTGACTACTACTGTACGTACAGTACTACAAATGTAATGGATGTGCTTCTTTTCCATGAATCTTTTGTATGTATACGTACGTAGTACAGTACTGCATCCAATAATATTCTTTGTTGCAAAAATCACATTTCGAATAAGCGTACGAGAGAGAGAGAGAGAGAGAGAGACACACACACACATCCTACAAAAGAATAAAACACTGTAGCATACGTAAAGCTATTAAATAGTGATTATTATTGTTTTTGTTGTTAATAAAATTATGATTGTTATTATTATCATTATTATTATTATTATTACAGTACTGTACTGTATTATTATCATTATTTATTATTATTATTATTAATCTACGTACGTTCGGTATGCGCGGGGCATCTTCTATGAGTTGGTAACCTACGCATCATATACTGTAAGACGGGTTGTGATTGGTTCAAGCGCTGATAGATGACGAATCAGAACTCAAGTTTTGTTATCTAGCCTGTGATTGGTGTTTTGCCATCATCTCCAACCCGCAGCATCTAGGTTCTCGCGGGCCCGGATCGTCCACTCTCTGTTCCCGCGTATTGCTGAGTAGACGTTCTCAAGTTTGTGAATCTGTGCTGTGTGCGACTTTTTTAAGTTGAACTTTTTGTCAAATCCTACTGTAATGGCTCCCAAGTGTTCTGCTTCTCTTAAGGCTGGTAGTGAGCCTAAACGCCACCGAAGGATGATGACGATAGCTGAGAAGGTTACGCTTCTCGATATGTTAAAAGATGGTAGAAGTTACGCGTCCGCTGGGCGCCATTTTGGCATCAACGAATCTACTGTTCGCTATATCAAGAAGGACGAGGCGAACATTAGAAAGACGGCTGCAATCACCTTTAGCAGATCAGCGAAGCGAGTCGTTACAACGCGTAATAAAACGATCGTACGCATGGAAGGTGCTTTAGCTGTGTGGATTGCCGACTGCCGGAAGAAAAACATAGCCTTGGATACGAACACCATCCAAACAAAGGCTTTGAGCTTATATGAGAATTTTGCTGCAAGGGAACCTAAAGACGACGACGGCAACCATGCTGAAGATGATGATGATGCAGATGATCCTCAACCAGGGACATCCACTGATTCCCAGCCTCAGAAACGTTTTTCCGCCAGCAAAGGATGGTTCGCGAAGTTTCAGAAACGCTTCGCCCTGAAAAGCGTTTCCCTGCATGGGGAGGCTGGTTCGGCTGACACTGCCGCTGCTGAAACTTACGTGAACCAGACGTTCAAGAATATTATCGCCGAAGGTGGATACAAGCCGGAACAAGTCTTTAATATGGATGAGACCGGCTTGTTTTGGAAGAGAATGCCGTCGCGAACTTTCCTGTTCAAAGAGGAAGCCAAAGCCTCTGGCTTTAAAGCATTCAAGGATCGCGTTACCCTCGTGATGTGTGGCAATGCTGCTGGATTTTTGCTAAAGCCGGGGCTTATTTATAAGTCGAAAAATCCTCGCGCTTTGAAAAATAAAAATAAGAATCTCCTTCCCGTGTACTGGATGCATAATCAAAAAGCATGGATTACGAAGATGCTGACCTCCAACTGGTTCCATCAGTGTTTTATCCCGCAAGTCAGCAAATATCTCGTAGAGAAGGGCTTGCCATTCAAGATCCTTCTCCTTATGGATAACGCTGGTGGACAAGCAACTGACCTGTCGCATGAGGGCATTCAGGTTGAGCTCCTGCCACCCAACACCACGTCATTAATTCAACCGATGGACCAGGGGGTTATCAGGGCGTTCAAGGCCCTCTACACGAAGAACACCTTGGCGGACCTCGTTGCGTGTGTGGATGCTGCCCAAGATGATGAGGATGAAGATTTTAACTTGAAGGCGTACTGGCGGCAGTACACCATAGCCACGTGCCTGCAGAATATTCAGAAGGCACTTCAAGAGTTGAAACCTGCAACTGTGAATGCGAGCTGGAAGAAGTTGTGGCCCCAGATTGTTTACGACGATGAGGGATTTACACCTGCTGAAATCCAACACTCTGCAGTACGCAAATCTGTGCAGTTGGCTGCCATAATTGGAGGCGACGGGTTTGGCGACATGACGACTTTAGACGTCGACGAGTTGTTGGACTGCCATTCCCAGCCCCTAACTGACGCAGACCTCGAAGACCTGACGAAATCGGCAAGCGAAGAAGAGAGTGAAACCCAGGAAGAGACCCAAGAAAATGTCGAAGAAACGGGCTTAACATTAGAACGGCTTGCCAAGGCCTGCAACCATGCGAAGGAGTTGAAAGAAATGTTGCAAGAGTGGGACGAGGATATGGTTCGCTCGATGCAATTCTGCAACAAGATCGATGAAGACATGACTCCCTACAAAATGCTCTTGGATCGAAAAAAGAAGCAGCGGCAACAACTTCCGATCACAATGTTCTTCCAGCCTCGCAAAAAAGAGCCAGTTCCTCCTGCTAGTACGCCTTCGGAAGAAATTGAAGAAGTTTCCCAGGAAGAAGTTGAAGAGGTGTCCCAGGAAGAAGTTGAAGAGGTGTTCCAGGAAAAGACACCTCCGTCTGAAGAGACGTAAAATACTACCTGGCTGCACAGTAGAACACATCATCAGCTTCATCATCATCATTTCTACTGTGCAGCAAATTCATCGCCATCATCATTCAAGTTTTTCTTCAACTTCTTTCGTGGTGAGTACAGTAACAATCTTTATTTTTTACTTTAATATTCTTACATTCTAAAACTGTATTTGTGCCTGTTTTATAGTTTAGTACTGTACGTACTGTATGCATTAAGTTAAAGGGGAGGTTTTAAAAGTCTACATGTTGTAACCTATCATATTTTTTTTGTTTAAAATTTACATTTACGTACGTAAAACAATCTCTCTCTCTCTCTCTCTCTCTCTCTCTCTCTCTCTCTCTCTCTCTCTCTCTCTCTCTCGTAAATTTATTTTTTATGTTTAAAATTTACATTTACTGTACGTACGTAAAACAATCTCTCTCTCTCTCTCTCTCTCTCTCTCTCTCTCTCTCTCTCTATCGTAAATTGTTTTCCTGCTTTGCTACGTACAATACTGTATGTGCTGTACAGTACTGTATGATTTTATATAGATACGGTAAATTATATTTGTAAGGTAACATATTTTGTAAATGCTTTTACTGTAAATACTGTACTGTATCATTATTTATCACTATCATCATGCGCGTTAAATGCCTTGTTTGTTCTGAGCGTGGTTGTTTACTGAGCGTACAGTACTTTATGATGCCGTCGTTTCAGGCGGCGTCATAAAGAAAAACATTTCATTTGGAAGTCCTAAGAAAAATACGTAAACTAAAACATTGGTAATAAAAAAATCAACATACAGTACTGTATAATCAATATAATCGATGCAAAAACTAACCTATACATATATGTGTACACTAAATGAGTTTGTTTCTTCATTATGATCAGAGATGAACGTAAACAAAACATTGGTTGCCATTTTTTATCGTGCTTTTTAGGTGTTTAGGAAATGCATGATATAAAATCGCCTTTAATATTTGTGCCTGTTTTAGTTTAGGGTGCTGTAGTACATGCATTAAGTGTTCTGTACATTAAAGGGTGGTTTGTTAACAGTACTACGTACAAGGGAAGGTTTTAAAAGTCCGAATATACATGTTAAATAAATAGGTAAATATGATGTCACTACTTCGCGGAATTTCACCTATCGCGGCCGCGTCTGGAACCTATCTACAGTACCGCGATAAACGAGGGTTCACTGTATTGTGAATTTGGCAGGCGTAAAAAAAACCCAATACGCCTCTTACAATGTTATGAATTTTCCTCAAGGAAGGATACTGTTTGAAGGCAGAACTATTTTTACACATCAGTATTGCATTAACCAAAAAACCTACCCAAGAATCCCTAAATCTTTAAAATACAGGTTGAGGATATGTAAAAAAAATTTTATGGAAATGGAACTTTCATACCTTGACCAATGTAAGGAAATAAAAAAAATCTTTGCCATAAATCCAAGAAATTTCACATATAAAATACAAAAACCTAACAAGATTATTTGTGACCTATTTATAATCGTATTCTTCATACCAAATCAGTTTTCACATCTTTTAAACAACACAAACACACATACCAACATCTGGACAGCGTTCACGTCAACGACAAAATATTCAAGAACTTATTACACAATTCATCTAAAATGATTTAAAGTGTTATTTATCCCTTCTTTATGTCATAGGCACAAATGAAGAGAGATTAAAAACAAAATGGAATTTATGAACCGAGCTGTGCACCTTTTCAGAGCGCCTAGGTATCTCGTCATAACAAAAAATTCTGAAAAGCAAGACTTGAAAATGACCCTCTTACCTGATTTCTTGAAACACTTACGGTAAGTACACTTATCAATAATTCAGTATTTTAATTATAGTTGAACTTGAAATTTTTATAAAAAAATTTAGAAAAAAATTATCATCAATTACTGTATACATTTATCTTCAAAAAGAGCATAAACATGTCTGAAGCACAATGAATCACAATAGTTTCACATTAGATAGACTTTCCACTGCTTACATTACACAGATCATAAAATATTTGATGTTTTTGTCATTGACACAAGTGCATAAAACTTTACTAAAAATAAAATTGAAAGAACCAAAACCTGTACATTTGACATTATAACCTCCTACAATACAAGCTCCTTAAACATTCTGACATATTTAATTTAAATAAGATCATTTATATCAAATTCTAAAATCTGATAAATTATTACAAACTTAGATTTTGAGTCTTTTGAAAAAGTTAATAATGGCATAACACAGCCATAATTTTTCATGACTTTAGCTGTCAGGATAAAACCTGCACTGACAAGACAGCTGGATCAATAAACAGACTAAAGTCCAGCACGTTTGGCAGCAGACTGTCGGCCTTTGAGAAGTAAAATATATTCAAGCTAACACAGATCTACAGCTCTCAAGACACCAGTAAAAGAATAAACAAGCTCTGTACACAGGGAATAAAATAACAGTCTAAAAGAACAAGTGATTACTCTAGTTAAGATAAGGATTTACCTCATGGACTCTTTAGCCATTTTTGTGACGAGGGATAAAAAGGCATATGCTGGTGCTCAAAGAGGAGGGGGGCAGTGGGAGACACATCAGCCATACAAGGCGAGTCTCTGTTTTTAAACATTTCCATTTTTTGGGAAAAAGGAAGGATCAAGGATGGGGAATAGGAGATCTGAAATTGCAGGTGAGCATTGGGTTGAAATAAAAGAGAACTTCTTAATTAAACCTTATCTGAAAATATGTAAATAATCTTTTACTTTTATCAATTAACATATTTTTCAAGGTATATTCATGTAGCCCCAAAGGAAGGAAGAGAAGAGAGAAGAAAGAGAGAGAGAGAGAGAGAGAGAGAGAGAGAGAGAGAGAGAGAGAGAGAGAGAAAAAATACCAGATTACAAATGCCTAAAAATCAAATGAGCTCCCTTACAATAATTTTGCCCTTAAAATGCATTTAGTATACATAACTCCTTTTTTTATACATAATCACAAATCCACATTTTTCTACACAACCATATGATCCCAAACTCTTTTCCCTCCCTTTTGCTAAACAGGAACAATTTAACACTAAGATTTTATTGACCTAAAAATTCAAAAATGTTATCTAACTATGCAATTCACTACAGACATTTATTAGTAATCACCTGCTTGCTGATGATGCCTTTCATAACTCCTAATTGACAAAAGGTCCTTTCTAATATCAGTTATTAGTCACAACATTTAGATTTTTTTATTTCATGCCCTAGGTCTGCAGTTAGTGATTCATAAACAATCTAGGTCTTAGGATTGACCTGCCATATTTCTATTTACCAAAACATTACGTACACTATAAAAAAATACTTGCTTCCGTTAAGTAGCGGGTCTCTACTACATTTCACCAATATTTCACGAGATATTTTTAATTTCTCTTATATATATTGTTTTATACTTCTATAAATCAATATAACATAGCTTATTCTTTCATTCACCAACATTCTTTTACGATGCCTATCATCCACACTTCATAATATATTTGGGATTGGATTTGATTTAGGAATTTTGACTATAAAACCCAGTGCTGGAGCCTATGGTGCCATTACATGTCAAAAAAATGAAAGAAAGGAAGCAGAGAGTTAAAGGAGAGGATATAAAGCAAGTGCAGGTATGGTCAGAAGGGTGCAAGAATAAGTAAGTGCAGAAGGGACAGACAAGTGCAGGTAGGGTCAGAAGGAAGGGGCAAATGCAGGTAGGGTCAGAAGGAATGGTCAAGTGCAGGTACGATCAGAAGGAACATGCAAGTGCAACTAGGGTCAGAAGGAATGTGCAAGTACAACTAGGGTCAGAGGGAATATGCAAGTGCAACTAGGGTCAGAAACAATGTGCGTGTAAGTGCAACTAGGGTCAGAAAGTATGTTGCAAAGACCATAAGGCAATGCCTGCAATGGACCACCAGAGGTAGATGGATGGCACTACACCCCTACAGAGTTAATATACCTCATTCCATATCTAGCATTTCAATAACTTAAATCCTATTACCTTTAATCTCCACAACTGACATTTCATAATCATTTTGTTCAATGGATGTTCACTGACCTATATTTCTCCATTTTATTACCATTTCATCTATTAGGTTCAACAGCTACCTTCTCTTATTATTTCAGTCACTTCAAGTTCCTCAATTTCACACACACACGAGAGAGAGAGAGAGAGAGAGAGAGAGAGAGAGAGAGAGAGAGAGAGAGAGAGAGAGAGAGAGAGAGAGGCCCGGTTGTTATAAGTAACAAAAAAGGTCAAAGGGCATACTGGTATTGGGACAAAATTAGAATAATATTTTAAAAGGATTTACATGTGGTACTAGGACAAAATTTTACTAATATTTTTAAAAATTTCATACATGGTATTGGGACAAAATTTGACTACTTAACATTATTCACACATTGAAGAATAAGAAATGAAAGATACCATACTATTCTTTATCCTTGACATATAAATCAAAAGAAAGATTCTGGTTTGCTTTCATCCTTAAAAACAGAATTTTGAAAAAAAAAAACGAAAGTAAAAGTTAATTATTGTACACGGTTTTTCTTCAGCAATATAAAATATAAAATAAATTTACAAAATATAATTTTATTATTTTCTCATTTATGAAACAAGAGGGGATGAAAGTAATTTCTCGCCATTTTTATGATAGTTTGCAGATAGCATAGGAAGAACAAATTGAGGTGCTACATGTTAGCAACATACCTTGAATTCCACTGATATGGAAGTTCTCTTTTAAATATCCCCAAAAGGTAAAAGCTAAATTATTAAAAATATGTAAAAATCTTAAATCCACATATTACAATGATTTTGTCAATTAGATATTAATTCACAAAGCAAGGCTACATAAATCTGGAGCCTAAAGATTGACAAGGAAACTGGAACTATAGAAAGCAAGAGAGAGGAAATTAAACAAGGAATTGCTTGACTAAAAACAAGAAAACATTGAGTGACATGAAATAAGCAATCTAATTAATGCACAAAATAGCTCCTTAGATCAAGGTGTGCAGCAGATAATACCATACACAAAAGATTGCTCAAAATAATTCCATAGGCAATATAATGCTCCAAATAACTTATAGATCAATTCAGTATCTAATGAGTGCCTAAGACAATGCCCTAGAAATGTGCTATATGACACTAAAGATGAAAGTGTCCAGAATTACTCCCAAGACCAAAAAGGGTCATGAATAGGAAAAGATATAAGACCCAAATAACTTCATAGACAAAGTGGTATCCTGAATAACCCAGTGTGTGCTACAAAGAAATTCTGCAAACAAGGGAATACTCATAACTAGTAAATCAAATAAGTGCTCTAGATAGCTTATTGAATCAAGAAATCCCTCAAATAACCCCATATTGAATCAAGAAACTCCTTGAATAACTCCATAGATAAAGAATTTCAATATTACTGCATAGACCAGTTAAAATCCCACATAACCTAAAAAAAATCCTATAGAGCCTTAATTTCTCAACAATCCATGGCTAGGGAGTTCCTCAAATAACTACACAGACCAAGGAATGCTACCATAGTTTTTTAGGAAATTAGAACTAAGGAGTTTAATCACATAAGCTTGGCAAATCAAGGCATTGCCCAATAGCCAATCTTTGACAGAGAAAATTCTTAAAACAAGGGGAACTGCGCGACATTTCCAAATAGAAAGTACTAATAAAAAACCCTGGATACTAAAGAAAGCCCTTTATACTCCGAAGTGAACGAAAACATCTCTTTAAAACTAAAACAGAATTATCTGAAAAAATCTGTAAACAAGGATTGCTCACAAACAGCTGTATAGAGCAAGAAATGTCCAAATAACTCAACAGACCAAAGAACAAACACACAGGATATCAGAATTTACTGTAAAGAGATACTTTAAACCAGACCGTACCATGCCCTCACAAAAAAAAAAAAAAAAACAAGTCAAGGAAAAATTTAAAATCTCTTAAAACTAAACTGGTCCTTTTAAAACGGTCAGCAAGTGTCCAAAAATTTCCTTAAGGTAGACATAATACTGAAACTTAGAAAAACCTTGTAAAACTTTGCAAACCTTAATATGACTGAAAATATTTTGAATTGACATGGGAAGATCCTAAACCTTTATATAATTTCTTAAAAAATTCTTTACAACTAATAATAAGTCTCAAAGAAGAAAAGCATAACCATACTGATGCCCTTAGGATTAATATCTCTGGAAACCAAAATGAGACATTATTATAAACTAATTATTGGTTGCTGTTTTTCTCAAACCATCTAATTCTCCAGATATCTATAAATAACCTAAATTCAAATCAAATTTCAATACTTTCCTCCAGTAACCATTGGAGCACAATGATTTTAACTAGAGTATCCCTTAAATAGTAGACAAACAAGAAGCCTTCAGAAAAAAAAATATCTAAAGAAAACTAAGCTGTTTAATTATCATTACGTCTCCGAATGAGATCAATATTTGCCGAATAAAAACACAATAAACATATCATGAAAATATAAATAAATTTCAAGTCTAATTGTCATGTTTCAGGATTTGATTGGGATAATTTTTCAACTTAGATATTCTTTGAATTTTTAGGATCTTTAAAAATGCTAGTATTTCCAACACAAGAATAAAAAATTAACCAATGATAAAATACCAGCCTCCAGCAAGATCTATGAAAAGACTTCAGAAGACTTGTTAAAATATCAGATTATAGATTCTCCGAGAGAATAACTTACTAGACAGAACCTTCCTATATAAGTAGTTACAAACAACAAACTTGATAACTCAGTTATCCACTGTATATTCAAACCAGTCAATTAACACATGGTAAGAATTATGATTTTACCAAATAATGTATATCATGAGCAATTCTCTTGATTATTCAACATCGTGCGCATGCTCCACATCAATCAGAGCAAGAAAAGTGAAACTAAATTACTTCTGCAGAAACTTTTTTACATTTCACTAAAAAGCAGAATCTAAGCAGAGAACTCCAAAGATTTATAACAATCACCCAAGGTTTTATGTCATCAAGGTGCATAAGATGTGTTCTAATTAAAGGGAAAGCTTAACAACCAACAAATATTTACAGAACAGGAAGGCCTAATAGAAAAAGACAGAAATGAAGACTTATATCACAGGCTAAAACACAGGGTAAAAAAACTATGTCTTAATTAATTCAATATCCACAAGTGCCATCAAGAGCACAGTATCATGGAAAAACAATGAAGAATAGAAAAGGGATTTTGACGAAGGAAAAATCTATTTCTGGGAAGAGGCCTGTGATGCCCGGTGAGAAAGGTCCTTCCTTATACCTTTCCTAATATAAATCTTCCAAATATACTAGAGAAAGATAAAAGCATGGAATGCAGAGGTTACAACCCTCGCGCGAACACCTTGTAGGTGTCGTGTATTAAACAAAGGCGTGTGAAAACCACTATTCACAGGTTGTCTTCCATTTTGATAATCCCTTCATCAATGGGGAGGGCCGCGACAGGCCCTAGAGAACATGGTTGAACTCCCCTACGACACCTACCACGCGCGCCCTCTAGGACATCCTTCTGCAAGAACATATGGCTTGGCAAGGAAAAAAGAGGGGTGGGGTCCGTATCAAATAACCGGGAAGGGTTTCACCGGGCGTCACAGGCCTCTTCCCAGAAATAGATTTTTCCTTCGTCAAAATCCCTTTTCTGGGGCGGCCTGTGACGGCCGGTGAGAATGTACCAGAGAATGCCTTCCAAGCCCAATAAATTAATAACATAATAAGGAGAAAACAAACACCATGTAAGGCAATAATATAATACTGTAAGTAAACATAAATCATAAACTAGCCATAGGCATAGGGGATGTAATGCTAAAATAATATGAGGACCAGGGATCACCTGAGTGTCCCGTCGTAAAAGGTATCAACCTTACATGTCTAAGCATATCTAAACTTTACAGGAATGGTAATTACAATAAAAGTTAAATCATAACAATTAAACATGGCAAAATAAGTTAGGGCTAACGAACCACCCAGGAGAGTGGCGACGTGGTGTGAGAGGTGGTCAGGAGGGAGGAGAGAAGAGATGGAATAAAGAAATAATCAGAGATTAATGGGGGGAGATAAGACTCCCCGCTGCAACCGTAGGGTATTTAAGGGCCTGTAAGTTCTTTAGATAGTGGCGTTTGAAAACCATAGGAGATTTCCAACCCGTGTATTTTTTAAGGTCATCAAAGTCCATGTTCTGGAAGTAATTGATAGAGGTAGCTATTGACCGTATATCATGAGCATGGGGAAATGATTCCGGGTTAGCATGTTTAATGAAGTAGAGGATTTGTTGTCTGATACCTTGAATGGTCATAGTACCACCTTGTTCCCTGATAAATAAGGGGCCAGACGAGCGGGTGGCAGATCTAGCTAAAAAGGTCCTGAGAGTAGTGACTGGACACAGCGAAGGATCCTGGGGAAGAGAGATGATCTTCCAAGGGGACCACCTATTTTGCGGGTCCTCATTTTTAGCTAGGAAAGCTCTGTCTGGGGTAAGCAGTACTTCGCCTGTAGGGAGGAAATCTATGTTTTCCGGGTTACGTGAGAGCGCTGCTAGTTCTGAGATTCTAGCACCTGAGGCCATAGCTGATAGAAATAACGTCTTCCTAAGCAGAGTGATATAAGAGCAGGACTCGTTGTCAGTGTCCGACGTGAGTTTGAGGACATTGTTCAGAGACCAAGAGACTTTTTGCGGCCGATCCAACGGCCGAAGCCTAGCACATGCTTTTGGAATAGATGAGAAATAGGAATCAGCTAGGTTAATGTTAAACCCAACCAGGAATATCTTCTTCAAAGCTGACTTGATGGTAGTTATAGTGCTAGCTGCCAAGCCCTTGTCAAATAAGAACCTAAAGAACGAGATGGCTAAATTCGGAGTCATACGAGTGTGGTCTGAATTCTTTAGGAAACCTGCTAATTTCTTAACAGCCGAATCATATTGACGAATTGTCGAGTCCCTTTTGTCCGCTTCGATGAAGAGAACGCTTTCCGGGTCAATGTTTGCGTCTTTATGAGCTGCAAACTTCATGAAGTCCACAAAGTTAGGGTTTTGGCTATCCTTGAGGAATCTGACACAGTCTGTGTTTGAATTACTTGGGTTAGTTTGGGGAATGGAATCCGGAAGGGTCGGAGTTTCAGCTCGAGGAGGAGAGGAAACCAACTGCTCTTTGGCCAGTGAGGTGCTACTAAGGCAACTGCCCCCCGGAAGGAGCGTAGTTTGTGCAATACTTTCATTAGAAGATTCACTGGTGGAAATAGGTAAATCTTCCTCCAATGGTTCCAATCCAGGGTTAATGCGTCTATGGCATAAGCCTGAGGGTCCATGTTTGGTGTCACATAACAAGGAAGTTTGTGATTCATCTGAGTTGCGAATAGATCTACCTGAAGGCCCGGAACCAGCCTGAGTATCCACCGGAATGAAATTATGTCCAGAGACCATTCTGATTCCAGTGGTTTCGTCCTGGATAGTGAGTCCGCTATCACATTCTGGACTCCCGCTAGGTGGGTTGCTGACAGGAACCAGTTCTTTTCTGCTGCCAAGGCGAAGATAGCGACCAGGATCTGATTCAGGTTGGGCGACTTGGATCCTCCTCTGTTGATGCAGTGTACTACGGCTGTGCTGTCTGACACTACTCTGATGTGGGTCGACCTCGGAGGAGAGAGCCTCTTCAGGGTCAAGAACACTGCCATGGCTTCGAGAACATTGATGTGGAAGTGTTTCATGGCGGGTGACCAAGAGCCCTGAAACATCTGACGTTCGTAGTAACCCCCCCATCCACTCAGAGACGCGTCTGTATGAATTGTCACTTGTGGGGGTGGGAATTGAAGAGGAACCGATTTGGAGAGGTTCTTCGGTTCGGACCATGGCTGTAATCTCATTTTCAAGACAGAGGGGATTTTCGAGACCTTGTCTCTTAAAGGTACTGTGGCTCTCTTTCTCCAAACTCGATTGATGTCTTTGAGTTTGGCTTTCAATAGGCGATCTGTTACTGAAGCGAATTGAAGAAGGCCGAGGATTCTTTCTAAGGCTCTTCTGGACACCTGTTTGTGTTTTAGAAAATTCTTGACCTTGGAAGCTATTTCTCTTACCTTTTTGGGAGGTAGAACCAGCTTGTGCCGTGCAAGGTCCCACTGTATGCCTAACCATTCGAAGCGGTCTGATGGAAGTAGGCGGGATATTTGGGAGATTGACCCGAAATCCCAGGTTGGAGAGAAAACGAAGTACTTTCTTCGTAGCTCTGTTGCACTCCAGGGCTGACCGAGCCCAAATAAGCCAATCGTCCAGATAAGCAACGATCTGAATCCCTTGGTTCCTGAGTTGTTCTAACACTGTCTCTCCCAGTTTCGTGAATATCCTGGGTGCAATGTTGAGCCGAAGGGCATGACTTTGAATGCAAAGGCTTTCCTGCCTAGACGGAAACCTAGGTAAGGAGAGAAGTTTCGAGCTATTGGTACGTGATAATAGGCGTCGGTAAGATCGATAGAGGTGGTGACGGCCCCACGGGGAAGCAGGGTACGTACCTGAGAGATGGTCAACATCCGGAACTTGTCGCAGAGGATGTAAGAATTTAGCTTTGACAAGTCCAGGACCACTCTCAATGCCGACGAGCCTTTCTTCGGAACTGTGAACAGGCGGCCTTGGAACTTCAGCGATCGAACCCGTTTGATTGCTTTTTTCTTTATTAACTCGGTGGTGTACTCTCTCAGAATGGTTGTGGGTCTCTGGAAGAAGGTCACTGGTGGAGGAGGAGAACCTTGTGACCATTTCCACCCCAAGCCTTTGGAGACTATGCTGTGAGCCCACGGACTGAAGGTCCAACGGTCTCGAAAGTGGTAAAGTCTCCCCCCTACCGGAACTATATCATTGCGAGGGAGTGAATCTAGGTTCTTTCCCTCCTCGAGAACCCCTTGTCCTAGGTCCGCCTCGTTGACGGAACTGTCCTCTAGCCCTGTAGCTACCTCTCTGGTGTCCACGAAAGGGACCTGAGGGTCCGTAGCTAGGGTTGTATGCGGGTGAGGGCATCCAAACGGGGTTGGGTTGGGTACCTGGGGGAGCAGTGAGGTAGACCACCTGTTGAGGGTGTTTCGGCTGTAGAGGAGACGAAGCAGTGGGAGACTGTGAAGACGAGTGGGCAATCGGCGATTGTTGGTAGTGACCTCGGCTCGTCTTGTAAGGGGCAAACCTCTGTTTCTTCCTGAAGAAGGTTTGTTTTTGACCTTCAACCCTCTTTTTGGCAGTGAGGCCCCACCTCACTTGCAAATTTTGATTTGCTCTCGCAGCGTCTTGTAGTACCTTGTTCACCTCCTCCTGAGGAAAAAGGTTCTTACCCCAGCAGGGGGAAGCTATCAGCCTATTCGGTTCATGCCTGATCGAGGCCTCAGAAAGAACGTGCTTCCTGCAACTAACCCGAGCCGAACAAAACTCGTGTAAGTCGATTTGGAAGGACAGAGACAGGTTCTTTGTGAATACCCGGAACAAGGTCTCGGTCGGATAAAGAGAGGTTAGGGACTCCACGGAGGTAATGGAGTGGAGAGACCTAGCCAACCTATTCCGTGCCTCAAACTCAGTCTTGAGAAGAATATCTGGTAATTTAGGAAGCTTCTCGGAGAACAGATTAGAGGCACAGTCTGGGTCTAACTTCCCTACTGTGAAAGTAGCGGGGGCATCATCCCAGATAGTAACGGTACTCGGAATGAGCATGGAGGTGGGATCGGTCTCTTTAAGAGCCGGCATGGCAGAACCTTCTTTGATAGCCTGAAAAGTAAGAGCTGCCACTTTATCTGTAATAGGCAAGGTAATAACTGGAGAAGCTGTAAATATGGTGTAGGCTCCTTTGTGTGGGGTGAGCTTGGAATTAGTGCACCCCCAGTCTGACAACGTCCTGGCCCAGAAAGCTTGGGCCTGCTCTTTAGGGAATATTACCGTTTTCTTCGGTACCTTGTCTAACCTAACCAAGGCATGTTCTTTCAATCGGACGAAGCCGTTGAATGGGAATTCTAGTCCCGGAGGGTAAAATTCTAAGTCCTCTAGAGGACGGGTGCCTATGCCCTCTAGAGTTATGGCACCATCAATATATGGAGCATGTAAGGCAAACCTCCAAGGGTTGTTTTTCTCGAAGGGAGGTAACTTCGATGCGTCCGGGGCTGAAGGAGGGGGCATCTGAGTTCCGGAACGGATGAGACTTGCCACCAAATCTTTGAGCTCCGTCATAGCTCCTTGGTCTGCCCTAGACTGTTGAAGATACTGTTGTATCTGTTCTTTCACAATATCCCTGACCATGGCGGCGGATAAAGGGGGCTCCCGAGCCTGATCCTCTAACGAAGCCCTGGACTTAGTGGACTTTGACTTCTTAGGAGTCACGGTTGTAGGTATAGTAATATGAACATCAGGATCCTTTGAGGGTCCCGGAACCGGTGACACTGATAATGGCAAAGCTGAAGGCTTAAATGTACGTAGTGGCTTCACCTTGGGTCGTACAGGAACGGAGGGACCTCGAGGAGAAGCCGTAGGTTTATCAAAGCCGTGAAAGGAAGTAGTAGAGGAAGGAGTGTGGGGTGAAAGGGGGTCCACCAACTCAACACCACCTACCTGCTCATCCATGGGTTCCTCGTCCAGACCTAGGTAGGGCTCGGCCTCCGTCACTAAAACCTCTTCCTCAGTTAGAATGGTTGCTCTAACCACTTCAATTAACGGGGCCGCTGTCTCCGGTGGAACTGCTGCAGTAGTAGAGCCTGGGAATAGGCGAGAAGCCATGTCTCCATCAAGGAGATAGGGTGCGCCAGCCGGCGCATTCCTCCCAAACCCTGACACCCAAGGCCGGAGAGTAGCTCTCGCCTCCCTGAGAGATTCATCATCAGCCTGAAAGAGGAGAGGGGAATTAATGATGAAGCCAAAACTGAAGTCAATATATAAAGAGCAATTAATTCTTCGCAAAGGATATTAACAGGGACACTAGAACCAACTTACCTCCTCGCTCAGGAGTAGGGCTGACAGCTCATAGCAGAGCATGCATGACTCCGGAAACCATATCGTATAGGGGGCTTGTCCCGGTTCCCGAGAGAAGGATATGGCGCAATGGGCATGTGCCCGGCATAGATCATGGCCCATGGGATCAGTAAAGGCAGCGGAGCAGCCCCTGGCAGTGCAGCGGACTTTCTGTAAAAAGAAAGAAGACATAAGTCTGGATGTTCCTTGAGATTCTTGTCATTGACTTATGAATCAGAAACACTTAAATCTTAATTATGTGTGAGTATGGTAGTAGCTAACACCCTAATAAATTAAGAAATTATAATAGAAACCAGTAACCACGTAGCATGAATCTCTAAACTTCATCGGTATCACACTGTTAACTCCGGTTCTGGAGCCTGCTTGATCTCTGTTTGTACCGGAGGTCCGGTAGCAAAGGCCCGTCATCGTGATATCGTGACCGTCTCCGGTACGATAACATTAACCTCAATGAATGAGTTATCTCCAGTGAAGCCGGAGATACGATGAAAACGGGGGCCTTAACGGTGTAATTGTGATCAAACATGACAAAGGTTCGTGTGTAAAAGGCTTTAGCCGGAGTCCGAGTGCCAGATTTCACCGTTGCACTCCAAAAATCTGCTCCAGAACTATAACTAGTTCTCACCCAATGAGTATCCATTATAGCGGAGCATAACTCAAGGCGGAGCTAAGCATAACTCAAGGCGGAGCTAAGGGTGTCGGTATAAAACGACCCCAAATAATGACTCATATACTAACGTACCTAATAATAGTGTTAGCTATATTAACAGTAACCACATCAATAAATCGTTTATAATATTAACGTACTATCATCAACTCTGATACTGAGAGGAGGCCTGAATAACCCGTGATCGTATAAAAACGGAGAACGGGAAATTCACCTCTCTTACTCAAAGAAAATGAGAGAAAGGATAACTCATACCTGTAGAACAGGAAACGAGCACTCTATGCTTTCGCTCTCAAGGTTACATATAAAAAATTAACATCACACAATAAAATAAGAAAATTAATAAAATTGATTGCTTTTTCTTAGTAATAGTAATAACGAAGAATAACGACAACGTAACAAATAAACAAGGATATAGTCTAAAACGAACCCTCCAGGGTACAAATTAACAGACTAAATCGCTAAGCTTTAAATCGCTACTATGCTTTAAAACGCTAGCTTTAAATCGCTATTCTTTGTAGGTCCAAATTGGACTTGCAAGCAAATAAATACCATAGTAAAAACTAATAATAATTAATGATAACACAAAAGGCCATAAAACGTAAGTGATATAACCTAGCTGACAGAGTACCAGATGGGCAAAAATAACTAGAAAATTTACCGAAGCGAACATACCCAAAATGGCTGCCGATACCTCGGCAGGACAATCGCTTCCAAAACTAAAAACCACCATATTGGAAACAGAACAAATGCCCGGTACTGCCAAAAGCTGCCAAAACAAACTATGGTACTTAACATTGGTAAGGGTGAAGTAACAACGTCAGTCATGTTGAAATAACGAGAAACTCTTCGAAAAATCACTGTGCCCAAACAAAACTCGGCTTGATGCAAGTCCAATTACAGAAGGATGTCCTAGAGGGCGCGCGTGGTAGGTGTCGTTGGGGAGTTCAACCATGTTCTCTAGGGCCTGTCGCGGCCCTCCCCATTGATGAAGGGATTATCTAAATGGAAGACAACCTGTGAATAGTGGTTTTCACACGCCTTTGTTTAATACACGACACCTACAAGGTGTTCGCGCGAGGGTTGTAACCTCTGCATTCCATGCTTTTATCTTTCTCTAGTATATTTGGAAGATTTATATTAGGAAAGGTATAAGGAAGGACCTTTCTCACCGGCCGTCACAGGCCGCCCCAGAAATCACCATATAAAAGAAGATCTTCCCTCAGAAGGACCTCTGCTGTTTGACAAACCATTAATCAGTTGACCTTTAAGTCACAAAAAGTTACAATTAAATATCTGGAATTGTAATAATATATCATTTTAAAAACATACATTTACCATATAATCAGATTGAAGATTTTCTCTGTCATTTTCATAAAAAGATGAGAATATTAACCTAAAGATACCACAATGTATGTTTGTGAAAAACTAGACATTTAACATTAGTACCAAAAGTTTTAGCCGATATGTTTTCTGATTTATAATAGTACAGTACTATGATCAAGTGTTTATCACTTCAAATGCTATATAGAAATTATATCAAACAAATCAAATTTGAATCAAGTGGCACACGACTGAAAAAAATATTTTTGGGTCGACCTGTGGCGCCCGGTGAAAAGTCCTTCTTGTATATCTTTTCTGATAAAACCTTCCAATTATACCAGAGAAAGATAAAAGCATGGAATGCTGAGGTTACAACCCTCGCGCGAGCACCTTTTGGGTGTCGTGTATAAAGCAAAGGCGCGTGAAATCCACTATTCACAGGTTGTCTTCCATTTAGTTAATTCCTTCGTCAAAGGGATGGGCCGATACAGAGGCCTTAGACACACCCCCATCGCCGCACCACCCACGCCACAACGCGAGCGCCATCTGAACAACATCCTTCTGTATTGGCCATGATGGCTTGGAAAGGAAAGGGTGGGATCGTGTAAAATAAGGGGAAGGGTTTCACCGGGCGCCACAGGTCTCTCCCCAGAAATAGATTTTTCCTTCGTCAAAATCCCTTTTCTGGGTCGACCTGTGGCGCCCGGTGAAAATGTACCAGAGAATGCCTTCCAAGCCCAACAATAACTACTAATCTAATAAGGGGAGAGAAACAACACCATGTAAAGAAAATCATATATAATTAAGGTAAGTAGGCATAAAACATAAACTACCCACAGGGCATAGTGAGAGTAAGGATAAACAAACATGATAACAGGGAAACCTCTGAGTATCAGAGGAAAACATGCAACAAAACTGACATGGCTAAGAATATCCCAACCTTATAACAACGGAAAACAATAATACAGTAGTTACAATCATATTAACCTAATATGTAATACACTTAGGGCTAACGAACCACCAAGGAAGCGGCGTCGTGGTGCGAGTGGCGGGTAGGAGGGAGAAGAGAAGAGATGGATGAAAGGAAGAACAAAAGATCAATGGGGAGAGATAAGGCTCCCAGCTGCAACCGTTGGGTATTTAAGAGCCTGTAAGTTCTTTAGATAGTGGCGTTTGAAGACCATAGGAGATTTCCAACCCGTGTACTTCTTAAGGTTATCAAAGTCCATATTCTGGAAATAGTTGATGGAGGTAGCTATCGATCGGATATCATGAGCATGGGGAAATGATCCCGGATTGGCTTGTTTAATGTAGTATAGGATCTGTTGCCTAATGCCACGTATGGAAATGGTACCTCCTTGTTCTCTGATAAACAAGGGGCCAGACGATCGGGTAGCAGTCCTGGCTAAAAAGGACCTGAGAGTGGTGACCGGACATAGAGAAGTATCTTGGAGAAGAGGAATAATCTTCCAAGGGGACCACCTATTTTGGGGGTCCTCGTTCTTAGCTAGGAACGCCCTGTCTGGTGAAAGAAGTACCTCACATGAAGGGAGGAAATCCATGTTCTCTGAGTTTCGTGAGAGAGCTGCTAGTTCTGAGATTCTGGAACCCGAGGCCAAAGCTGTTAGAAATAAACTCTTCTTTTGAAGAGTGATATAAGAGCAGGATTCGTTGTCCGTGTCGGAGGCCAGTTTGAGGACATCATTTAGAGACCAAGAGACCTTTTGAGGACGAACCGAAGGTCGAAGCCTAGCACATGCTTTTGGAATAGATGAGAAATAAGACTCCGCCAGGTTAATGTTAAACCCAACCAGGAAGACTTTCCTCAGAGCTGACTTAATGGTGGTTATAGTGCTAGCTGCTAGGCCTTTGTCAAAAATGGACCTAAAGAAGGAGATGGCTAAATTAGGAGTCATAACCGAATGGTCTGAAGTCCTTAAGAAATCCGCTAGTTTCTTAACCGCCGAATCATATTGGCGAATCGTTGAGTCCCTTTTGTCTGATTCTATAAAGAGGACATTATCTGGGTCGATGTTTGCGTCCCTACGTGCCGCAAACTTCATGAAATCCACAAAGTTAGGGTTTTGGCTATCCTTGAGGAATCTGAGACAGTCCGAGTTTGGACCACCTGGGTCAGTTTGGGGAATGGGATCCGGAAGGGACGGAGTTTCAACTCGAGGAGGAGAGGAAACCAACTGCTCTTTGGCCAGTGAGGTGCCACTAAAGCTACTGCCCCGTTGAAGGAGCGGAGTTTGTGCAAGACTTTCAGTAGAAGATTCACTGGAGGGAATAAGAAGATCTTCTGCCAATGGTTCCAATCCAGGGTTAATGCGTCCATGGCATAAGCCTGAGGGTCCAGGTTCGGTGTCACATAACATGAGAGTTTGTGATTGAGTCGGGTCGCGAATAGATCTACCTGGAGACCTGGAACCAGCCTGAGTATCCACCGGAAGGAGTGCATGTCCAGGGACCACTCCGATTCCAGTGGGCTCGTCCTGGATAATGCGTCTGCTATCACATTCTGGACTCCTGCTAGGTGAGTTGCTGACAGGAACCAGTCTTTGTCGGCTGCCAAGGTGAAGATAGTGACCAGGATCTGATTCAGGTTGGGTGATTTGGACCCCCCCCTGTTGAGGCAGTGGACTACGGCCGTGCTGTCTGAGACTACTCTGATGTGGGTCGACCTCGAAGGGGAGATTCTCTTCAGGGTCAAGAACACCGCCATGGCTTCGAGAACATTGATATGGAACTGTCTCATGGCGGGTGACCAAGAGCCCTGAAACATCTGATGTTGGGAGTAACCCCCCCAACCACTCAGAGACGCGTCGGTATGAATTGTCACTTGTGGAGAGGGGAACTGTAGAGGAACCGACTTGGAGAGGTTCCTCCGATCGGACCATGGTTGTAGTCTCATTTTCAAGACAGAGGGGATCTTCGAGGTCTTGTCTCTTAAAGGTATTGTCGCCCTCTTTCTCCAAACTCGATTGATGTCTTTGAGTTTGGCTTTTAATAGGAGATCGGTCAGTGAGGCAAACTGGAGTAGGCCGAGGACTCGTTCTAAAGCTCTTCTGGACACCTGTTTGTGTTTGAGGAAGTTCCTGACCTAGGAAGCTATCTCCCTCACCTTCTTGGGAGGAAGGGAGAGCTTGTGCTTTGAGAGGTCCCAACGAATGCCTAACCATTCGAAGAGGCTTGATGGTTGTAGGCGGGACTTCCGGAGGTTGACTTGGAAGCCCAGTTTAGCGAGAAAATGGAGTACCTTCGACGTAGCTCTGTTGCATTCCTGGTGCGACTGGGCCCAAATGAGCCAATCGTCCAGATAGGCGACGATTTGTATCCCTTGGTGTCTGAGTTGCTCGAGCACCGTCTCCCCCAGTTTCGTGAATACCCTGGGGGCAATGCTGAGACCGAAGGGCATGACTTTGAATGCGAAGGCTCTCTTGCCGAGACGGAAGCCTAGGTAAGGAGAGAAGTTTCGAGCTACTGGGACATGATAATAGGCGTCGGTAAGATCGATAGAGGTGGTGACGGCCCCACGGGGAAGTAAGGTCCGTACCTGAGAGATAGTCAGCATACGGAACTTGTCGCAAAGGATGTAAGAGTTGAGCTTCGACAAGTCCAGAACTACCCTCAACGCCGACGAGTCTTTCTTCGGGACTGTAAACAGGCGGCCTTGGAATTTCAGGGATCGAACCCGCTTGATTGCTCTCTTCTTGAGTAACTCCGCCGTGTACTCTTCCAGGATGGGAGTGGGTCTCTGGAAGAAGGTCACCGGTGGAGGAGGGGATCCCTGTGACCATTTCCAACCCAAGCCCCTTGATATTATGCTGTGAGCCCATGGACTGAAGGTCCAATGATCCCGGAAGTGATAAAGTCTCCCTCCTACCGGCATCACATCATTGGGAGGGAGTGAACTTAGGGCCCCTCCCTCCACGGGAACCCCTTGCTCTAGGCCCGCCGCGTTGGCGGAACTGTCCTCTACCTCTGGAACTCCCTCTTTGGTATCCACGAAAGGAACCGGAGGATTCGTAGGCAGGGTTGTATGCAGGTGAGGGCATCCAAGAGGGGTTGGGCTGTGTACCAGGGGGAGCAGCGAGGTAGACTACCTGCTGAGGAGGCGCCTGTTGTCGAGAAGTCGAGGCCGCGGAAGGCTGTGGGGACGAGGTACCCCGGGCCGCCTTGTAAGGACTAAACCTCTGCTTCTTCTTGAAGAACGTGTGTCTCTGGGGTTCGAACCTCTTTTTGGCTGAGAGACCCCACCTTACCTGCAAATTCTGGTTTGCCCTCGCTGCGTCCTGAAGAACCTTATCCACCTCGGTCTGAGGGAAGAGGGTCTTACCCCAGCAGGAGGACGCTATCAGTCTGTTCGGCTCATGCCTGATGGTGGCCTCCGACAGAACGAACTTCCTGCAACTAACCCGAGCTGACCAGAAGTCATGGAGATCTATTTGGTAGGATAGCAGCTGGTTCTTTGTGGCGACTCTGAACAGCGTTTCCTCTGGGTAAAGAGATGCTAGGGACTCCATGGAGGTGATGGATTGGAGGGACCTAGCAAGTCTAGTACGGGTCTCGAACTCAGTTTTGAGAAGACTCTCTATTAATCTGGGAAGCTTCTCAGAGAAAAGAGTAGAGGCACAGACCGGGTCTAGTTTCCCCACCGTGAAGGTAGAGGCCGCAGCATCCCAGGCTGCCGAGGAACCCGGAATAAGCAAAGAGGTGGGGTCCGTCTCCTTGAGAGCCGGCATGGAAGAGCCTTCTTTGATGGCCTGTATAGTCAGCTCTGTGACTTTGTCTATGAGCGGCAAAGAGATGGAGGCCGCTGTCGTAAAAATAGTGTAGGAACCTTTGTGTGGGGTGAGCTTGGAGTTAATACACCCCCACTCTGATAGTGTTCTGGCCCAGATAGCCTGGGCCTGCTCTTTTGGAAATATGACCGTTTCCTTCGGTACCTTGTCCATACAGACCAATGCATGTTCCTTTAACCGTACAAAACCATTGAACGGGAATGCTAGGCCCGGGGGATAGAACTCCAGGTCCTCTAGAGGGCGGGTGCCCATGCCCTCCAGAGTTAGGGAACCATCTACGAATGGAGCATGCAAAGCAAACCGCCAAGGATTGTTTTTATCGAAGGGCGGCAGCTTCGATGCGTCTGGGGCAGAAGGGGGAGGAAACTGAGTTCCGGCGCGGATCAGAGTAGCCATCATATCCTTAATCTCTGTTATTGCACCAGAGTGATGTTGAACTTGATCCCTGACCAATCCTTTGATCAGTTGGATGGGGAGGAGATCAGCCCAGGGTACCTGAAAGTCACCCGTTGGTTTTTTCTTGGATTTGGTAGACTTAGACTTCTTAGGAGTAGTGGTTTTACAAGGAGCAATATGAATATCAGGAGCTGTCAAGGGTCCGGGGACCGGTGACGTTGATACTGGCAAAGCTGAAGTCTTATAAGTTCGAAGTGGCTTCACCTTGGGTCGTACGGAGGCAGAGGGATCCCGAGGAGAAGCCTTAGAGTTATCAAAACCTAGAAAGGAAGAGGTAGGAGAGGGAGTAGGAGAGAAAAGGGTTTCCACCAACTCGGCACCACTTACCTGCTCGTCCCTGGGTTCTACGTCTATATCCAGACCCGCCATGTCCATCGGTACGAGGGGTTCGTCCTCCACGGAAATGGTAGCCCTGACTTCTTCAATTAAAGGGGCAGCAATGTCAGGGGAGACTGCAGCAGTAGTCGAGCCTGGGAAGAGACGGGAGGCCATGTCCCCATCGAGGAGATAGGGTGCGCCAGACGGGGCATTCCTGCCAAAGCCCGACACCCACGGACGAAGAGTAGCCCTTGCTGACCGAAGAGAGACATCATCGGCCTGTAAGATTTGCAGTGATTAGTGATGGAGGAGGGGGTTTGCCCTCCCAAATATACTGTGTATATCATATTCATGTCTATATTAGTGTCTGCCAACGAGAAATAAGGAACAAAGGGAAAACCCACTTACATCATCATTCAGCAGAACTGACGACAACTCGTAACAGAACGAGCACAAATCCGGGAACCACACTGGGTATTGGGCCTGTCCCGGTTCCTGGATAAAGGGAATGGAGCAGTGAGCATGAGACCGGCAGAGGTCATGCCCAACGGGGTCGCTGAACGAGGCAGAGCATCCTTCAGCAGTACAACGGGCCTTCTGTAAAAGAAAGGAGACATGAGTCTGGTGTTGCTTGAAACTCTGTTAAGGGATAAAAAACCTATTATTTTAGAGTTCCGGCACTCACTGAATTCCCTAAGCACCCATATTGCATTGACCAAACAACTGAATATTAACTTTAAGTTGATACCGCCCCATACCATTGTTGGCACTTTAATATTCAATTGTCTGTATATTTGTAATGCACCCAATGTCTGTTAATGACATAAGGATAATTAGCTTAAAGCAATCCGCCGACCTCCAAGGGTCGGGGAAGCAGTGACATGCCCTTAAAAAAAATATAAACACCAGCCTTAGCTAAAGGCAATGCAAATATAAGTGTGAAGTGTATGGGCGATCTCCGGTGAAGCCGGAGCTCCGGTGAGGCCGGAGCGTAATGAAATGTCCTGAATAAAGGAGCCTTAGCTAATTAGCTAAGGCAACTATAAGTGTGAAGTGTTTGGGCGACCTCCGGTGACGCCGGAGGATAATGAGATGCCCTGAATAATTCAATTGTGGCTAATAATTCAATTGTGAAAGATAAAAAGCTAAGCCGCAGCTAAAGACTAAAGCTTAGATTATAGTAAAGCGTATTTACGATCTCCGGTGAGGCCGGAGGGAGAAGAAAGGTCCTGAATAATTATTGTGAATAACAAACACAGTTGTAATAACAAAGGCTATTGTGGATATGGCCGTGGCCTGAGACCGAAGTAAGGGCCACCGGAGGGTCGTATCTAAACAATATGAAGCCCGTCCCATGTAGTAAACACTATAAATATAACAATAGAACGAAAGTTATTGAGAATCCCTCATGGCGGAGTATAACTCAAGGCGGAGTATAACTCAAGGCGGAGTGGAAAACGTTCATAACTACTCCCGAGCCGTAACGGGGAGAGGACGAAACACGGACCAAAATAACGCTAACAATTGAAAAGTCACGAAAAATAAATAACTCGTAAGTTATCATCCACCCAGAGGGGGAGAGGTGAGGGAGGGAGAACCCGCTGAACGCACAAAACGAACAACGGGAAATCCGCTCCCCCACCGGAGCTAAGAAAGAAAACGAGAGAAAGGGGTAACTCGTGACTGCGAACAGAAAACGGGGACCCCAAGCTCTCGCTCTCTTAAACACAAAAACAGGACTAAAAAACACACAACACTATTATAAACATATAAAATAAACCTGTACATCCATAAAACACTACGATCGAAGAATAGCAACTGCTAAAACTTAAAATAAATAGCACAGTCGAGTGACGAACGCCTCGGAGGGCCGGGTACTAAACAAATACAAAGCTAAATCGCTATCTCGTTCGTAGGCTGGACTTACTAGCAAAAAGTACCATGAGTATAAATACACAAAAAAATAAAAATAAAAATATAGTGGTCTCTCCCCAGAAATAGATTTTTCCTTCGTCAAAATCCCTTTATAAGTAAAATTTTCAATTGATGACAATACATTAGTAAAAGTGAGATTTAATATTGAGGCTTCTAGTAAACTTAGTATGAAACAAGATAGCAAAAGACTGAGATGGTGATCAAAGTTATTGAATTGATAATTTAGTAATAAATCAAGTTGCATAATTAAGTATAACAATTCTACACTTTGTTCTTTGTTGAAATTTTCAAATAAAAAACTGACTGTAGAATTTACGATAGTCAAGACTTATTCAGTATAGTGAATAAAGAAGCTATATTGCACAGACAGCAACAAATTTTAGGATTTATATAAAAATATTAGTTTTGCAGTTGAATTCTACCAGCTAACACTATCAAATAAATTAAGCAATATCAAGGTACTGTACTCAAGAGCCTCACAGTAAACAGATAAAAACACAAATTTTGAAAATTATTAATTTTACCCACACCTAATACTATGGCGTGTATTATTTAATGAAGTCACAGATCCTAAATTCCACTTCCATAGTGGAAGAAGTTTTTTTGTGATTAATGGACATATCATCATATCTGCCTTCAGTCATTTATTAATCTCAAGCAAGAGACCAACTGTATCCTGGAAAAAATATTTTATGAATTACACTTCTTACAATTTAGGACAAATAAGACACTTTGATACCCAGACTGAAACATATAAGAAAATATCATATAAAAACTGCTATTAGATGAGATTATAGCAAAAAATATAATTTTCCCGTTCTTAACTATTCTTTCTTGAAAACCAACAGAAACAAGCACACATGCATTCAATATATTCAGATTATAAAATTTTTTTAACATGTAATCTACATGAATAATTAAAGATTTTATATAAACAAACTGATTCATGAGTCTGCTAAAAATAGCCCTCTTAGATGGAAACTAGCTTTAACAAAATGACAAATTTGGAAACTATTTGTATTTTTCCTAATGATACAAACCATAGCTATTTATTAGGGGTATTACTTTCGGCGAAGGTGAAAGGATGAGCTATTAGAATTTAGCGAAGGTTAACTACCCATCCCGTTAGTTAGCAGGGGGTAGGGGAGGTAGCTAGCTATACCCCTCAATCACACACCTGTGACTGAGCTTCACTTTGCTTGGAGGTAAGACTTTGAAGAGGGACAGGGTTGGCGGGCATGTACTGTATGTATAAATAGCCAAGGTTTGTATTGTTATGAAAAATACAAATTACTTCCAAATTTGTCATTTGTTCCGTAACTGGAATACAAACCAACGCTATTTAATAGGGATGACTCAACCATTAGGAGGGTGGATGTCCCTGCCAATCTGGCTTTTTGGCCTTACCCGTGGTACTCCCTATTGTGCCGGTTAGTGCGCAAATAAGAAGACCCTGACACCTCGCTAAACCTGCTAAGCATGGCCGGCAGCCTACGCAAGCTGTGTGTGATGAAGGACTAGCAATGTGACAGTCAAGGTAAAAGTTATTACGAATCTTGTAGGAAATAACTGAAGAGATCAAGACATTCCCAATACCACCTAGCCAGGGTATGGGGACTCAACAGTATTGGGACAATACTAGGTTGCACAAGGGAACAATGGTTTACCTGCAGGAGTTTGAGGTCAGCTTGTGCAGAGGACCCAGGATGTTCATTTCCACAAGGGAGGGAAGGATGAAGAAAGGAAAAAAGCCAGACATTCTTTTTCATCCATTCAGACTAAAACGCAGGTAACTAACACCCTAAACCTTCTGGTACTTGTCCAATAAGGAGCTTGAGATATTAAACAAGCTGTTGTGTAGCCACCACAAGACCGATTGAGAACCACTGCGTGATGCCATCGCGGAGCTATGAACGTCATGAAGAGGTTGTTGGATGCTCTGGTCTTATTGAGCACCCTTCGTATCAGACAGAACGGGAGGAAAGGCGTACACATTGATGTCCCACCGTTGTTGGTATACATCTTGAGAGAGCGCCTGACAATCCAGGACTGGGGAACATTAGAGTGGGAACCTGAAGTTCAGGGAAAATGCAAACAGATCCACAGTCGGGGAACCCTACAAATTACTTTGTTGGCTATCAGATGATTCAAAAGACCATTCGGAGCCCATTATCTTAATCACTCAGCTCAGATTGTCTACGAGCACATTCCTTTTGCCTGGAATGAAGCGACCTGATAGGGACACCAAAAGGTACAGTCTTGTTTGTTTATGCAAGCCATTACTGTGATGTTGTTGCTCCAAACCACAGTAACCCACGAGGAACTGTAGGAAGCTCTAAAGGCTGCCCTAATCTCGAAGAGATTTATGGGCTGATACCTTTCGGACTCGGACCAGAGCTCTGAGGCCGTATGGTGCCGCATTTGCCCGGCCCCGTCTTTTGATGCATCTGTGTAGAGCATCAATTCCAGGGGAGGGACGATTGATTGATTGATTTAAAGTTTTCAGGCATCCTGACATCTAAGGTCACCGACACCGATATCATTCATTTTATATAAAAATTAATAGATTATTCAATTAAAACCATAAAAGTTGAATGTCATTATAGAAGTTAAATAGTTTTCAGAAGATCTGCTTTTGAAATAAACCTAAAAATGACCCTCACATAGTAGGACACATCATGTCCAAATATTTTGGCAAGGATGAACCTGCCATCCTCACCTCGAGCCTCAAACAGATATCTATTTCTTAAGCTGTTATAATTAGGGCATTCGGTCAACAAATGCCTCACTGTTAAAGGTACTAAACAGTCGTCGCAATATGGTTGGTGTTGGCCCTTCAGAAGAAACTTGCATGTCAACGGAGTGTGACCAATACGGAGACGAAAAAGAGTCGTCTCCCATTTTCGGGGCATCATGTTATACCTCCAAGGAGATATGACATTTATTACTTCTCTCATTTTATTGCCATCTAGACTATCCCAGTGCTGTTGCCGTTTATTACAAAACAATTTCTTGATGTTAGGTAGGAAATCATTACAGGGAATGGGATGCCTTCTTGGTAGCAACTCTTATGCAGCATTCTTCACCAGTAAATCTGCCTTCTCATCCCCGACACACCTACATGTGCTGGAACCCAACAAAATAAGAACCATTATACCTCTCCGTCCAATAATAAAAAGCCATAATAAAGGGATTTTGACGAAGGAAAAATCTATTTCTGGGGAGAGACCTGTGGCGCCCGGTGAAAAGTCCTTCTTGTATACCTTTTCTGATAAAAACCTTCCAATTATACCAGAGAAAGATAAAAGCATGGAATGCTGAGGTTACAACCCTCGCGCGAGCACCTTTTGGGTGTCGTGTATAAAGCAAAGGCGCGTGAAATCCACTATTCACAGGTTGTCTTCCATTTAGTTAATTCCTTCGCCAAAGGGATGGGCCGATACAGAGGCCCTAGACACATCCCCATCGCCGCACCACCCACACCACGACGCGAGCGCCATCTGAACAACATCCTTCTGTATTGGCCATGATGGCTTGGAAAGGAAAGGGTGGGATCGTGTAAAATAAGGGGAAGGGTTTCACCGGGCGCCACAGGTCTCTCCCCAGAAATAGATTTTTCCTTCGTCAAAATCCCTTTTCTGGGTCGAACCTGTGGCGCCCGGTGAAAATGTACCAGAGAATGCCTTCCAAGCCCAACAATAACTACTAATTTAATAAGGGGAGAGAAACAACACCATGTAAAGAAAATCATATATAATTAAGGTAAGTAGGCATAAAATATAAACTAGCCACAGGGCATAGTGAGAGTAAGGATAAACAAACATGATAACAAGGAAACCTCTGAGTATCAGAGGAAAACATGCAACAAAACTGACATGGCTAAGAATATCCCAACTTTATAACAAGGGAAAACAATAATAGTTACAATCATATTAACCTAATATGTAATACACTTAGGGCTAACGAACCACCAAGGAAGCGGTGTCGTGGTGCGAGTGGCGGGTAGGAGGGAGAAGAGAAGAGATGGATGAAAGGAAGAACAAAAGATCAATGGGGAGAGATAAGGCTCCCAGCTGCAACCGTTGGATATTTAAGAGCCTGTAAGTTCTTTAGATAGTGGCGTTTGAAGACCATAGGAGATTTCCAACCCGTGTACTTCTTAAGGTTATCAAAGTCCATATTCTGGAAATAGTTGATGGAGGTAGCTATCGATCGGATATCATGAGCATGGGGAAATGATCCCGGATTGGCTTGTTTAATGAAGTATAGGATCTGTTGCCTAATGCCACGTATGGAAATGGTACCTCCTTGTTCTCTGATAAACAAGGGGCCAGACGATCGGGTAGCAGTCCTGGCTAAAAAGGCCCTGAGAGTGGTGACCGGACATAGAGAAGTATCTTGGAGAAGAGGAATAATCTTCCAAGGGGACCACCTATTTTGGGGGTCCTCGTTCTTAGCTAGGAACGCCCTGTCTGGTGAAAGAAGTACCTCACCTGAAGGGAGGAAATCCATGTTCTCTGAGTTTCGTGAGAGAGCTGCTAGTTCTGAGATTCTGGAACCCGAGGCCAAATCTGTTAGAAATAAAGTCTTCCTAAGAAGAGTGATATAAGAGCAGGATTCGTTGTCCGTGTCGGAGGCCAGTTTGAGGACATCATTTAGAGACCAAGAGACCTTTTGAGGACGGACCGAAGGTCGAAGCCTAGCACATGCTTTTGGAATAGATGAGAAATAAGACTCCGCCAGGTTAATGTTAAACCCAACCAGGAAGACTTTCCTCAGAGCTGACTTAATGGTGGTTATAGTGCTAGCTGCTAGGCCTTTGTCAAAAATGGACCTAAAGAAGGAGATGGCTAAATTAGGAGTCATAACCGAATGGTCTGAAGTCCTTAAGAAATCCGCTAGTTTCTTAACCGCCGAATCATATTGGCGAATCGTTGAGTCCCTTTTGTCTGATTCTATAAAGAGGACATTATCTGGGTCGATGTTTGCGTCCCTACGTGCCGCAAACTTCATGAAATCCACAAAGTTAGGGTTTTGGCTATCCTTGAGGAATCTGAGACAGTCCGTGTTTGGACCACCTGGGTCAGTTTGGGGAATGGGATCCGGAAGGGACGGAGTTTCAACTCGAGGAGGAGAGGAAACCAACTGCTCTTTGGCCAGTGAGGTGCCACTAAAGCTACTGCCCCGTTGAAGGAGCGGAGTTTGTGCAAGACTTTCAGAAGAAGATTCACTGGAGGGAATAAGAAGATCTTCTGCCAATGGTTCCAATCCAGGGTTAATGCGTCCATGGCATAAGCCTGAGGGTCCAGGTTCGGTGTCACATAACACGGGAGTTTGTGATTGAGTCGGGTCGCGAATAGATCTACCTAGAGACCTGGAACCAATCTGAGTATCCACCGGAAGGAGTGCATGTCCAGGGACCACTCCGATTCCAGTGGGCTCGTCCTGGATAATGCGTCTGCTATCACATTCTGGACTCCTGCTAGGTGAGTTGCTGACAGGAACCAGTCTTTGTCGGCTGCCAAGGTGAAGATAGTGACCAGGATCTGATTCAGGTTGGGTGATTTGGACCCCCCCCCCTGTTGAGGCAGTGGACTACGGCCGTGCTGTCTGAGACTACTCTGATGTGGGTCGACCTCGGAGGGGAGATTCTCTTCAGGGTCAAGAACACCGCCATGGCTTCGAGAACATTGATATGGAACTGTCTCATGGCGGGTGACCAAGAGCCCTGACACATCTGATGTTGGGAGTAACCCCCCCAACCACTCAGAGACGCGTCGGTATGAATTGTCACTTGCGGAGAGGGGAACTGTAGAGGAACCGACTTGGAGAGGTTCCTCCGATCGGACCATGGTTGTAGTCTCATTTTCAAGACAGAGGGGATCTTCGAGGTCTTGTCTCTTAAAGGTATTGTCGCCCTCTTTCTCCAAACTCGATTGATGTCTTTGAGTTTGGCTTTTAATAGGAGATCGGTCAGTGAGGCAAACTGGAGTAGGCCGAGGACTCGTTCTAAAGCTCTTCTGGACACCTGTTTGTGTTTGAGAAAGTTCCTGACCTTGGAAGCTATCTCCCTCACCTTCTTGGGAGGAAGGGAGAGCTTGTGCTTTGAGAGGTCCCAACGGATGCCTAACCATTCGAAGAGGCTTGATGGTTGTAGGCGGGACTTCCGGAGGTTGACTTGGAAGCCCAGTTTGGCGAGAAAATGGAGTACCTTCGACGTAGCTCTTTTGCATTCCTGGTGCGACTGGGCCCAAATGAGCCAATCGTCCAGATAGGCGACGATTTGTATCCCTTGGTGTCTGAGTTGCTCGAGCACCGTCTCCCCCAGTTTCGTGAATACCCTGGGGGCAATGCTGAGACCGAAGGGCATGACTTTGAATGCGAAGGCTCTCTTGCCGAGACGGAAGCCTAGGTAAGGAGAGAAGTTTCGAGCTACTGGGACATGATAATAGGCGTCGGTAAGATCGATAGAGGTGGTGACGGCCCCACCGAGAAGTAAGGTCCGTACCTGAGAGATAGTCAGCATACGGAACTTGTCGCAAAGGATGTAAGAGTTGAGCTTCGACAAGTCCAGAACTACCCTCAACGCCGACGAGTCTTTCTTCGGGACTGTAAACAGGCGGCCTTGGAATTTCAGGGATCGAACCCGCTTGATTGCTCTCTTCTTGAGTAACTCCGCAGTGTACTCTTCCAGGATGGGAGTGGGTCTCTGGAAGAAGGTCACCGGTGGAGGAGGGGATCCCTGTGACCATTTCCAACCCAAGCCCCTTGATATTATGCTGTGAGCCCATGGACTGAAGGTCCAATGATCCCGGAAGTGATAAAGTCTCCCTCCTACCGGCATCACATCATTGGGAGGGAGTGAACTTAGGGCCCCTCCCTCCACGGGAACCCCTTGCTCTGGGCCCGCCGCGTTGGCGGAACTGTCCTCTACCTCTGGAACTCCCTCTTTGGTATCCACGAAAGGAACCGGAGGGTTCGTAGGCAGGGTTGTATGCAGGTGAGGGCATCCAAGAGGGGTTGGGCTGTGTACCAGGGGGAGCAGCGAGGTAGACTACCTGCTGAGGAGGCGCCTGTTGTCGAGAAGTCGAGGCCGCGGAAGGCTGTGGGGACGAGGTACCCCGGGCCGCTTTGTAAGGACTAAACCTCAGCTTCTTCTTGAAGAATGTGTGTCTCTGGGGTTCGAACCTCTTTTTGGCTGAGAGACCCCACCTTACCTGCAAATTCTGGTTTGCCCTCGCTGCGTCCTGAAGAACCTTATCCACCTCGGTCTGAGGGAAGAGGGTCTTACCCCAGCAGGAGGAAGCTATCAGTCTGTTCGGCTCATGCCTGATGGTGGCCTCCGACAGAACGAACTTCCTGCAACTAACCCGTGCTGACCAGAAGTCATGGAGATCTATTTGGTAGGATAGCAGCTGGTTCTTTGTGGCGACTCTGAACAGCGTTTCCTCTGGGTAAAGAGATGCAAGGGACTCCATGGAGGTGATGGATTGGAGGGACCTAGCAAGTCTAGTACGGGTCTCGAACTCAGTTTTGAGAAGACTCTCTATTAATCTGGGAAGCTTCTCAGAGAAAAGAGTAGAGGCACAGTCCGGGTCTAGTTTCCCCACCGTGAAGGTAGAGGCCGCAGCATCCCAGGCTGCCGAGGAACCCGGAATAAGCAAAGAGGTGGGGTCCGTCTCCTTGAGAGCCGGCATGGAAGAGCCTTCTTTGATGGCCTGTATAGTCAGCTCTGTGACTTTGTCTATGAGCGGCAAAGAGATGGAGGCCACTGTCGTAAAAATAGTGTAGGAACCCTTGTGGGGTGTGAGCTTGGAGTTAATACACCCCCACTCTGATAGTGTTCTGGCCCAGATAGCCTGGGCCTGCTCTTTTGGAAATATGACCGTTTCCTTCGGTACCTTGTCCATACGGACCAATGCATGTTCCTTTAACCGTACAAAACCATTGAACGGGAATGCTAGGCCCGGGGGATAGAACTCCAGGTCCTCTAGAGGGCGGGTGCCCATGCCCTCCAGAGTTAGGGAGCCATCTACGAATGGAGCATGCAAAGCAAACCGCCAAGGATTGTTTTTATCGAAGGGCGGCAGCTTCGATGCGTCTGGGGCAGAAGGGGGAGGGAACTGAGTTCCGGCGCGGATCAGAGTAGCCATCATATCCTTAATCTCTGTTATTGCACCAGAGTGATGTTGAACTTGATCCCTGACCAATCCTTTGATCAGTTGGATGGGGAGGAGATCAGCCCAGGGTACCTGAAAGTCACCCGTTGGTTTTTTCTTGGATTTGGTAGACTTAGACTTCTTAGGAGTAGTGGTTTTACGAGGAGCAATATGAATATCAGGAGCTGTCGAGGGTCCGGGGACCGGTGACGTTGATACTGGCAAAGCTGAAGTCTTATAAGTTCGAAGTGGCTTCACCTTGGGTCGTACGGAGGCAGAGGGATCCCGAGGAGAAGCCTTAGAGTTATCAAAACCTAGAAAGGAAGAGGTAGAAGAGGGAGTAGGAGAGAAAAGGGTTTCCACCAACTCGGCACCACTTACCTGCTCGTCCCTGGGTTCTACGTCTATATCCAGACCAGCCATGTCCATCGGTACGAGGGTTTCGTCCTCCACGGAAATGGTAGCCCTGACTTCTTCAATTAAAGGGGCAGCAAGGTCAGGAGAGACTGCAGCAGTAGTCGAGCCTGGGAAGAGACGGGAGGCCATATCCCCATCGAGGAGATAGGGTGCGCCAGACGGGGCATTCCTGCCAAAGCCCGACACCCACGGACGAAGAGTAGCCCTTGCTGACCGAAGAGAGACATCATCGGCCTGTAAGATTTGCAGTGATTAGTGATGGAGGAGGGGGTTTGCCCTCCCAAATATACTGTGTATATCATATTCATGTCTATATTAGTGTCTGCCAACGAGAAATAAGGAACAAAGGGAAAACCCACTTACATCATCATTCAGCAGAACTGACGACAACTCGTAACAGAACGAGCACAAATCCGGGAACCACACTGGGTATTGGGCCTGTCCCGGTTCCTGGATAAAGGGAATGGAGCAGTGAGCATGAGACCGGCAGAGGTCATGCCCAACGGGGTCGCTGAACGAGGCAGAGCATCCTTCAGCAGTACAACGGGCCTTCTGTAAAAGAAAGGAGACATGAGTCTGGTGATGCTTGAAACTCTGATAAGGGATAAAAACCTATTATTTTAGAGTTCTGGCACTCACTGAATTATCTAAGCACCCATATTGCATTGACCAAACAACTGACTATTAACTTTAAGTTGATACTGCCCCATACCATTGTTGGCACTTTAAAATTCAATTGTCTGTATATTTGTAATGCACCCAATGTCTGTTAATGACATAAGGATAATAAGCTTAAAGTAATCCGCCGACCTCCAAGGGTCGGGGAAGCAGTGACATGCCCTTAAAATAAATACAAACACCATCCTTAGCTAAAGGCAAGGCAAATATAAGTGTGAAGTGTATGGGCGACCTCCGGTGAAGCCGGAGCTCCGGTGAGGCCGGATCGTAATGAAATGTCCTGAATAAAGGAGCCTTAGCTAATTAGCTAAGGCAACTTTAAGTGTGAAGTGTTTGGGCGACCTCCGGTGACGCCGGAGGATAATGAGATGCCCTGAATAATTCAATTGTGGCTAATAATTCAATTGTGAAAGATAAAAAGCTAAGTCGTAGCTAAAGACTAAAGCTTAGATTATAGTAAAGCGTATTTACGATCTCCGGTGAGGCAGGAGGGAGAAGAAAGGTCCTGAATAATTATTGTGAATAACAACACAGTTGTAATAACAAAGGTTCTTGTGGATATGGCCGTGGCCTGAGACCGAAGTAAGGGCCACCGGAGGGTCGTATCTAAACAATATGAAGCCCGTCCCATGTAGTAAACAATATAAATATAACAATAGAACGAAAGTTATTGAGAATCCCTCGTGGCGGAGTATAACTCAAGGCGGAGTGGAAAACGTTCATAACTACTCCCGAGCCGTAACGGGGAGAGGACGAAACATGGACCAAAATAACGCTAACAATTGAAAAGTCACGAAAAATAAATAACTCGTAAGTTATCATCCACCCAGAGGGGGAGAGGTGAGGGAGGGAGAACCCGCTGAACGCACAAAACGGAAAACGGGAAATCCGCTCCCTCACCGGAGCTAAGAAAGAAAATGAGAGAAAGGGGTAACTCGTGACTGCGAACAGAAAACGGGGACCCCAATCTCTCGTTCTCTTGGACACAAAAACAGGACTAAAAATCACAAAACACTATTATAAACGTATAAAATAAAAATGTACATCCATATAACACTACGATCGAAGAATAGCATCCGTTAAAACTTAAAATAAATAGCACAGTCGTGACGAACGCCTCGGGCGGTTACTAAACAAAAACAAAGCTAAATCGCTATCTCGTTCGTAGGCTGGACTTACTAGCAAAAAGTACCATGAGCATAAATACACAAAAAAAAAAAAAAAAAAAAAAAAAAAAAAAAAAAAAAAAAAAAAATAATAACGGTTCTAAAGGCATAAGGCCAGGGACTTAACCAAGAACCTAAGTGACAGAGTACTAAACGGGCAGATAAAGATGAATTCCCAAACAAGTGAACAAACAATGGCCGCCATGAAAGGCCAGACGGGAATAATAAAACAGACTATACTGGATATAAAACAAAAGCCCGGTACAATAAAATACTGTCAAAACAAACTATGGTACTTAACATTGGAATGTGAGAAGATGGAGCTTCGGACATGACAAAATAAATCCACGATAGATAAAAAAGACCGAGAGCACAACAAAACCATTCAACACTTTGTATTCCAAAAAGAAGGATGTTGTTCAGATGGCGCTCGCGTCGTGGCGTGGGTGGTGCGGCGATGGGGATGTGTCTAGGGCCTCTGTATCGGCCCATCCCTTTGGCGAAGGAATTAACTAAATGGAAGACAACCTGTGAATAGTGGATTTCACGCGCCTTTGCTTTATACACGACACCCAAAAGGTGCTCGCGCGAGGGTTGTAACCTCAGCATTCCATGCTTTTATCTTTCTCTGGTATAATTGGAAGGTTTTTATCAGAAAAGGTATACAAGAAGGACTTTTCACCGGGCGCCACAGGTTCGACCCAGAAAAATCTTTAAAATTAGAGGGTTACTAGAATTATAAACTTCTAAAGCTTGAAGGACACTCCTTGCATCACTAAAAATTGTAAAATTACCCTTCTTTTCCAACGCTATTTTCTCAATAGCAATTAGTATGCCATACAGTTTGGCAGTAAATATGGAAGCTGTTAGAGGAAGTGCACCTCCACAATTAAATCCATTACTATGTACTCCAAATCCAACGCCAGCATCAGATTTGGAGCCATCAGTATATATAAAAGTCAATCCCCTATGTTCTGCAACATATTCCTTGAAAAGAGACCTGGATTCTAAATCAGTCATATTCTTCTTAACTCCAATAAAGTATTTACAAAAAGATACTTCAGGTAATTTCCATGGAGGCATTGATGATACCTTAAATGGAAGCACCTTAATTCTAATTATATCAAGACTGTTTAATAATTGTTTCAACTGAAAGCCATAAGGTTGAGGAGATTTTGGGTGCAACTTAAAGTATGTTGAGAGCCTTACAAGGCTTGCAGTCTGACAGGCTAAAGAATTAGGGAGTTTTTGCAATCCAAACCAATACCGAATAATTAAAGACATTCGGTAAAGGTCTAGAGGTAACTCTCCAGCATCAACAAGGAGACTTGGGATAGGCGAGGTTCTAAATGCTCCTGTGGACAATCTAATACCAGCATGATGTATTAAATCTAATATCTTTAACCGGCTTGGGGTGGCTGAGGAGTATATTTCACATCCATAATTAATTTTGGAAAAAATCAAGGCCTTGTGTAATTTTAAAAAAGTATTGCGGTCTGCCCCTCATGATGTATGGGACAATACTTTTAAAAGATTCAGAGCCTCAAGACATTTAGCTTTTAATGCTTTAGTGAGAAACCCATTTAAGCCTACAGTACTATCAAATATCAAACCTAAAAATTTAGCTTCACTTACACATGGGATACGTTGACCTTTAATGTATATATCCGGGTCTGGATGTACTCCCAGGATACGACAGAAATGAGCAATAGTAGTTTTACTTGTCGAGAACTTAAATCCATTCATATTGGCCCACTGGATAATTTTGTCAATTGAGAGTTGTATTTTTCTCTCAACCATTGCCATTCTAGCTCCAGCAAATGAGCAAATGATATAGAGAGATCATCCACAAATAATGTTGAGAGAACATCCTGGGAAATGACTGAGGATATCCCATTAACTGCTAGTGCAAACAGGGTTACACTCAGCACACTACCCTGAGGAACTCCTTCCTGAAATTTACTCTCTGATAGAGTTTCCCCCACTCTCACTTGAAAAGTTTCCCCCCCACTCTCACTTGAAAAACTCTATGTGAAAGAAATGACTGAATAAATAGTGGTAGCTCTCCTCTTAATCTCAATTCATGAATTTTTTTAAGTATACAATATCTCCATGTGGTATCATATGCCTTTTCAAGGTAAAAAAAAAAAGACTGTCACATGGTGCTGTTTGGAAGCAAAGGCTTCACAAATAGAGGACGCAAGTGGTATCAACTCATGTCGTTGAGTGCATTTTTCTGAATCCACATTGAATGGGTGATAAAATAACCTTCTTTTCAAGGTACCACATCAGTCTTGCATTGACCATCTTCTCCATGATTTTACATAAACAAGATGTCAATGCAATAGGTCGGTAGTTTTCTACTAAAAACTTGTCCTTACCGGATTCTAAAAAGGCTAAAATAATGGCTAGTTCCCAAACACTTGGGTTAGTAGGTTGGCCAGGGCACCAGCCACCCGTTGAAATACTACTGCTAGAGAGTTATGGGTCCTTTGACTGGCCAGACAGTACAACTGTACATTGGATCATTCTCTCTGGTTACTGTTCATTTTCCTTTTGCCTACACATACACAGAATAGTCTGGCCTATTGTTTACATATTTTCCTCTGTCCTCATACACCTGACAACACAAAGATGACCAAACAATTCTTTTTCTCTCAAGGGGTTAACTACTGCACTGTAATCATTCAGTGGCCGTTTTCCTCTTGGTAAGGGTAGAAGAGACTCTTTAGCTATGGTAAGCAACTCTTCTAGTAGAAGGACACTTCAAAATCAAACCACTGTTCTCTATTCTTGGGTAGTGCCATAGCCTCTGTACCATGGCCTTCCACTGTCTTGGGATAGAGTTCTCTTGCTTGAGGGTACACTCGAGCACACTATTCTATCTAATTCCTCTTTTTTTTCATTAAGTTTTAAAGCTTATATAAGAAATACTTATTTTAATGTTACTTTTCTTAAAATATTTTATTTTTCCTTGTTTCCTTTCCTCACTGGGCTATTTTCCCTGTTGGAGCCCCTGGGCTTATAGCATCCTGCTTTTCCAACTAAGGTTGTAGCATAGCAAGTAATACATACACATACAGTACATATACCAAGGCACTTACCCCAATTTTGGGGGATAGCCAACATGAAACAAATGAAACATAAAAGGGGACCTCTCCTCTCTACATTCCTCCCAGCCTGACAAGGGACTCAACCGAGTTCGGCTGGTACTGCTAGGGTGCCACAGCCCACCCTCCCCCTTTATCCACCACAGATGAAGCTTCCTAACGCTGAATCCCCTACTGCTGCTACCTCCACGGTCACCCAAGGCACCGGAGGAAGCAGCAGGGCCTACCGGAACTGCGTCACAATCGCTTGCCATTCATTCCTATTTCTAGCACGCTCTCTTGCCTCTCTCACATCTATCCTCCTATCACCCAGAGCTTTCTTCACTCCATCCATCCCCCCAAACCTTGGCTTTCCTCTTGTACTTCTCCCATCAACTCTTGCATTAATGACCTTCTTTAGCAGACAGCCATTTTCCATTCTCTCAACATGGCCAAACCACCTCAACACATTCATATCCACTCTAGCTGCTAACTCATTTCTTACACCCATTCTCACCCTCACTACTTCATTCCTAACCCTATCTACTCGAGATACAACAGCCATACTCCTTTGACACTTCATCTCGAACACATTCAATTTCTGTCTCTCCGTCACTTTCATTCCACACAACTCCGATCCATACATCACAGTTGGTACAGTCACTTTCTCATACAGAACTGTCTTTACATTCATGCCCAACCCTCTATTTTTACTACTCCCTTAACTGCCCCCAACACTTTGCATCCTTCATTCACTCTCTGATGTACATCTGCTTCCATTCTACCATTTGCTGCAACAATAGACCCAAAGTACTTAAACTGATCCAACTCCTCAAGTAACTCTACATTCAACATGACATTCAACCTCGCATCACCTTCCCTTCTCGTACATCTCATAGCCTTACTCTTACCCACATTAACTCTCAACTTCCTTCTCTTACGTACCCTTCCAAATTCTGTCACTAATCGGCCAAGCTTCTCTTCCCCGTCTGCAACCAGCACAGTATCATCCGCAAACAACAAATTGATTTACCTCCCATTCATGGTCATTCTCGTCTACCAGTTTCAATCCTCGTCCAAGCACTCGAGCATTCACCTCTCTCACCACTCTATCTATCAACATACAAGTCAAACAACCATGGCGACATCACACATCCCTGTCTCAGCCCCACTCTCACCGGAAACCAATCACTCACTTCATTTCCTATCCTAACACATGCTTTACTACCTTTGTAGAAATTTTTCACTGCTTGCAACAACCTTCCCCCAACTCCATATAACCTCATCACATTTCACATTGCTTCCCTATCAACTCTACCATACGCTTTCTCCAGATCCATACACGCAACATACACCACCTTACCTTTTGCTAAATATTTCTCGCATATCTGCCTAACAGTAAAAATCTGATTCATACATCCCCTACCTCTTCTAAAACCCCACTTTATTTCCAAGATTGCATTCTCTGTTTTATCCTTAATCATGATCACTAGTATGCCAATCAACTAATGTCCTCCAATCGAAATTAAGAAGGCAGTTAGAGCTTGCAACTGAAAGGTCAATGCATGACAAGGTACCGATCTGAATATGGAAGTGTGTGGGCTCTCCTGTATTAAGGAGTCCCACATCCTCATTCTCCACAATTGACGAGATGATATTGCCCCTTGTGTTTGCCAAAACATCACCCCATAAAGGATGTCTACCATTCATATCTCCCAGTAAGAGAAAAGGTTGAGGGAGTTGTTGAATGACCTCTACTAAATCATCATATAAAATATAATTTGGAGGTAAGTACAGAGAGCATATTGTATATTTTCTCCCTATATCAATCTGTACAACCACAGCCTGCAGGGGTGTACGAATAGACAAAGGTATTTGGGGAACATCTCGATGAACGTACATGAGACTTCCGCCATGGCTCCCTGCTTGTTGATTATATGGTGTTCTATAGTTAACATACTCTCGAGGACTAAGAGTGTTAGCATCAAGCTTACTTTTCTGTAGACATACAATTATGGGGGAATGTTCATGAATTAGGATCTTAAGTTCTTCATATTTGGCCCTTAAACCCAGACAATTCCATTGCAAAATGGAGGAGAAAACTATGGATTATTTCTGGAAGACATCTTGGATGAGGTCTTCCCAGTAGCGTTTTTTAATCTAACATTATTACCTGTAGGTTTCTTCAGAGATGGTCTTGATATACTGTATTGGGTTTTACGTTTGTGTCCTTTTGATCTATTTGTTGAGGCGGATGGTGGACCTCAACTTGAATTTCTCATTTATTCAGTTTATCTTCTGGTTCATTAGAAACATCAAATTTATTTGATGTCATAACTTTAATGTTTCTAATGGAGGGGGGTGAGAGAGATGGAGGTCTCTCTTTTACGATTAATAGATGGTGGGATTCTAGGTTTTTGCACCTTTCCCACTACAGGTGCATCAGGTAAGTTGGTTTTTAGTGGAACCTCCATCAAATCAGGCAAGGACATGGCCTGAGAGAGGTTTGTACTAGTTTTTGTAATGAGGGACGAAGGCTGTACAGAAATGGGGAATGCCCTAGTGTTAATACAGCGTGGTAAAGCCTCAGGAGGTAATATGCTTACCTCGTCATTTGAAATTTTATCAGAGGGTATATTTCTTTTACTAGAGCTATTGGCAGTACCAAGTGGGTTTGATATTAATGCCTTAGCATACCTATTTGATTTATTTAATAGTCTGTTGGCATGTCCCACACTTACAGGTTCCAAACTAGATTTGTTAAAGGCAACTTCTTCCAACTTATACAGCTTGCAGCTCTTTGTCTGTGGATTTATGATTCAAGTTGCAATTTGAACACCTCTCTCCAAGTGCACATTCTCCATGGTAAGATTTGGAGCAAATGCCACATATTTTCTCATTTTTTGCAAACCTTGGACGGGTGTCCAAATTTAAAAAATTAAAACACTGCAGTGGCTTCTGCTTGAATGGTTGTACCTTGATTATTTTGTTTTCAATAGTAATATGGAAAGGTACATCAGCATCATGGAAAGTAAGTATAATTATTGATGTTCCAGGAATCTTATGTGTTTTCCATACATTTAGTGAACACATGGCCAGTATCTCCTCCTCTGTAAATTCATACAGATCTCTGTTAAAAACTACTCCCCTTCCGTAACTAAAATTTAGGTAGGGTTTGACATCAAACTTAATATCATCGTTAGTTGTATTTAGGTTGGACAGTATTACAGATTGTGTGCTTGATTTGCCATGGATATGGAAACTATTATTTCAACATAAAATATATCTCCTGGTGCAATAGTTCCTACTTTTTTCCTCAATTAATTTGCGCATTTTAAAATAATTCCCTGTAACCCCCTTCGATTCTGTCGCAGAGAGCAGCCGCTACATTAAAGATATTAATTTTAATATTATTCATGTTACTTATTGCTTTAAATGCTTCATCATGACTACTGTAAGATATCTATGAATCCCATTTATCATTTTCAAGTTTCATCCTTATTTCTTTTATACATCCATAGCACTCAAATGCTTTAAATAGGTTATCATAATTTGTGTCTATTGGAATTTTGATAATATGAACGATTCAAAGTTTCCTAGTGTTACCCAAATTACTCAATTTTGGAATAGTTGAATGGTCCTCTCCAGTTCCGAAGTCATCAACAGAATTTTCCTTATTAGACTTCCCAGAGGTCATCAATAGTGCCGAGGTCATCAATAGTGCCGAGGAAGAGTCAGCGTATCTAGAGGATGGGGGGTCCGTTGTTTGAAGAATCCATAAGTGTTGAGATAAGAAAAAATATTATGAGTTTGATTCACCAGCTCGAGAGTACTAAGGCATCACATGTTGGAAAGGAAATTTGCCCTCTCCACTATTGGCACAATGAGAGTATACTTCCCAGATGGTCCACACCATACCCTACACAAAGGATAGCACCAAAACAGATACAGAGGCACAGGTGTAAGCTGACCCCGCCTGTTAGGACCGAGACCAAGAAACTATGGAATCATCCTCCCCATAGCTGTAATGATGGTCTTCTGGCCAAAAGCCGAAAGTCCTACCCCAAGCATTGGATCCCTCTGGATTCCGAGGACCCAACAATTGAGAATAGTTCCGCCAAAAAGGTCCAAACCATCTTCGTCAGTCACCCACAACTGGAGATCTGTCAGTTGCTCCTGTCTCATAGGAACCAACGTATTCGGGGAGCAAGTGTGCGGGCTCCACCTGAGCAGTCTGTCTTGGTGTTAAAAAAGGATTGCCTCCAAGTCTGCTACGATCAGCCAGTCGTCGAAGTATCTTGGGAGACGAATCCGGTCCTGTAAGCCCAAGCTGACACTAGGGCAAACACTATTGTAAAGACCTGGGGTGCTGTGGAAAGACTGAAGCACAGCACCTTGAACTGGTATTGCCTGTTCTCGTGTATGATCCAAAGATACTTCCTTGAAGATGGATGGATTGGGACCTGGAAGTATGCATCTTTGAGATCCAGAGTGCACATGAAGTCCTATGGTCTTACCGTTTTTAGACCGTGTCTGCCGTCTCCATCTTCAACGAAGTCTGAAGAACAAACTTGTTCAGAGCCAAGAGACCGATGACTGGTCTCCAACCTCCAGAAGCCTTTTTCACATGAAAGAGTCTAGGATCTCTTGAAAAGCACCCTTCTCCAACATGGTCAGGACTTAGGCGCGGAGGGCCAGCTCTTTTGCGGATCCCTTTGCATAGGAGCTTGGCTGAACTGGATCCCGAGTCAGTGGAGGGATAGATTGAATGAACAAGATGCGATACCTTAAGCAAATCACGGAGACTGTCCAAGGATTGGCCCTGTGCTGCAGCCACCTCTGCCAGTGGCGTTGCAGGTATCCCCCACCAGTGGGCAGGTGAGATGATTGCCCTCTCTTGCGGGAGCAGCCTCTGCCACTTCCCTTACCACCATTACCTCCTCTGGATGGTTTGGAGCTCTTAGGATATTTGGCAGGAAAGGGCTGCTTCGACATTTTCTTAAGAGAACCCTGCCGTCCTGCTGGTCGAGAGTTTGGAGGATTATGGCTGCTTTCTGGTAGGTGGAGGAGCCTTACCATAAGGCCAGGATGTTAAGGCCTAGTGGAGAAGGGAGTTCTTGGTGGACTTCCTCCATTGCTTAGCCGCCCTCTTGACCTCTTCTAGCTTAAACAGCACCGAGTAGTCAAGGGTGGAATTTCTGAGCCTAGTAATCTCAGCCTTGGGGACCTGCCTATATAACCTTTCAATCATGGCATCACGCCTCTAAGAATTGCATTCACCCATAAATGATATACATGACACTACTGAAACTCTAAACCGAATCCTTGATAGTGTTAGAGAATGGTTGACATTTAAAATTAAATGAGAACAAAACTGGATTCATAGTGGTGGGCAAGAGAAACAGCGTGAGAAACTTAGGCAATATTCAAATGAACATAAATAATAACTTGATGCCGATATCTAGTAAAGTTCGAGATCTAGGTGTATTTCTTGACTGTAACCTGTCTCTAAACATCCAAATAAATAATGTAATAAAAACTGCTGGTTATCATCTAAGAAATATTGCATTTATAAAAAAGTACCTGGACAAAAATTTTGTGAAGAAACTTGTGAAAACTGTGTTATTACCAGGATTGACTACTGCAACTCTATCTACTACAATTTACCAAAAGTGCAACTTAAGAAATTACAAAACATAATAAACAGAGGAGCAAGACTGATAAAAGGTGTCCCACCTAGATAAAGGATCACCCCTATACTAATCGATTTACACTGGCTGCTGATTAAATCGAGAATTGAATTTAAAATATGTACAATAACCCACCAAGTTATCAGTACCGGTCATCCAAAATACTTAAGAGAATTACTACATATTGCGCAGTCAACAAATCGTGTCGACACGAGAATATTTACACATGGCTTCAAACTGTTGGAACCTAGATTTATGTCTACTTTAGGCTTCAGAGCCTTTAAATATGGGGCCCCGAGACCATATAATAAGCTCCCACGAAACATTCGAATGATTGAAGACATTAGAGCTTTCAAGAGGAAACTGAAGACTCTCTTATTTCATGAGTCTTTTGACAGTGACGATTTAACAGTAAATGAACAATACGCGATATGAAACGTTAAATACTCTGAACGAACAAGGTAAAACGACAGTGGAGGTCCTGTAGAGAGTGGGGTTCCCCTGCTGTATGGGACTGGAAAAGCAGCCATCAAAGTAAAAATTAAGTATGGTTGACATCCATGGTGGGAGAGGAATTCCAAGGTGCAAGTGCCTGACGAGAAAGTTCTCCATGGACCTCCTCGTAGATTCGTTGGACCAATCATCGATTCTAACTAGGTGGCCCATTGATCCCAACCACAGATCAAGCCACAAAGTAGCCTGCATGGCATACATCACCACCTTCTCATGTTCAGGATCTCAAACGCTGAAAACATGGCTGACAGCCCAGAAAGCCTCTCGGATGGATCCAGAAGCAAAGCCGGGAGGGAATCATCCGTGACCTCGTGGTATCTACTCTGCTGGATGAAGGGAGGTGGGAGGACTTTGGAGGACGAGCCTGCTCAAAGAGAGCTAGACGAACAAGCGACTTGAGAAAAAGCCTTCTTCCTGGCTGCTGTCAAACCCTTACAACAGGGCGGCAAGGTTGTACTGGCTTTAGGCGGTTGTTGGGTACCATATACATGATCCACGACCGTGTTCTTGCCTTCCTGAGGAGCCATCTCAGGGTTAGCCAACCCACTGATGCCCTCATGCAGGCTAGAACTTCCCAGAGGGTGTACTCTGGATCCCTTTGCTCGGCTTCAGAGTGGAATTTAGGACTAGCAGCCCTAGGGAGGTAGTCATCTTCCAAGTCCATGTTATCATCCACCTCCAAGCTCTCACCCATAGGAGGCCAGGGTGGGTCAAGGTTGTCAACCGTGGTAATGTTGCTTGCCGACACTCCTCTTACTGGGAAAGATCTCCTAGCTCTCTCTTACAGAAGAGCTGCTCATACCTTGGAGTTCTTGGGGATCGCCTTGGTGTTCTTAGACTCTCTGCGAGACAGCAGGTGAATCATTCTTCTAGCAGAGGTCTGGAAGGTCCTTGCCATTCTGTAGAGGTCTAAAAATCTCTTTCAGGAGGTTCCTCGTCCTCCGGAGGTGGTCTGGAGACGGGTCGGAGCTCCGGTGGCACGACCTCTACAGAAGAGGGTCTGACGCAAGGCATGAGCAAGGCCCCTGCTTGAACGAGGATGGTGAAGATCGGCGTGAGGCGGGGTCGGCTTCGGCATCCTCCTCTTCTACTTCGTGTTAAGGATCGATGTTAACTCTAGGTAAGAGAAGTCTTGCTGAATCCCGGCAACAACCCCCTCTCACAGCTCCACATGGTATTCAAATGGGCTAGAGAACCATGGGGGGCTCTGGGGCCTTGCTAGAAACGGATTTCCTAGGGTCTGTTGGAGAAGCAGAAGAAGAGGAGGACAGCAACTTATATAAAGGAATCCGCGGGTTGGAAACTACTGCCGACCTCTGCTTAGGAAGTTGTGTTGGAGGCATGCACCTCTGCCCTTGACGGATTGTGTCAACCATGGACTGCCTGACGGCTTTGCCTAAGTGACAGTTGCACGCACCTACTACTTGCTCACTTAGGGCAAGTAGTGAGCTGCCTTGCAGTTGCTTTCAAGTAGTTGTGCAGCTCCTAGTAGCTCATCAATCTCGAGAGTGTGATCGTCAATCTCCAGCCCATCAGAGGTCTCCGAAACCTACCCTGCCTTCCCTGCTACACTCACCATCTCCCGCACGTGAAATTGAAGTTCCCGCACACTATTTCCATTCTTTCACGCCCACTTCATGCGCTTCTGCGAGCACTTCGCACTCTCCTGTGAGTGCTTCAAGCTCTCCTGTGAGTGCTTCACGCTCTCCCGCGAGTGCTTCACACACTCCCGCGAACGCTTCATGCTCTCGCAAGCAATCAAGTTCCGGCACCCCCAACAACCCAGTAGAGAGATAGTAGCAGTAGTGGAGCAGCTTACACCTTTCTCAAGCTTCACCAGCAAGAGGTGGACAGCCTATCCCCTTCCCAAAAGGGTTCAGGGAACCACCAAATAAGTTTCCTGGTGTTCCCATTTCCCCAAATTATCCAGGAAGACATGCAGATGCCTGTTCGACTTGATCAAGGTAAGCAGCTTTCTTCCCCTCAGTTCCAGGTAGTAAAGCGTGTGTTAGTAGAGGGAATGAAGTGAGCGATTGGTTTCCGGTGAGAGTGGGGCTGAGACAGAGATGTGTGATGTCACCATGGTTGTTTAACTTGTATGTTGATGGAGTGGTGAGTGAGGTGAATGCTAGAGTGCTTGGACAAGGATTGAAACTAGTAGACGAGAATGACCATGAATGGGAGGTAAATCAGTTGTTGTTCGCGGATGATACTGTACTGGTTGCAGAAGCAGAAGAGAAGCTTGGCCAATTAGTGACAGAATTTGGAAGGGTGTGTGAGAGAAGGAAGTTGAGAGTTAATGTGGGTAAGAGTGAGGTTATGAGATGTACAAGAAGGGAAGGTGGTGCGAGGTTGAATGTCATGTTGAATGGACTTACTTGAGGAGGTGAATCAGTTTAAGTACTTGGGGTCTGTTGTTGCAGCAAATGGTGGAGTGGAGGCAGATGTACGTCGGAGAGTCAATGAAGGATGCAAAGTGTTGGGGGCAGTGAAGGGAGTGGTAAAAAAAAAAAAAAAAAAAAAAAAAAAAAAAAAAAAAAAAAAAAAAAAAAAAAAAAAAAAAAAGAGGGTTTGGCATGAATGTAGAGAGAGTTCTGTAAGTGAAAGTGATTGTACCAACTGTGATGTATGGATCGGAGTAGTGGGGAATGAAAGTGACAGAGAGACAGAAATTGAATATGATGTATGGATCGGAGTAGTGGGGAATGAAAGTGACAGAGACAGAAATTGAATGTGTTTGAGATGAAGTGTCTAAGGAGTATGGCTGGTGTATCTCGAGTAGATAGGGTTAGGAACGAAGTAGGGAGGGTGATAACGGGTGTAAGAAATGAGTTAGCAGCTAGAGTGGATATGAATGTGTTGAGGTAGTTTGGCCATGTTGAGAGAATGGAAAAAGGCTGTCTGCTAAAGAAGGTGATGAATGCAAAAGTTGATGGGAGAAGTACAAGAGGAAGGCCAAGGTTTGGGTGGATGGATGGTGTGAAGAAAGCTCTGGGTGATAGGAGGATAGATGTTAAGAGAGGCAAGAGAGCATGCTAAAAATAGGAATGAATGGCGAGCGATTATGACGCAGTTTTGGTAGGCCCTGCTGCTTCCTCCGGTGCCTTGGGTGACCGCGGAGGTAGCAGCAGTAGGGGATTAAGTGTTATGAAGCTTCATCTGTGGTGGATATCGGGGGAGGGTAGGCTCTGGCACTCTAGCAGTACCAGCCAAACTCCGTTGAGTCCTTGGTCAGGCTGGGAGGAACATAGAGAGGAAAGGTCCCCTTTTTTCATTTGTATGATGTCGGCTACCCCCCAAAATTGGGGGGAAGTGCCTTGGTATATGTACGTAGTTTCAGGTACCGAGGCAGCCTTCCCCCTAAGGAGGTGATCTCCACCACCAGGCCTCCCAAAGGACACCCCGGACCTGTTGACTGTGGGGAAGCCCCTTCATGGTGAGGGTATCTGCCAAACCCCAAAGGGATGGCAATCTCTGAATGGGGAGGAAAACCAAAGGTTTCCTCGCGCTGAGAAAGCTCAGCAAGTGCACTAACCACAGATGAGTTTGCTAGGGAGGAACTCTGATGAGAACCACCCTGTGAATCTTGAAGTGGGAGAGGATCCACAGAGAACTAAGGTTTGCATCGTACAAGACTGCAAAGGAGGGACTCCCCCCTGATGACTGTAGAGAGGAGGTGCTGAAGCCAATCCCAACAGGAGCGGAAACCTTCTCCTGCTGTGCACCCTTTGCCAACACCTCCAGCTTCCAGTCCTTAGAGGGTGGAGCCTAATCCTAAGGACAGCCACAGAAAACACAAGGCGTCATGAAGCTAGGTCCCCCTATGGGAAACTACGTCTTCCTCTTTGCTAGGAAAGGAGGAATAGGCAGTCTGACTCAAAGGTTGACCAAGTCAAACTACCATCGCTCTTACTCGATTATTCCCGGAGGAGACCAACTGAGCGTAATCAGTGAGGAGGCTAGCCTAACTGAGGGTGAGGGAAAGAAGTCAGGACTTATTTAATCTCAAGGATGAAACCAAGGGCAAAGAATCCCTCTTCGACTTCTTCCGCCTCCAATCATAATACTCCCACTGGGAGGAGAGCCACTTCGAACGTTCTTGGCGGGGGGAAGACTTTGTGCAGGAGTGTCTTCTGTACGAACGGCAAAGAGGTGAGGGTCCATATCCTCCCGAGAGATGTAAGTACCATAGAAGCAGCCCTCCTTGCCTGGGCAAAAGAACATGTCATGCACCCTCCAGTACACTTACACAGCAATCAGAAGAGAAAGAAAGGAAAGTTTAAATTTTTGCCAGCCAGTTAGGAACATGGAAGGTGACGTCTGTCTTCAACCACAGCTGAGACCAATGCGCCGATTTCTTCTCCTACGTAAATATTATAAGGTTTGTATTCTGTGTAGGAACAAATATACAGTAATTATTAATTACTCAACAAGTATCATACTACAAGTTTAAGATACCTGTATATGGAATTCTATGGCCATAAGGCTGGGTGTTTAAAACCTATGACCCATGAAAGTATACAATACCTACTGCTTTCCTAATAAGAATTTTGAGAAATATTTGGATGTCTAGAATGACCCAATAGTATAAAGACATTAAACTGATAATGTAAAGTATGTACAGTAATGACAAAAAAAATATTTGAGAACAATATCACTTGCAAGAGAATTTCTGCGATACTGCACTTAAGCTCAACACTAGATTGTACACTTTACATTAGGTACCTATAGATATTTTTTACTATGTAACCTAACTGAAGTGTAAACTTTTGAACAAGAAAATTAAATAATGAAAATCTTAACTTATCTTTTAAAGTGATGTCAGTTAAATATTACAGCCTCCCTCCTCTTATCAGCTTAGATTTAGATATTAATTTAATTTTGTGCCATAAGCATTCCTTTAGCTTCTATATCCTTCCGATCTCATTAGGGGAATTGGGTTGGCCACTAGAAAGTTTTTTTTTGTTTACCGGCTTCAGCTTTTGGATTTAAAATGTGCAGGTAAATAACCACACCTGAAAGGAAAGTAAAATATCTTTACTCCAAATGTTCTTTACCTTCAAGTTATAACCTGTCTCTTGATAATTAATTTGATACATACACTAGTCAACTTTTATGATTATCCTTTAGTATAACTGGCATATTCAACTTCCTCTTTAGAAATTAAGATAACAGACACTTTTGAATGTTAAACTTGACCATGCTGCTACAGTATGTTCTTAACTAAAACATCTGAATGAAGAACTGTTAATAACCAGAGTTTCTGAGAAAAAAAAAGAATAAGACAATGTTCAGTTTGGATAATTATCCCAAAATATGATAGGTGTCATGTATAATATGAGATTGGTGCTTTCATATTAAGCCTATTCTTTAAAAAATGGTTATACTAGTACTATTCTTGATAAGATTACCAGTATCGTCACTACACTAATAACATGGCATTTGAAGTATTAGGAAAGTAATAAGATTAAAATCTAACAATTATATTGATGAATAGATAATTAGGTATAATGTGAGAAATGCAGAGCAGACAATGAATGAAGAATGGTGTGATATTATGAACATATATATCAGTCAGTTGGTAGTGAAGATTTGAAACATTACAGTTACAAGGATAAAGCCATGGATATCAAATGATACTTGGGATAATATAAATAGTAGTCAAGACAGAAACTGATTGCTGAAAGTTTTTGAGGAAGTAATAACGTGATCAGGCGTTCGTCTTCAAGAAGAACGTTGAGATCGCGATAACCTACAATCCCATGATCGTAGCGATATCTGTGATTATCACTGATCATCACAAAAGACGGTGCCTAACACCAGATTGTCGCGAACGAAAATCTGACCAACCAGGAAGGCAAGGTGATGAGTCTCGCCCCTAAGATCATTGAACAGAATAAATTCTGAACTCATCATTGGATTGTCATGAATGACATCCTGACCAACCAGGAAGACGAGGTGGTGAGTTTCGCCCCTGCAATCATTAAATAGAAGGAAAGTCCGTCGATCCGGCGATTGTCGAGCAAGCCATGGGTTGACGATCGTCCTTGATCTCGAAATCCTCGACAGGCGGAGCTGCATACACGGGCTGAAACATTGCCTGTAGTTAGAGAGAAAAAATTGCAAAATCTTGGGAGACGAGGAGATCGGCAGAAGGCGAGAAGACTCTTCGTCAGCAGAAGACTAAAAGGGGCGAACAGGAGGTAGACCTAATCAAGAAGAAGGATAAGGATTCAATGTCCAGTTCATGACCTTGTGGATCCCAGTCAAGAAAGCATTCTTGGTGAGCTTCCTTTGACCTTCCCAGGGTTGGCAAATCATGCCGGTGACTTACCCATTACGAGGGTGGATGTCCCTGTCAATCTAGCTTTTTGGCTTTACCCACGGTCTCCTTTTTATGAGTAGGCTACTACTAAAATAAGGAAACCCTAACATCTCGCTAAACCTTGCTAAACAAGGTCTGCGGCCTACGCAAGCTGTGTGTTGAGATAATAGCAGTGTGACCATCACGGTAAAAGTCATTCAGAGTATTCGTTAGAAATAACAGAGTTGACCAATATCATCTCGCTAGGGTATGGGAACATAACAGTATTGCCACAATACTAGGTACACAAGGGAGCATGATTTGCTTACAGTAGTTGCCACCAGATTGTGTCGAGAAACCAGGATGCTGCTTTCCCCAAGAGAGGAGAGGATGAAGAAATGGAGAGAGCCAGTCATTCCTTTTCATTCAAGCAGACTAAAGCTGGGTAACAGTGTCCTCAATCTTCTACTACTTGTCCAATAAGGAGCTTGAGGTATTAAACCAGTTGTTGTGCAGCCACAACAGGACCGAAAGAGATCATATCAAGTCTCCTGTGGGTCACGGCTTACAGTTAATGGGCTGTGAAAGTCATCCGGCACTTCCGCACCCTTGCTTGTAGAACCTGAACCTACGTCACAGAGTAATTTCTCTTGAAGGCTAGGGACATAGCTATGCCCCTGATATCGTGACCACTGGGTCAACGTCTTGGAGAAGGATCTGGATTCAGAGCGTCATCGATGACTCTACGAATCCATACAGAGATGTTCATGGTGATCCTCCTCTTGTTTCTCCCGGTACTGACGAAAAGCGAAGGCACCTGGGGGTGGGCTGCTGCTGCTGTTCTCTTAAGGTAAAGCCTCAAACTCCTCACTGGGCACAGTAACAGATGATCTGGATCATCAGTTACAGAGCGGCGACTCGTTATCCGGACGGAGTCGAATCTAGGATCCGACACCCTGGGATTCTGAGTCTTGGCAACAAACTCAGAGACGGAGTTGAACGTTACCTTCCCCTTCCCCTTGAATGGGTAATGTCGTATAAGAGACCATGAAGTTCACCAACCTGTTTGGCTGAGGTTAAAGCGAGTAAGAACACAGTCTTCCAAGCTTGGTGGCGATCTGTTGCCTGGCATAATGGTTCGTAAGTAGGCCTCTTTAGAGACCGGAGAACACGAACCACGTTCCAAGGGGGAGGTCTCACTTCCGAATGAGGACAGGTAAGTTTGTAATTGAATTGAATTGAATATGGGATTTAGGCATTAAGCCAAGCACTGGGGCATCAAAGGCCATTCAGCGCTATATAACGAAAATCATTCAATCATATCTGTACACTCACACCATTTAGTATCATTTTAACCTTTAATACAAATCGTAACACTTTCATACAATAAAATCTAGATGTGAAATAAATAGGGATTAAAAGGGTAAAATAAATAAATAAATTAAAAAATCAATTATAGCTCGTAATATAACCCAATACTTTGTATAAATTTTCTCAAGTTCAGGGTATTACAGTTTTCCCCCAGTATATCTCTTAACGGTTTGTCCTGGAGTAAATGTGTCCTCCTCTGGAGATTAAAAACAGGACAATCGACTAAAATATGTTTAACATCCATTGTCACTTGACAGGTATTACAAAGAGGGGCCTGTCTCCCTTCCCAACTCTTCATTAAATAATTGTGCGTTGCATGTGTATGGCCAATACGCAGTCTAGTTAAAATAATGGTATCCCTTCTACTTGTAGAATTACAAGATGACCATTTATCCACCAATGGGTGGATTTGTTTCAATTTTGTATTGGTGGTCAGTTCAGACCATCGAGCTTGCCACTTATTTTTACAGTAAAGATGAATCTCACTTTTAAGATCTTAGTAAGGAATACTCAAGGGGGATGGATTACTTAGCCCTGAAGCTTCCTTTGCTGCCTTATCTACTTGTTCATTCCCATCCACCCCAACATGGGCAGGGACCCAACAGAAGTGAACACTGATACTCTTCCTAGATTGCAGAAGTACTAACCAGTCCTGCACCTCTTGTACTAGATGATGGCCTGGCATAATTTGTTTTAATGAGAGTAAAACACTATTGGAATCCGTAAAAATTGTATAAAAACTATTTTGGTTGCCATTTTTAAAAATATGTTGGACTGCGAGAATTATTGCGTACAGCTCAGCAGTAAAAATTGAACAAGAGTATGGGAGTTTCCTTCTAATAACAATATCCCCCACCACAGCTGCACTTCCAACTCCTGCAGCCGATTTGGAGCCATCTGTAAAAACATGTTTCCCATGATGTTGAGCGGCATGATTTAAAAACTCACTTTTCATTACCCTACTAGGTAAGGTATTTTTCCCTCCTGCCATAAAACATACTTTAACAGGTGGATTACACCAAGGAGGAGACTTGGGATATCCTACCTCTGCTATCTGTGCTGTTAACAAGCCTACTTCTCTAGCATCATTTTTCAGCTGTACTTCCAAAGGCTTAGGCACTCTAGATCTGTTAGGAGCCCGATCTAAAGGCGCCCTAACATATTTACAGTTAGGATTGTTTCTCACAGCAAGGGACCTAGCTAAAAACCTCAAACTCAACTCCTCTCTGCGAATGGAAAGGGGAGGTATGCCAGAATCAACATAGAGACTGTCAATGGGAGATGTTCTGTAAGCACCTGTGCAGATGCGAAGCCCAGCATTGTGAACAATATCAAGTTTTCCAAGTAAAGTCTTTGTAGCTGACCCATATATTTGGCATGCATAGTCTAACTTGCTCAGACACAAAGATGTATAAATTCTAAGCAAAGTTGTTCTATCAGCACCCCAATCAAAATGCAATATCACTTTCAGAATGTTCAGTGACTTCTTAACCCTGATAGATAGGTCATTTATATGGGGACCAAATGTCATTTTCTTGTCGAAAATGACTCCAAGAAACTTGACACTATCCTCATATGGCAAAATACAATCATTTAAGAAAAGGGTGGGGATCTCTTCCCTTTTACGAGTACGAGTAAAGCGAATGGCTTTGGTCTTCTGAGGAGAAAACATGAATCCGCGAGAATTTGCCCATGCGGAAGCAGCATTTATTGCAATTTGAAGATTTTGGCATGCTTGTAGTGCAGATGATCCACTACAATAAATTGCAAAGTCATCGACAAATAGTGATCCTTGTATGCCAGGAGGTATGTGACTAATGAGACTATTAATTGCAACAGCAAACAAGGTCACACTCAATACGCTGCCTTGGGGGACACCTTCTTCTTGCATGTAGGATGAAGATAGTTCTGACCCTACTCTCACTTTAATGGAGCGGTTTGATAAAAATTCTTCAATAAAAGAGAACATATGTCCTCCTATACCCCACGAGGCCAATTGCTTTAAAATACCACCCCTCCAGGTGGTGTCATATGCCTTTTCGAGGTCAAAAAAGACACCCACCACCTGGTTTTGGTTAGAAAAAGTATTTGAAATTTCCCTTGATAACATCAGCAAAGGGTCTAGAGTACTTCGGTTCTTCCTAAAACCAAACTGTCTGTTAGATAAAAGATTTTTTGATTCTAGATACCACACAAGTCTGTTGTTGATCATTCTCTCAAATAGTTTGCATATGCAACTGGTCAAGGATATGGGCCTATAACTAGATGGCAGTTCTGGGTCTTTACCAGACTTGTGGCCTGGAATTACAATTGAAGTATGCCAGGAATCAGGAGATGTATGGGAAGCCCATAGACCATTAAAGGTTTCTAATAAAAATTCCTTGGTATCCACTGGAAGATGTGATATCATTTCATACCGGATGCCATCCTCACCTGGGGCAGTTAAAGAAGAGCTAGAGATAGCATTTTGCATCTCCTCCATACTAAAAGGCAGGTTAAAAGCTTCAGTATTTGAAGAAGCAGGAGGAACAACAGATGTTGATGCTCTAATTTGTTGAAATGCTGGGGAATAGTTGTCAGCACTTGATACATGAGCAAAGTGCTTAGCAAGAACCTCTGCTACATCTTTGGAGTCAGATATATATCTATTATTTTCCCTTAATATTGGTAGAGGCTTAGGGACGAATTTACCTTGAAGTTTTCTAATCTTGTCCCATATTTCCTTTGAAGGAGTTTTGGTATTAATATTAGATATATATTTCTTCCAAGATGCTCTCTTTGCTTTTTTAAAAATTCTTTTTTGTTTGGCACAGGCTCTGAGATATGCTATTCTATCTGCTAAATAGTTTGTCCTCAAGTATCTTCTGAAGCAAGTTCGGGTCACTTTTCTTGCGTTGGCACATTCTTTACTCCACCAAGGAACTACAGAGCGATGAGGTAAACCGCATGTTTTAGGTATAAACTTGCTAGCATTATCATCAATATTATTTTCAAGATGTTGATAGGCATGCACTGGAGATGTAAATTCATCATACTCTTTATCGGTGTGTGAACAGTTTTCATAAGCTGCCCAGTCTGCCTCGTCTATCTTCCATTTTGGTGGACACTGAGAAGGAAGATTATGGACATAATTTAACATTATTGGCCAATGGTCACTGCCATGTAGGTGTTCATTTACTGAACAAAGGTAGTCCAATCGAATGGATGAGGAACAGATTGACAAATCAATGGCTGATGTAGAGTTGTGGAATACATCATACCTAGTTGGAGAACCATCATTCATTAGTATTACATCATTGTTGTCGATCAATTCTTCAACAAGATTACCCCATCTATCGCACACATTTCCACCCCATAAAGTATGCTTTGCATTAAAATCACCCATTAAAATAAAAGGGGCAGGAAGCTGATTGATCAAGTCTTGGAGGTCAGAAAGTCTAAGCCTTCTTGGATTACCAGCATGATCTAAGAGGAAAAGTTCTAAGGATGGTTCAATATATAGCGAGCATAAAGTAATTTTTTTCCCGATATGAGTTCTAACTGCACATGCCTGTAGTGGTGTATTGAGTGGGATTGTTTCAAATTTTACAGATTTGTGAATAATAAAACCTGTACCACCTTGAGCTCTTGCAGCTTGCAAAGGAGGGGATCTACAAAAATGATAATCGAGTCCAGGATTAAATGGTTTGTCACTGATCTTGGTTTCCTGTAGGCAAATTACCTTCGTGTCTGAGTCCCTAGTTAAAGTTTTTATTTGCTCAATGCTAGTACTTAGACCTCTGCAATTCCACTGGATGATAGACATTATCTTTTGTTATTATTTTTCTTTGTCTCATTTGTCTTTTGGGACTTTTCAGATGAAGCCATGTAAGGCCTGGAGATGGAAGGCTTTACTAGGCCACCACTCTTCTTTTCTTTCTTTCTAGGATCTTTATAAGAGTCAACCTTAGGATCATGAGCAGTAGGGCACTTACCTGACTTAGATGAAGGTGAGGATGATGGGGACCTTTTCCTCTTTGGAAGATCTTGTTTTCCAATCTCCATCAAATCAGGTAGAGATTCTGCCTGAGACAATACATTTAAGGTGGTGGAAGCCACATTGGCTTCCTTGGAGGATTGTGCTAGAACTTCAACAGTTCGAGCACTTAACCCAGAAGGCTGGGCTACTACCTCTAGGGGAGATGCTCCTATCGGTGACAATACTTTTGGTGTGTTGGACACCATATTGACCTCTTTGGAGGTTTGTGCTCTGGCTTTTATAGCTTGAGCACTTGACCCAGATGGCTGGGCTACTACCACTAAGGGAGATGCACCTGACGGGCCAGGTGCTGCCTTCTTGGATTACCAGCATGATCTAAGAGGAAAAGTTCTAAGGATGGTTCAATATATAGCGAGCATAAAGTAATTTTTTTCCCGATATGAGTTCTAACTGCACATGACTGTAGTGGTGTATTGAGTGGGATTGTTTCAAATTTTACAGATTTGTCAATAATAAAACCTGTACCACCTTGAGCTCTTGCAGCTTGCAAAGGAGGGGATCTACAAAAATGATAATCGAGTCCAGGATTAAATGGTTTGTCACTGATCTTGGTTTCCTGTAGGCAAATTACCTTCGTGTCTGAGTCCCTAGTTAAAGTTTTTATTTGCTCAATGCTAGTACTTAGACCTCTGCAATTCCACTGGATGATAGACATTATCTTTTGTTATTATTTTTCTTTGTCTCATTTGTCTTTTGGGACTTTTCAGATGAAGCCATGTAAGGCCTGGAGATGGAAGGCTTTACTAGGCCACCACTCTTCTTTTCTTTCTTTCTAGGATCTTTATAAGAGTCAACCTTAGGATCATGAGCAGTAGGGCACTTACCTGACCTAGATGAAGGTGAGGATGATGGGGACCTTTTCCTCTTTGGAAGATCTTGTTTTCCAATCTCCATCAAATCAGGTAGAGATTCTGCCTGAGACAATACATTTAAGGTGGTGGAAGCCACATTGGCTTCCTTGGAGGATTGTGCTAGAACTTCAACAGTTCGAGCACTTAACCCAGAAGGCTGGGCTACTACCTCTAGGGGAGATGCTCCTATCGGTGACAATACTTTTGGTGTGTTGGACACCATATTGACCTCTTTGGAGGTTTGTGCTCTGGCTTTTATAGCTTGAGCACTTGACCCAGATGGCTGGGCTACTACCACTAAGGGAGATGCACCTGACGGGCCAGGTGCTGCCTTCTTGGATTACCAGCATGATCTAAGAGGAAAAGTTCTAAGGATGGTTCAATATATAGCGAGCATAAAGTAATTTTTTTCCCGATATGAGTTCTAACTGCACATGCCTGTAGTGGTGTATTGAGTGGGATTGTTTCAAATTTTACAGATTTGTGAATAATAAAACCTGTACCACCTTGAGCTCTTGCAGCTTGCAAAGGAGGGGATCTACAAAAATGATAATTGAGTCCAGGATTAAATGGTTTGTCACTGATCTTGGTTTCCTGTAGGCAAATTACCTTCGTGTCTGAGTCCCTAGTTAAAGTTTTTATTTGCTCAATGCTAGTACTTAGACCTCTGCAATTCCACTGGATGATAGACATTATCTTTTGTTATTATTTTTCTTTGTCTCATTTGTCTTTTGGGACTTTTCAGATGAAGCCATGTAAGGCCTGGAGATGGAAGGCTTTACTAGGCCACCACTCTTCTTTTCTTTCTTTCTAGGATCTTTATAAGAGTCAACCTTAGGATCATGAGCAGTAGGGCACTTACCTGACTTAGATGAAGGTGAGGATGATGGGGACCTTTTCCTCTTTGGAAGATCTTGTTTTCCAATCTCCATCAAATCAGGTAGAGATTCTGCCTAAGACAATACATTTAAGGTGGTGGAAGCCACATTGGCTTCCTTGGAGGATTGTGCTAGAACTTCAACAGTTCGAGCACTTAACCCAGAAGGCTGGGCTACTACCTCTAGGGGAGATGCTCCTATCGGTGACAATACTTTTGGTGTGTTGGACACCATATTGACCTCTTTGGAGGTTTGTGCTCTGGCTTTTATAGCTTGAGCACTTGACCCAGATGGCTGGGCTACTACCACTAAGGGAGATGCACCTGACGGGCCAGGTGCTGCCTTCTTGGATTACCAGCATGATCTAAGAGGAAAAGTTCTAAGGATGGTTCAATATATAGCGAGCATAAAGTAATTTTTTTCCCGATATGAGTTCTAACTGCACATGCCTGTAGTGGTGTATTGAGTGGGATTGTTTCAAATTTTACAGATTTGTGAATAATAAAACCTGTACCACCTTGAGCTCTTGCAGCTTGCAAAGGAGGGGATCTACAAAAATGATAATTGAGTCCAGGATTAAATGGTTTGTCACTGATCTTGGTTTCCTGTAGGCAAATTACCTTCGTGTCTGAGTCCCTAGTTAAAGTTTTTATTTGCTCAATGCTAGTACTTAGACCTCTGCAATTCCACTGGATGATAGACATTATCTTTTGTTATTATTTTTCTTTGTCTCATTTGTCTTTTGGGACTTTTCAGATGAAGCCATGTAAGGCCTGGAGATGGAAGGCTTTACTAGGCCACCACTCTTCTTTTCTTTCTTTCTAGGATCTTTATAAGAGTCAACCTTAGGATCATGAGCAGTAGGGCACTTACCTGACTTAGATGAAGGTGAGGATGATGGGGACCTTTTCCTCTTTGGAAGATCTTGTTTTCCAATCTCCATCAAATCAGGTAGAGATTCTGCCTGAGACAATACATTTAAGGTGGTGGAAGCCACATTGGCTTCCTTGGAGGATTGTGCTAGAACTTCAACAGTTCGAGCACTTAACCCAGAAGGCTGGGCTACTACCTCTAGGGGAGATGCTCCTATCGGTGACAATACTTTTGGTGTGTTGGACACCATATTGACCTCTTTGGAGGTTTGTGCTCTGGCTTTTATAGCTTGAGCACTTGACCTAGATGGCTGGGCTACTACCACTAAGGGAGATGCACCTGACGGGCCAGGTGCTGCCACTGGTTCCCCTGTGGTAGTAAGGGGTAGTGGATTATAATCTTTTGTTGGCATCTTAACCGCGCGAGCAAAATTAAGTTGCCGATTGAGTAAATGCTTTGCATAACCTACACTTATATGTTCAGCATTTGCTTTCAAGATTGCAGCTTCTTCATTCTTGTATTCTCTACATCTTTTATCATTTGGTTTATGATTATCTTTACAGTTTGCACAGGTTGTATCTCTGTTGCATTGGCCATGTTCTAACAAAGAACAGTTAATACAGATCTTCATATTATTGCAGTACCGGGAAGGGTGACCGTACTTGAAACAATTAAAGCATTGTAAAGGCCTAGGTTTATATTCTCGAACACGTACTCTTTCATTCTCAATAATTATATGATCTGGTATAACAGGGGTTTCAAATGTTAAAACTACCATGCTTGTTTGAGGGATCTTACTTACTTTCCAAACATTAGCAGGGCACATGTCCAGAATTTCTGGTTCTGAGAATTCATATAGATCTTTATCAAAAACTACTCCTTTACCATAGCTGAAGCTCATATGTGGTTTAATATCCTTAATAGGATCAATTTCTGCAATCTTCATGCCACAAAGCATGTGAGCTTGAGTATCTGATTTTGCATTAATCAAAACAGATTGCTTACTGTATCTACTAATATCCTTACTTTTAATTAAACCAACTTTTTTTTTTATAAATTTACTAATCTTATAATAGTTATAATTATCTATCTTTCCAGATGCAATTATCCATGTTGGGGGCTTGGGGGTTCTTACTTCTGGAAGTCTATGCTCTATTTCTTTTTCCATCCATTTTTCTGGTTTATATACCTCTAGGTGTCTTGGTGCTTTATCACATAAAGCCCCAGAAATCAAACAATTGTCAATTTTTATGCTCTCTAAATTTTTATTTGCTTCTAAAGCAATCTCAAAACTTGAAAATGATACCCAAGTTTCCCAAAGGCCTTTACTACCATTAAGCTCCATTAAAATTTCTTTGATTGCTCCAAATCTACAGAAGGGTTCATGAATTATGTCATAGCTACAACCAATTGGTATGTTTTTTAAGTGGAGAATTTTCAGATTTTTTGTTGGATCTGGTAATGAGCCAGAACCAGAGAGTAAAGTATTACGGTTATTACAAGCCTCATTTTCCACCAGTGCCGATAAATTGTCTTTAACAACACTGGTCAAAGAAGTATTGTTGGAGGAATCCTTTTTATTGCCGAGGTTGTCAACAGAGCTTTCCCTATTTAAACAAGCAGAAGTCGTCAACGGTGTCTGGGCTTCGTCATTTGATCCAGGGGTACGGGGACTATTAAGTTTACTCATTAATTATTTTTTCAGGGGGAGGGAAGGGGTCATAATAACAATGGAAAAAAAAAAACAATGGAAAAAAATATAGTTTAAGGGAGAGAAAAAATTAAGACTGTCTGAAATTCCAAAGAAGACACCGTTAGCCTTTCCTGGGATTAATTTCTCCACCAATGACACCTGTGAAAGCTGCTTACCAAATGTCCACTCCCTACCCTACCACAAAGGGATGGTACCACTATGGTTAGAGTGGCTCAAGCGTATGCCAAACCCGCTTGATGGGACTGAGAGCATTTCAAGAATACAATCATCCCCACTCTAATCATAGTGGCAGGCAAACCGGACAGAATGCCGAGAGTCCTATCTCTATAAAATCGCCAACCCCTGGAATCCGAAGGCCAAATTTCCTAAGAGATAGTTCCGCGTGCCAGTATGGGAATACTGACACTCCTAGGTGTCCAAACATTTTCGGGCAGTTGGCAAGACCACCACAGCTCCCACAATTGATTTTGAAATAAAAACCGATCATGGATACAATGTCCCCTCTAAAAAACCTGGACAGTGAAATGGGTAAAAGAGTTTTGACAGCAAGGTTGGAGACAGCTGATAATTATGAAGGAGGAATAAGCAATAAGAGGTAATAGAAAAAGAATGAGAGAAATTTAGTCAAACTGAGGAAAAGAAATTCCCCAGTTCGAGAGCCCTCTTGCACGTCACAAGCCTTCAGCACGGGAATGATATGCCGTGCTGAAGCCCAATGACTTCATCAAGGCATTCTCTCGTTAAGAGGGCCTAGAGGGTGGAGCCTAATCCTAAGGACGGCCACAGAAAAAACAAGGCGTCATCCCCCTATGGGAAACTACGTCTTCCTCTTCGCTAGGGAAGGAAGAATAGGCAGTCTGACTTAAAGGTTGACCAAGTCAAACTACCATCGCTCTTACTCAATTGTTCCCCAGGGAGACCGACCGAGCATAATCAGTGAGGAGGCTAGCCTAACTGAGGGTGAGGATGAGAAGTCAGGACTTTTTTAATCTCAAGGATGAAACCAAGGGCAAAGAATCCCTCTTTGACTTCTCCTTCTGCCACCTATCATAATACTCCCACTGGGAGGATAGCCACTTCGAACGTTCTTGGCAAGGGGAAGACTTTGTGCAGGAGTGTCTTCTGTACGAACGGCTAAGAGGTGAGGGTCCATATCCTCCCGAGAGATGCAAGTACCAGAGAAGCAGCCCTCCTTGCCTGGGCAAAAGAACCTCTCATGCACCCTTCAGTACACTCACACAGCAATCTGAAGAGAAAGAAAGGAAAAGTTTAAATTTTTGCCACCCAGTTAGGAATATGGAAGGTGACGTCTGTCTTCAACCACAGCTGAGACCAATGTGAAGAAGGTATGATTGAACGGGGGATGGTGCTTCTCCACACTACCTTTGGTAACATCATAACGGTTGTTTACACCTCGTTAGAAGCTTTATAGCCATATGACAGCTAGCACTAATTTCTTCTCTCATGTAAATATTATAAGGTTTGTATTCTGTGTAGGAACAAATATACAGTAATTATTAATTACTCAACAAGTATCATACTACAGGTTTAAGATACCTGTATATGGAATTCTATGGCCATAAGGCTGGGTGTTTAAAATCTATGACCCATGAAAGTATACATTACCTACTGCTTTCCTAATAAGAATTTTGAGAAATATTTGGATATCTAGAATGACCCAATAGTTGAAAGACATTAAACTGATAATGTAAAGTATGTACAGTAATGACCAAAAAATTATTTGAGAACAATATCACTTGCAAGAGAATTTCTGCGATACTGCACTTAAGCTCAACACTAGATTGTACACTTTACATTAGGTACCTTACAGATATTTTTTACTATGTAACCTAACTGAAGTGTAAACTTTTGAACAAGAAAATTAAATAATGAAAATCTTAACTTAACTTTTAAAGTGATGTCAGTTAAATATTACAGCCTCCCTCTCTCTTATCAGCTTAGATTTAGATACTGTATTAATTTAATTCTGTGCAATAAGCATTCCTTTAGCTTCTATATCCTTCCGATCTCATTAGGGGAATTGGGTTGGCCACTAGAATGTTTTTTTTGTTTACCGGCTTCAGCTTTTGGATTTAAAATTTTGAACAAGAAAATTAAATAATGAAAATCTTAACTTAACTTTTAAAGTGATGTCAGTTAAATATTACAGCCTCCCTCTCTCTTATCAGCTTAGATTTAGATACTGTATTAATTTAATTCTGTGCAATAAGCATTCCTTTAGCTTCTATATCCTTCCGATCTCATTAGGGGAATTGGGTTGGCCACTAGAATGTTTTTTTTGTTTACCGGCTTCAGCTTTTGGATTTAAAATGTGCAGGTACATAACCACACCTGAAAGAAAAGTAAAATATCTTTATTCCAAATGTTCTTTGCCTTCAAGTTATAACCTGTCTCTTGATAATTAATTTGATACATACAGTAGAGTCACCTTTTATGATTATCCTTTAGTATAACTAGCATATTCAACTTCCTCTTTAGAGATTAAGATAACAGACCTTTAGAGATTAAGATAACAGACACTTCTGAATGATAAACTTGACTATGCTGCTACAGTATGTTCTTAACTAAAACATCTGAACGAAGAACTGTTATTAACCAGAGTTTCTGAGAAAAAAAAAAAAGAATAAGACAATGTTCAGTTTGGATAATTATCCAAAACTATGATAGGAGTCATGTATAATATGAGATTGGTGCTTTCATATTAACCCTATTCTTTAAAAATAACAAATTCGAAGATAATTTGTATTTTTCCTAACCATACAAACCTTAGCTATTTACATTGGGGGGTTTACCTTTTAGCGTAGCTGAAATGGCGAGCCATTAGAATTTAACGAGGGTGTATTACCCCCGTACTAGTTAGCAGGGGGTAGGGGAGTGGTAGCTAGCTACCCCTCCCCCCCCCTCACACACCGGTGAAGCTCACTTTCACTTAGAGGTAGGACTTGTCTTGGGGGACAGGGCTGGCAGGCAAATGTGTGTAAATAGCTAAGGTTTGTATGGTTAGGAAAAATACAAATTATCTTCGAATTTGTCATTTGTTCCGTAACCGAAATACAAACCACGCTATTTACATTAGTGACTTACCCCTTAGGTAGGGTGGAAAGTCCCCAGCCATACTGGCTTTGGCTTTACCCGGGGACTCAGAATCCGAGTGAGTCGCACTCGAGAAGAGGAGTCCCTGCACCTCACAAGTTCCTTGCTCCGCAAGGAACCGTGTGGCCTACATAAGCTTGTGTGTGAAGGAAGAAGTGTGACCCGTCCTAGGCAGTTGACCTGGAGTTCCAGAAGGAACTCTGGGTTAGGACGTTCCCAATACCACCTCGTCAGGGTATGGGGGACGCGACAGTATTGACTCAATACTCGGATTACAAGGAAGCATGGTTTACCTGCAGAGGTTCGAGGTCAGCTATGCAGAGACCAGGATGCTGCTTCCCCATAGAGGGGATGATGAAGAAAGAAGTAAGGGCCAGGCATACTTCTTTCGTTCATGCAGACTAAAACCTGATAACAATTCCCTCAACCTTCTGCTACCTGTCCAAAAAGGAGCCTGAGGTTAGACCAGCTGTTGTGTAGCCACCACAGAGCAATAGAAAATGTATCGAAACTCCTGTGGGTCACGCCCTGCAGGAAGCGGGCTGCGAAGGTCATTAGAAGCTTCCAGACTCCAGCTTGTAGCACCTGCGTCACAGAGTAGTATTACTCGAAGGTGAGGGACATTGCGACGTATCCAACATCGTGCTGTAGGGCGACGTGACGGGGGAGGGTCTGGAGACAGGTCGAGATGAATGTCCTTGAGTCCGAGCTGAAGAGGTATACTGGTGACTCTCCCCCGTGTCCTCCTTGTGCTCCCAAATCGGCTGCAACTGAGGACAAACTGCAGCTGTTCCCAAAGCTAACCCCTCGATTCCTTTACTGGCAAGAAGGAGAAGGTTTTGGGACATCAGATACAGAATGGAGACTCGAAATCTTGAAGGAATTGGACCGAAGGGCCGGGACCCCAAGATTCTGAGTCTAGCCAACAACTCAGGAGCGAACCTGAATGTTGCCTTCCCCCCTTCCTTAGAAAGGGGGTTGTCGTACGATACCAAGAAGATTGCTTACACACTGGCCGCGGCCAGAGTGAGCAGGAGACCCAAGACGGAATACAATCAGAGGCCTGACGTAAAGGGTCTTGAGAAGATCTCTTAAGGGACTAAAAAGTCCGAGCCATGCTCCAAGTTGGAGGTCTCACTCCGACTAGGGCAGGGACGTACGTAGCTTTGCATGAGCGAGGAAAGATCCAGCGGGAAGGAAAAAGATATTCCTTTAAGCCTGAAGGTCAGGGCAAGGCTGAGCGACAGGCTTCATTGCCGAGAGCGGAAAGGAGTTTCCTCCCGCCGAAAGGCAATAAGATCGTTATTGCTGGAGAAGAGGCCTCAAGGGAAGAGGTATATCTCCCACGGCACCAACCACCTAAGACTCTTCACTTCGCCTGGAAGACCCCTGCGGATGATTATCGCAGATGACGCGACCTCCGTCCCGCGACTGTAGCGGGTTGTCTCTTCTTGAGGAGGAGGCGTAGTGTCTCCAGGCATGAAGCCGAAGCGACGCCCCGGTTCGTGAAAGATGTTGCAGTGTGGTTGTTTGAGTAGTCTGTGCCGTGGGAGAAGCCCTCCCGGGAGTTCCGTCAGGGGAAGCAGAGGGTCCGGAAACCGTTCTGCGCATAGTCCCAGTGGAGCTCTCAGGGCCATTGAAAGGTTGACAGACAACCTGGTCTTGATGAGACCCATTCTCAACAGACAACAAAGGAGGGAAGACGCAGGAGTTGAAGTTGTCCCACCATCACCGGAATGCATCTTGCCAGAGTCTTGGGGTCTGAGACTGGGGGGAAGAACAGCGGAAGCTCGAGGTTCCAAGCTGTCGCGATCAGGTCCCCCAGACCAGGACTTGCTGGTTACTCAAGGCCAAAGACCCCCAGGTACACTCTCTCTACGAGGCTCTGCTCGGATAGTCGGAAAGAACATTCCTCTGCCTGGAATGAGAGAGCCGATGGTGGTATTGAGAGTATCTCAATCATCTCGGTATCTCTACTGCAAGATGTGAAGGTGTGAAAATGCGTCCCCTGCTGGTTAGAACACGCCAGAATCATGAAGTCGACGCGCACGGAGCGACTCGGCAGGAGCTGTAGGATCTGTAGAGGGGCCAGACTACGGCCCCTAAGCCTGCCTGAATGATGGAGAGGTATCCTTCAGGTCCCGACCATAGTCCTACACCGGAACATTCCCCCCCCCCCCCTTTCTTTGACGAGTCCGAGAACAGCATCAAGAATGTGGGGAAAGGACGAGAATATCCACTCCCATCAAGAGGTTCCATAGGTCAACACCCATTGCAGGTCTAATCGTTCCGCTGGTCCCATAGGGGCCAGAAAGTCCGGTTAATCGTTGCCTGAAACCACCGGAACTTGGACCGCCCCACATGGAACTTATCCTGAGGCGACCGTTCAGAACTATAGACGGGTCAATGAGGAAAGGAGAACTAGGAAACGTTCCAAGGTAGGGCTGAAAGCTCTGCTTGACTGAGAACAAGTACTGCGACTCTCCTCAGCCTTGCCACAGTCAACTGAAGGGAAGGCTCGGAGGAAGTGGCAACAGAATCTGGCGTCCCCAGGTGGTCACCCATCCAAGTACCGACCAGAACCGACGTTGCTTAACCTCGCTGGACGGACGAGAAGCGGGGTTTCCAACGTGGTAAAGAACTCAATATCATAGTCAGATACTCCAGATGTTGAGGCAGAAGAAGAGAAGGCTCCTAGCAAATTACCATGAACCCCCCACTCATGGTAAGCATCCGGAAGCTTATCCCGGCGCTGAAGAAGGTTGAACCCGAGCCTACCGGAGTTGACCAGGCCTCCAAAAAGCGAAGGAGGCGGAAGCCTGCACCTGAGCGGCCATGAGGAAAGCAGGGAGAGTTCTCTGGGGAAAAAAAAACCTGCGATGCCACGGCGGGATCGCCACACTGCATCTTAAGCAAGAATACCTGCAGTCTAGGCTGAATTCCACGAGCTTCCTGGAAGATGGATGGAATGGAAACTGAAAGTACAAGTCCTTCCGATCCAGGGTTTAAGGAGTCCTGTCGCCTCGTTATCAGTCTGATCGATTCTGCTGTTCCACGCTGGACGAAGTTTGTTCGACAAACTCGATCAGGGCTGAGAGGTCGACTACGGAACTCCCGTCTCAGATACTTCCTTACAAGAAAGGATCGACTGAAGAAGCCGGGGGTGAAGCCGTCGATGATCCTATGGAGGACCTTCTCCTAATGTATGGATCATTCTGCCCAAACGGGCAAACTCTTGCCGACCCTATGGAATAGAGGTTCAGAGACACTGAATTCGCTGACAGAGACGGCAGGCGCGATATCCTTGGCTGATCACAGAGATCGTGCGGGAATGGGCAACGGGGAGCTGTCATCCGGATGAGTAACCTTAGGCATCCTTCCAGCGTGAAACCTGCAAGGGGGGGGGGTGCCAATCCTAGAGTTCATGAACTCTGCCGCTCCCTCTAGGACTATGCCCCCCACCCCCCCACCCCCGGGAGCCTCCTGTGCCATCTGTTCCTGACAGGTGGAAACTGCAATTGGACACCTTGTCTCAGTTGTCGTAGCCGGTCCGATAACTTAGGCCGACGTGGTTGAAAGAAAAAGGCGCTGGAGCCCTGCAGAGTCTGGAAGAAAGCGCCTTGGAGGAGTGAAAACGGAAGTCGACCTCCTCCGCACAGCCGCTGTCTATGTCTCTGTCCTTGGGCACAAACAAACTCTTCTCAAGGATGGAAGGGTGTCTGAGGTTGTCGACATCCACGGATGAGACACCCGAAAGGAAGACCTCGGTCAGCGCGTCCAGATGGTCCAACATCGAGCTTGCCCGCAAGTTCGATACTTAACGACGAAACGCCAAGGTGCTTGAGCCCGAGAGGAGGAAAGTACCCATGACCATCCTGTAGCTTCCTTGAACCAAACCTCGGGCTGTAACCGAGGAGGGAAAGGACTTGGTAAGCCCCTTACACGAGATGGAGAAGAGGAAGGGGTAAACAGTCACCCCTTGGCCGATGGAGAAATCTTGAACGGAAAGCCCCCGCCAAAAATCCTTCCAGGGAATGACGGGGAAGGGGTAACCCAGGTTCTGGAAAGAGGAGTGTTGCTCAGACCTCCCTGAAGATTCTTCTTATTCTTGCATGTGCCATGCTCTGCGTTTACGGGGTGAGGCCGTGTTCTGGAAATACGCTCCAGAAGGACTCGCCAGGCAGGCCATGCTGCGAAAACCCCAATGGGAATCGTGGTCGCAATCGCCCTGGAGCTCGCGCGATGGTAAATCAATGATTTGCGCGTGGGCGAACGGGGAAGCGCCCATGCGCGGTCACACAGGAACGCAAACGAAGGTGAGCGCAGGAGCGCAGGAGGAGGGCGAGCGTGGTAGGAAGGACGAGAGCTGGTGGTCAGCGAGCGATAACCCATAGGCGAGCAATGGATACTGCAAGAATTAAGCAGACGTTCGCGCGACGGAGCCCCGTCGGTCCGCGCGACGGAGCCCCGTCGGTCCGCGCGACGGAGCCCCGTCCGTCCGCGCGACGGAGCCCCGTCCGTCCGCGCGACGGAGCCCCGTCCGTCCGCGCGACGGAGCCCCGTCCGTCCGCGCGACGGAGCCCCGTCCGTCCGCGCGACGGAGCCCCGTCCGTCCGCGCGACGGAGCCCCGTCCGTCCGCGCGACGGAACACCGTCCGTCCGCGCGACGGAACACCGTCCGTCCGCGCGACGGAACACCGTCCGTCCGCGCGACGGAACACCGTCCGTCCGCGCGACGGAACACCGTCCGTCCGCGCGACGGAACACCGTCCGTCCGCGCGACGGAACACCGTCCGTCCGCGCGACGGAACACCGTCCGTCCGCGCGACGGAACACCGTCCGTCCGCGCGACGGAACACCGTCCGTCCGCGCGACGGAAACCGTCCGTTCGCGCGACGGAATACCGTTGGTTCGCGCGCGGGCGAACATTGGAGAGCATGTGCGCGGTCACGTATGAGCGTGAACGTGCAGGCACGTGGGCGTGCGGTTGCGCGGGAACGTGGGCGTGTGGCCCCGCAGGCACGCAGGCGGTCGGAAGACCGATGGCGCGATCTGGCGAGGCGATAGCCCGCAGAAGAGTGACGGCGCGTTGGCAAACGATGGCGCGTCGGCAAGCGACGGTGCGTTGGCGAGCGGTGGTGCGTTAACAAAACGCTAGCGAGCAGATGAAGAATCACGCGGGTGCGTAGGCGATTGTCAACGCGAGAGAGACTAGTGATGGTTAGCGCGCATCGCGCTAACAGAAGGCGCGCAGGTGCATCAGGAAGGTGAGCGCTGAAGCCAGCTGTTAATCAGGCGATTCTAGACGGTCAGAAAACCGTTGGCGCCCATTGGTGCGTGGCAAAGAAGGGCGCGCAGATGTGCGCTGGCAAATGAAGAAAGGTGGCGCACAGAAGGACAGAAGAAAGGGTGAGCGCTGGCGAGCAGGAGGAAGATCTACGGCAAGACTCTACGGGCAGGTGAACGTTGACGCGTCTAAGGTCGCTGGCGAGCTGATGATCGCTGACGAGCAGAAGGCAACGCATGGAAGCCTGCGCATAGAAGAAGAGTCCTCGACCCAGACCTGAACCGAAGTTCGAGATCGCGAGGGCGAACGTGGGCGCACAGGGCGCGTAACAGGAACCAACAGGAACAGCAGAGATGATCATCATGAGAGCGCTGGCGAACAGGAGAGCGTTGACGAACAGGAGAGCGCTGGCGAACAGGGGAGCGCTGGCGAACAGGAGAGCGCTGGCGAACAGGAGAGCGCTGGCGAACAGGAAGCGCTGATGAGCAGGAGAGCACCTGTGCGCTAACACTGAGCAGGAGCAGGAGAGAACACAGCAGAAGGGCGCGCAGGAGAACCCTGACACGCAAGGGAAGAACCCCCGTGGGAGGCAACCCTTTGCCCCGAAGGGATCGTTGTCCGTCGGGAGACAGATGTCCGTCGGAAGACCGTTGCCTGTCCACCGGGAGACTGATGTCCGTCAGAAGACCGTTGTCCGTCGGGAAGACCGTTGCCCGTCGGAAGACGAGGTCAGACTGCTGTCCATCTGCACCAGGGGCGGAAGATCAAGAAGGAGGAGTTGTAGGCTGCAAACGGAGATTCAAAAGGGCGCCTCTTAGCACCCTTATAGGGAGATGAGAGGCCCTTACGACGAGGCGGACGGTGAGCCTTACAGAAACGAACTAGATCGGTAACTGTAAAAAAATAAAACAAAAATCATTAGTACACATTCATTCCCCCGGGAAGGCTCCGAAGAGGAAACCCGAGGGAAAGGAAACAAGAATTACACAACAGGCACGTGCCCTCACAACCACTTACACTCACGGAAGGAGAGCTGTAACCGAAACAGAATTATAACAATTATAATTATGAAACTATGTAATTATGTAATTTAAAAATGAATGAACACTAAAGAAAGAACGAAAACCCCGAAAGGAATCGTTCTACAAGCTGAAAAATTAACAAGTACAATTAGATTCATAAACTAATTGAGACAAAACGTACGGCGTAGCAACCCCCCCCCCCCCCCACACGGGAAGGAAGCTACAAGAGGCGTAGTAAAACGTAGTAAAAAGGTGAACGACCTCAAGAGAGAGAGAGACAGAGAGAGAAAGACCGAAGTCAAACTCGATTGCAACCCATAAAATTACGCCGTGGTGGCCTAACTGCCGAGGACTCCACAGAGATATCGTACACTACACACACAACTCTGAAAAGGAAACTTAATGATTTCTATACTCAAATATATATACAAACATGAAAAAATGTTTACATATATACTGAGTAAAAGAAAAGTAAGTGATTAAGTAAAGACAAAACAAACAATGGCTGCCAAGCGAGGGCAAAGACAGAGACGTCTGTCCCAGTCCGAGCCAAAAATGAAAGTGAGCTTCACCGATGTGTGATGGGGGGGAGGGGTAGCTAGCTACCACTCCCCTACCCCCCCGCTAACTAGCGCGGGGGTAATACACCCTCGTTAAATTCTAATGGCTCGCCATTTCAGCTATGCTAAAATGTAAACCCCCCAATGTAAATAGCGTGGTTTGTATTTCGGTTACGGAACAAAGTGGTTTTACTAGTACTATTCTTGATAAGATTACCAGTATCGTCACTGCACTAATAACATGGCATTTGAAGTACTGTATTAAGAAAGGAATAAGATTAAAATCTAACAATTATATTGATGAATAGATAATTAGGTATAATGTGAGAAATGAAGAGCAGACAATGAATGAAGAATGGTGTGATATTAAGAACATATATATCAGTCAGTTGGTAGTGAAGATTTGAAACATTACAGTTACAAGGATAAAGCCATGGATATCAAATGATACTTGGGATACTATAAAAAGTAGTCAAGACAGAAACTGATTGCTGAAAGTTTTTGAGGAAGTAATGACGTGATCAGGCGTTCGTCTTCAAGAAGAACGTTGAGATCGCGATAACCTACAATCCCATGATCGTAGCGATATCTGTGATTATCACTGATCATCACAAAAGACGGTGCCTAACACCAGATTGTCGCGAACGAAAATCTGACCGACCAGGAAGACAATGTGATGAGTCTCGCCCCTGAGATCACTGAACAGAATAAATTCTGAACTCATCATTGGATTGTCATGAATGACATCCTGACCAACCAGGAAGACGAGGTGTCGAGTCTCGCCCCTGCGATCATTAAACAGAAGAAAAGTCCGTCGATCCGGCGATTGTCGAGCAAGCCATGGGTTGACGATCGTCCTTGATCTCGAAATCCTCGACAGGCGGATTCTACATACACGGGCTGAAACATTGCCTGTAGTTAGAGAGAAAAAATTGCAAAATATTGGGAGACGAGGAGATCGGCAGAAGGCGAGAAGACTCTTCGTCAGCAGAAGACTAAAAGGGGTGAACAGGAGGTAGACCTAATCAAGAAGAAGGATAAGGATTCAATGTCCAGTTCATGACCTTGTGGATCCCAGTCAAGAAAGCATTCTTGGTGAGCTTCCTTTGACCTTCCCAGGGTTGGCAAATCATGCCGGTGACTTACCCGTTACGAGGATGGATGTCCCTGTCAATCTAGCTTTTTGGCTTTACCCACGGTCTCCTTTTTATGAGTAGGCTACTACTAAAATAAGGAAACCCTAACACCTCGCTAAACCTTGCTAAACAAGGTCTGCGGCCTAAGCAAGCTGTGTGTTGAGATAATAGCAGTGTGACCATCAAGGTAAAAGTCATTCAGAGTATTCGTTAGAAATAACAGAGTTGTCCAATATCATCTCGCTAGGGTATGGGGACTTAACAGTATTGCCACAATACTAGGTACACAAGGGAGTATGATTTACCTACAGTAGTTGCCACCAGATTGTGTCGAGGAACCAGGATGCTGCTTTCCCCAGGAGAGGAGAGGATGAAGAAAAGGAGAGAGCCAGTCATTCCTTTTCATTCAAGCAGACTAAAGCCAGGTAACAGTGTCCTCAACCTTCTACTACTTGTTCAATAAGGAGCTTGAGGTATTAAACCAGCTGTTGTGCAGCCACCAGAGGACCGAAAGAGATCGTATCAAGTCTCCTGTGGGTCATGGCTTACAGGTAATGGGCTGAGAAAGTCATCCGGCACTTCCGCACCCTTGCTTGTAGAACCTGAACCTACGTCACAGAGTAATTTCTCTTGAAGGCTACGGACGTAGCTATGCCCCTGATATCGTGACCACTGGGTCAACGTGTTGGAGAAGGATCTGGATTCAGAGCGTCATTGATGACTCTACGAATCTATACAGAGATGTTCTTGGTGATCCTCCTCTTGTTTCTCCCGATACTGATGAAAAGCGAAGGCACCTGGGGGAGGGCTGCTGCTGCTGTTCTCTTAAGGTAAAGCCTCAAACTCCTCACTGGGGACAGTAACAGATGATCTGGATCATCAGTTACAGAGCGGCGACTCGTTATCCGGACGGAGTCGAATCTTGGATCCGACACCCTGGGATTCTGAGTCTTGGCAACAAACTCAGAGACGGAGTTGAACGTTACCTTCCCCTTCCCCTTGAATGGGTAATGTCGTATAAGAGACCATGAAGTTCACCAACCTGTTTGGCCGAGGTTAAAGCGAGTAAGAACACAGTCTTCCAAGCTTGGTGGCGATCTGTTGCCTGGCATAATGGTTCGTAAGTAGGCCTCTTTAGAGACTGGAGAACTCGAACCACGTTCCAAGGGGGAGGTCTCACTTCCGAATGAGGACAGGTAAGTTTGTAAGTCCATATGATTAAGGAAAGTTCTAGTGATGAGGAAATGTCCATTCCTTTCAGTTTGAAGGCAAGGCTCAAGGCAAATACCCGAGGAATTCCACTATTGTATTGCTGGTATATTGGCATCTAGTGGAGAGATACCCCTTACATGAAGAAAACGTTCCACTTTGCCTGGTAGATTGCTGCTGGGGATTTCCGCAGATATTCAGACATCCTCTTTGCAACTTGTTGCGAAAATCCTCTCTGAGTGCTGGGTAGTCTCCAGGCATACAGTCGTACCAAAGCTATGGCTTTGTGGTAGACATTGAAGTGTGGTTGTCTGAGTAGATCGTGTCATGGAGAGAGTTCTCTTGGAGGCTCCATTAGGAGGTGCAGAAGTTCCAAAAACCATTCCGCATGATGCCATAACGGAGCTGAGAGAGTCATTGAGAGTTTGACTGATGTTCTGGTAGAACAGGAGAAAGGCGTAAACGTTGATGCTGTCCAACTGTTGTTGGAATGCATCTTGCCTGAGACTCTTGGTGCCTGGGATTGGGGAGCAGCAGGAGCCTGAAGTTCAGGGCCGTTGCGAACAGATCCACGGTTGGAGAAGCCCACAAAGTCAGAAACTTTGTTGGCTACTAGATGATCTAAAGACCATTCAGTACCCATTATTCGAGATGATCTACTCACAATGTCGGCAAGCACGTTCCTCTTGCCTTGAATGAAGCTGGCTGATGGCAGTACCGAGCGGACTTCGGCCTATCTCAGTATTTCTACTGTTTGTTGATGTGAGCCACTACTGTGATGATGTCGCTCCTGAGTGGCCCGCCAGAAGCTGATGGGAGTGTTGAAGTGCCAAAAAGACAGCCTTCATCTCCAAGAGATTTAGGCCTATATGAGGGTACTTTTCGGACTGGCCAGAGGCCTGAGGCCGTGTAGTGCAGCCCGTTTGTCTCCTGTCCTTCTTTTGACGTAACGAAAAACAGCATCAAATCCAGGGGGAGGACAAGCAGATCTACACCCATCCGCAGATTCTTGTCTACCAACCACCATTCGAGATCCGTCCGATCCTCTAGTCCCATGGGGATCAGAATGTTCAGGGAATCGAAGGCCTGATTCCAATTGGACTCAAGTTACCACTGGAGAGATCGAGTCCTAAGGCAGCCGTTGAGAACTAGACGGGCCAGGGATGATAGGTGTCCGAGGAGACATAGCCACTTCTGGGCTGGCAGTTCTTCTCGTCTTGATAAAAGATCTTGCTACCTTTCTCAGCTTCGTTATCCTGTCGTCTGATGGGAAGGTTTTGTGGAGATTGGTGTCTTAAATCATTCCTAGGTATACCAGTCTCTGAGTGAGAAGCAGGAAAGTCTTCTCGAGGTTTACCATAATCCCCAGATCTTGGCAAAACTTCAGAAGTTTGTCTCGGTGCCGAAGAGGGGTTGCCACCGTGTCTGCTCGGATCAGCCAGTTGTCCAGATAACGGAGGAGACGGATGCAAATCCTGTGAACCCAGGATGATACTAAGGCACATTCTGGTGAAGACTTGGGGTGCTGTGGAAAGACTGAAGCACAGTACCCTGAACTGGTATTTCCTCTTGTCTAGACTGAATCTCCGATACTCCCTTGAAGATGGATGGTTTGGGATCTGAAAGTATGCGTCCTTTAGGTCCAGCGTGCACATGAAAACCTGTGGTCTTGCCGCTTGTCTAAACCTTCTCCATCGTGGTGTCGATTTTGGGCAAAAGGGCCAGCTCCTTTGCGGATCCCTTCACATAGGAGCTCGTCGACCCTGGGGTCTTGACGTGGAGGGAGAGATGAGTGAACGGGACGCGATACCCCTGCGTAAGGACTCTCCCCTGGGAGAGAACAGCCTTAACTGATGAAGAAGTGGGTAAGGCAACTCTTGACCTTACCTTGGACGCTCTGACAGGTGATGCTGTTTCTTAGAACAGCGTCATTCTGGCGGATGTTGACAATAGTCAAGGGGTGGTTATCGTGGCCACTGTGCAGTCAGAGTGCTCACGAGTTGTCACCTGTCGACAAGCTGTTGATGGGGACTGCCGATCACCTGCCGATCGTTTAGTGGATCGGCATGATGGCGAATGGCGAGCAGCGAAGAGGGTTTTCGTTTGCCTTCCAATCTTCTGGGGAACGACACGCAGAGGGTGACAAGTGAGTGGTTGAAGGCTGCTGAGTGGCAAACTGCCGGTGAACGGCAAGCTGACGGTGTTCGGTGAATCGGCAATCTGTGAGCCGGAGATGGTGACTGATGAGGAGACGAAGCGGTGATGTGCCGTTGATCAGTGGGTTGATTCGACGATCAGCGAGTTGGAGATCAAAGAGGCAATGGTGAATGGCGAACCACTAGATAAGTCAGCGGGTGGGTAACTTATGTTGAATGGTGAACGGCCAAGTGCAAACGGGTCATTGGAGGATGAAGAACCTGGTGGTTGGAACTAACTGGAGAGTCACGAAAAGGAGGTCATTGTCGAGCAGATGGCGAGGGAAAGGGAAGTTGGTCTGACAAGGGCCGTAAGGCTGGCGAACAACAAAAACGTAGAGAGGTCACAGGCAAAAGGTGTTCAGCAAGATGGCTATTGGCTGAGATCGGTGAGTTACAGATCGTTGAGTTGGCAAGGTAGGTTGGCGATCAATGAGCTAGTAATCGGCGTGCTGACGATCGAAGCAACACAAAATAGGCAAGCTGGCGGATGACTCGATAAGCTGAGGAGCGGCAGTATGATTCAACAATCAACTAGTTAATGATCGGCAATCCGGAGATTGGCGATCAGCAGTCGGAGCTCCGAGAGTATGCTCAGAGAGTTGGCGATAGACAAATGGATGGTTGGAGTAAGGTTCGACGATCGAGTGTTGTGCTAACGATCGGTGAACAGCGATAGGCGAGCTAGCGATCGGCAATCGGGGCACTAGCAATTGGCGAACTAGCGATTGGTGAGCTAGCAATAGCTGACTATTGGGGATCAGGGATCAGCGATCGGCGAGCTAGCAATGCCTGACTATCGGGGATTGGCGATCGGCGAGCTAGCAATGCCTGACTATCGGGGATTGGCGATCGGCAAGCTAGCAATGGCTGACTATCGGGGATCGGCGAGCTAGCGATCAGCAAGCATCCAATTAACTATAGGTGAGCTGGGGATCAGCGATCAGCAAGACTGGAGGTCGATGATCGGAGAAGGACAAGCTAGCAATCGACAATCAGAGTAAGATGGGCTAGCAATCAGCGAGCTAGCTGTCAGCAGGCTGGCAATTGGCTAATGGTGAAAGACGAGCTAGCAATAGGTGATTGGTGAGCTAGCGATCAGTGGTCGGAAAGCTAACAATCGGCAAGCTAACAATCAGTGATTGGCGAGCTAATGATCGGCTACAGGCGAGCTAGCGATTGGCGAGACTGGAGGTCAATGTTCGGAGAATGACGAGCTTGTCATTGGCGATTGGCGATCTATCGAACGGTGAGCTAGCGATTAGCAAGCTGACGATTAGCCATGGGTGAAAGATGAGCTAGCGATCGGCGAGCTGGCAATTGGTGATTAGCAAGCTAACGATCGATGATCGTTGAGCTAGTGATCAGCAGTCAACGAGACTAAAGCTAGCTGAAAGATGAGCTGCAGTAGGTCAAACAGCTGGTCAGCAAACGATCGAACAGCTGGTCGGCAGACAGCCAAACAATGATTTGGAGACAGGATGTGCAATTTGCAAGAGCAAATATCCTCAGGAGAGGCTTGCGAACGAGACCTGGAAGGTGCATCATGAACCAGGGTTCGTTGACAAGGAGGAGAGCGTGAGCTAGCGATCGGCGATGGGGGAGCTGACAATCAGCGATCGGCGAGCTGGCAATCAACGATCAGCAAGCTGGCGACCGGCAAGCTAGCGATCGGCGAGCTAGCAATTGGCAGGAGATCAGCGAACAGAGATCAGTAAGTTAACGATTGCTATCAGCGCGCTGGTGATTAGCGATCGGCGATATTGAAGAAAGACAAACTGCAATAGGTCAGATAGCTGGTCGGCAAACAGTCAAACAATAATCTGGAGACGGGATGTGCCCTTTGGAAGGGTAAGCATCCTCAGGAGAGGCTCGCAAACAAGACCTCGACGGTGCATCACGCACCTGGGTTCGTTGATGAGCAGGCAAGTCTAAAGAATCAAGCGAAGGTCGGGAACCAGTAGTATCCGGATGAAAAGAATCCTCTGAAGAGGAGAGCAGCTATGACGAGACTGAAGCACTGAAGAGGCGTCTTTTCGCCAAAGGCAAAGAAGCACCTCTAAGGCGAAGAACGATGGGGTCATAGACCACGGTGACAAACCCAGAAGGGGCAAGAGGATTAGCAAGCTGAACAGCAGCAGGCCTCCGAAGAGGAGTCTCATTGAGTGGCCTCTCTCACGAACGAGAGGTGAACACTCGTAAGAGAGACTTGCCTCGGACTTTGCTCCGCCTCGACGAAAGAGTCAATTCGGGAAGGAGGAGAGCATAGTCTTAGATGAAGAAACAGCAACAGCAATCGGTGTTGATGTGATGTGATGATGATGAAGGGAAGTTCTCCCTCGGAAGGGAAGACAACACATGGGGAGAATAACTCTCCCTCGGAAGAAAAAGTAGTCCGACCTCCAGGCAGTGCTCTTTGCTTCCCTTAACAAGTCTTGTTCAAGTTGAAGATCTGTATCGAGCGCTGAATGAGAAAACGTAGCCGGAGCTAGTTCCCCGAAGACGGTGTGCTCATCAGGAGCTGCCATAGGCACAAAAGGACAGAAAAGTAATGGCGTAGTGACAGCCGATTCCCCAGGAATAAACGGCACTGCTCTTCTACTTTGGCTATCTTAGTCGAATGAAGAAGAACAGCATCGATAAATGAGAAAAATAAAACAAATTATGTAACAAAAACTCCCTCGGGAGGAGCACCTAGTCCACGGATGGGGAAGGTGTCCACCAAGAGAACTGACACAAAATAAGGACTGCACACTCCCTTCCCAGGCCAACGACGATGGAAGAAGGGGAGCGGCAACGTAAAAACTGTAACAAAATGACAAATTCGTAGATAATTTGTATTTTTCCTAACTATACAAACCTTAGCTATTTATTAGGGGTATTACTTTCGACATAGCTAAAAAGACCAGCCATTAAAGTTTAGCAAGGGTTAACTACCCACACCGCTAGTAAGCGGGGGGTAGGAGAGGGTAGCTTGCTACCGGCCCCCCTCACATACCTGTGATTGAGCTCACTTTGCTTGGAGGAAGGACTAAGGGGGATAGGGATGGCGGGTAAGTTTGTATATATAGCTAAGATTTGTATAGTTAGGAAAAATAACAAAATTTGGAAATAATTTGTATTTTTCCCAACATACAAACCTGGAGATATTTATAGGGTAATACTTTTGGCAACGCTGAAAACCAGCCAAGACAATTTTAGTGAGAGATAATTACCCCATCCGCTAATTAGCCGGAGGGGGTTGGGGTAGACTAGCTAGCCCGCTCACTCACACCTGTCGGTTGAGTAACCACTTTTGCTTTCTGGCAAGACTTCAAGGGGCACAGGCTGGCGGGCCAATTTGTATAAATAGCTCCAGGTGTGTACGCTAGGAAAAATACAAATTATTTCCAAATTTGTCATTTGTTCCGACACAGATACAGTACAAACTTTCGCTATTTATAGGGTGATTTACTCTTAGGAGGGAGGAAGTTCTACCAACTGGCCTTGGTCATGACGCGGGGTTCCCTCTAATTGATCTTTGATCTAATTAGTAGGAACCCTACCCTCACTAAAATCAAAGTAGTTACAAGGGAGAATGTTTCCGTGCTCCTGTGGGTTACGTCTTTCAGGTAGCGGGCTATGAAGGTCGTCTGGCGCTTCCACACGCCCGCTTGCAATACCTGTGCCACAGAAAAATTCTTCTTGAACGCCAGAGACGTTGCAATGCCTCTGATGTCATGAGCTCTGGGTCGGTTGGACAGAGGAGGATCTGGATATAGAGCGTATTCAATTACTTTCCTTATCCAGGAGGAAATAGTATTCCTCGTGACCCTCCTCTTGACCTTCCCCGTGCTGACAAAAAGTGCTCGTACACGAGGGCGAGCTTATGCTGTTCTTCTTAAGTAACACCTCAGACTCCTTACTAGACATAGTAACAGTTGGTCTGGATCTTCGGTTACAGAACGAAGACTCTCTATCTGAAATGGGCTGAACCTGGAGTCCGGCACACCCGGATTTTGAGTCTTAGCTACAAACTCAGGGATGTAGTTGAGGATTACTTCCCCCCTTCTCCTGGAGTGGGAGACATCAGCAGACAAACCATGAAGTTCACCGACTCTCTTGGCCAAAGCCAGAGCGAGCAGGAACACCGTCTTCCACATGAGGTGGCGATCGGAGGCCTGGCTTAGTGGTTCATAGGGGAAGCCCTTCAGAGACCCAAGGACCCGAACTACGTTCCAAGGGGGAGGTCTTAGCTTTGCCTGGGGACAAGTAAGCTCATAACTGCGTATGAGCAAAGAAAGTTCCGGAAGGAAATATCGACTCCTTTCAGTCTAAAGGCAAGACTCAAGGCTGAGCAGTAGCCTCTGACTGCCGAGATCGAGAGAAGCATTTCTTCCCGAAGGTATACAAGAAACTCCGCTATAGTTGGAACAGAGGCATCGAGGGAAGAGATACCCCTTCCACGACACCAACCACAGAAAACTGACCACTTTGCCTGGTAGACTGCCTCTGTGGATCTCCTGAGGTGTCCAGCCATTCTTTTCGCAACCGGTTGCGAAAAGCCTCTCTATGTGAGGAGGTGCTGGATAGTCTCCAAGCATGAAGTCGAAGCGAAGCTACGGCTTTGTCGAAGATGTTGGCATGTGGTTGTTTGAGGAGGTTGTGCTGTGGAGGGAGCTCCCTCGGGATCTCCGTGAGGAGATGCAGAAGGTCCGGGAACCATTCTGCGTGATGCCATAGCGGAGCTATGAGGGTCATTTGCATGTTGTTGCTTGCTCGTACCTGGTTGAGGACTTTTCTCATCAGACAGAACGAGGGAAACGCGTAAGCGTCCAGGTTTATCCACCGTTGTTGGAAAGCATCTTGCCAAAGAGCTTGGGGATCCGGGACTGGGGAGCAGTACAACGGGAGCCTGAAATTCAGGGCCGTTGCGAACAGATCCACAGTCGGGGAACCCCACAAAGTCAGGACTTTGTTGGCTATCAGAGGATTCAAAGACCACTCGGTGCCAATTATCCGAGTCACTCTACTCAGCTTGTCTGCTAGCACATTCAGCTTGCCCGGAATGAAGCGAGCTGATAGAGTCACCAAGTTGTCCTCTGCCCATCTGAGTATCTCTACTGCAAGATGGCACAGCTGCTGCGAAAAGGTACCGCCCTGTTTGCTTACATAAGCTACTATCGTGGTGTTGTCGCTCATCAACACCACAGAGTGCCCCGCCAGGACCTGGTGGAAATTTTTGAGGGCCAGAAAGGCTGCCCTCATCTCCTAGAGATTTATGTCCTGATACCTTTCTGATTCGGACCATTGGCCGAAAATGTAATGGTGCAGCACGTGAGCCCCCCACCCTTCTTTTGATGCATCCGAAAAAAGTATCAATTCTGTGGGAGAGACGAGAAGATCGATCTCTTTGCAGAAGTTCGGCTCCGTTAACCACCACCTGAGGTCCGACTGTTCCTCTAGCCCTATGCGGACTAGGTGATCCCGGGGATCGGAGTGTTGGTTCCACTGGGATTTTAGTCGCCACTGGAGGGATCTCATCCTGAGGCGACTGTTCGGGACCAGTCGGGTCAGGGAAGAGAGGTGACTGAGAAGGCGAACCCAATACCGTGCTGGGAGCTCTTTCCGACTGAGGAAGACCTGTGCTATCTCCCTCAGTCTCTGGATCCTTTCGTCTGATGGAAACGCTTTGTGCCTTTGGGTGTCCAAACGCATGCCTAGGTATACCAGTTCTTGTGAGGGGAGCAGTTGAGACTTCTCGAGGTTTACCACAATCCCCAGATCCTGGCAAAACCTTAGAAGCTCGTCTCGGTGGCGGAGAAGGGCCGCCTCCGAGTCTGCCAGAATCAGCCAGTCGTCCAAGTATCTTAAGAGACGGATGCCGACTCTGTGAGCCCAAGATGATACTAGGGGAATACTCTCGTGAATACCTGGGGTGCTGTGGAAAGACCGAAACACAGTACCCTGAACTGGTAATGCTTCCGATTGAACATGAATCTCAGATATTTCCTGGAAGACGGGTGAATTGGGATCTGGAAGTATGCGTCCTTTAGATCTAGAGTGCACAGGAAGTCCTGGGGTCTTATTGCTGTTCTCTTCAAGTAACACCTCAGACTTCTCACTGGACATAGTAGCAGCTGGTCTGGGTCGCTTGTTACAGAACGGAGACTCGCGACCCTGAAAGAGTCGAACCGTGGGTCCGGCACTCCAGGGTTCTGAGTCTTGGCAACAAACTCAGGGACGAACCTGAACGTTACCTCCCCCCATCCCCTTGAATGGGCGACGTCATACGAGAGACCATGAAGTTCACTAACTCGTTTGGCAGAGGCCAACGCGAGCAGGAAAGTCGTCTTCCAAGACAGGAGGCGATCAGAGGCCTGGCGTAATGGTTCGAAGGGAGGTCTCTTAAGAGCCCTGAGAACCTGAACCACGTTCCAAGGAGGAGGTCTCACTTCCGACTGAGGGCAGGTAAGCTCCTAGCTACGTATAAGTAGAGAGAGTTCCAGCGAGGAAGAAATGTCCACTCCTTTCAGCCTAAAAGCCAAGCTTAAGGCTGAGCGATAGCCTTTCACCGCTGAGACCGAAAGGCCCATTTCCTCCCGCAAATAAACGAGGAACTCCGCTATTGCTGGAATAGTGGCATCGAGTGGAGAGATACCCCTCCCACGACACCAACCACAGAAGACTCTCCACTTCGCCTGGTAGACTCCCTCAGAGGACTTTCGCAGGTGCCGAGACATCCTCTCTGCAACCTGTTGCAAAAAGCCTTTCTCCATGAGGAGACGCTGGACAGTCTCCAGGCGTGAAGCTGAAGCGAGGCTACGGCTTTGTGGAAGATGTTGCAGTGTGGTTGTCTGAATAGCTCGTGTCGTGGGGGCAGTTCTCTCGGGAGCTCCGTCAGGAGCTGCAGAAGGTCCGGGAACCATTCCGCGTGATGTCATAGCGGAGCTATCAGAGTCATCGACAAGTTGACCGATAGTCTGGTCCTGTTGAGCACCCTTCTCATCAGACAGAACGGTGGGAAGGCGTACACGTCAATGTTGTCCCACCGTTGTTGGAAAGCATCTTGCCAGAGTGCCTTGGGGTCCGGGACTGGGGAGCAGTACAGGGGCAGTTTGAAATTCAAAGCTGTCGCGAACAGATCCACGGTTGGGGAACCCCACAAAGTCAGGACTTTGTTGGCTATCTGAGGATCCAAAGACCACTCGGTACTCACTATCTGCGAAGCCCTGCTCAGACTGTTGCCGAGCACATTCCTCTTGCCAGGAATGAAACGAGCTGATAGTGTTATCGAGTGGACTTCGGTCCACCTCAGAATCTCTTCTGCAAGATGGGATAGCTGCTGCGATAAAGTACCTCCCTGCTTGTTGATATAAGCCACTACCGTGGTGTTGTCGCTCATCACCACCACGGAGTGACCCACCAGGGTCCGTTAGAACTGTTGAAGAGCCAGAAAAACGGCCTTCATTTCTAGCAGGTTGATGTGCAGGTACTTTTCTGATTCTGACCAAAGGCCTGAGGTCCTCTGGTTCAGAATGTGCGCCCCCCCCCCACCCTTCTTTTGACACGTCCGAAAACAGTGTCAACTCCGGGGGGAGGACGAGAAGATCCACTCTCTTTCGCAGGTTCTCGTCGACCAGCCACCACCGCAGGTCCGCCTGTTCCGAAGGTCCTATCGGGACCGGGAAGTCCAGGGAATAGGATCCTTGATTCCACCGGGACTTGAGCCGCCACTGCAGGAATTTCATCCTGAGACGGCCGTTTGGAACCAGACGAGCCAGGGAGGACAGGTGACCTAAGAGACGCAACCACGATTGGGCAAGAAGCTCTTCTCGCCTGAGGAAGGGTTCCGCCACCCTCCTCAGCCTTGCTATCCTGTTGTCTGATGGAAAGGCTTTGTGGAGATTGGTGTCTAACAACATGCCTAGATAAACCAGTCGTTGGGACGGCTGCAGAGAGGACTTCTCGAGATTTACCACGATCCCCAGATCCTGGCAAAGTCCCAGAAGCCTGTCTCGGTGTCGAAGAAGGGTCGACTCCGAATCTGCTAGGATCAGCCAGTCGTCCAGATAACGGAGGAGACGGATGCCGTTCCTGTGCGCCCAAGAGGAAATCAGGGTAAACACTGGTGAACACCTGAGGTGCTGTGGAGAGACCGAAGCAGAGCACCTTGAACTGGTAGGTCTTGCTGTCTAGGCTGAATCTCAAGTACTCCCTGGAAGACGGATGGATTGGGATCTGGAAGTACGCGTCCTTTAGATCCAGTGTGCACATGAAGTCTTGTGGTCTCACCGCAAGTCTGACCGTGTCCGCTGTCTCCATGCTGAACGGAGTTTGCTTGACAAACTTGTTCAGAGCTGAGAGGTCGATGACGGGTCTCCAGCCTCCAGACGCCTTCTTTACAAGAAAGAGTCGACTGAAGAAGCCTGGGGAGCCGTCGACGACCTCCTGGAGGGCATCCTTCTTGAGCATGGTCTCGACTTCTGCCCGAAGGGCTAGCCCCTTCACCGATCCCATGGCATAGGAGCTCAACGACAATGGATTCGCTGTCAGGGGAGGTTGAGATGTTGTGAATGGGACGTGATACCCTTGGCCGATCACAGAGACCATCCAAGCATCGGCCCCATGTTGCTGCCACCTGTGCACGCAACTTTGAAGGCATCCCCCACAGGTGGACACGCGGGGGGACTGCCACTCCTAGCGTTTGCGGCCGCGGCCGCTCCCTCTAGGAGTCTTGCCTCCCCTGGAGGACTTACTGCCCCTCTTGTCCTTGGCAGGAAAGGGCTAGGAGACACCACTTTCTTAGCTGCCGGAGCCTGCTTCGGTGTCTTGTGAGGCTGCTGCTGATGTTGCTGCGGAGCTGGAGGCTTGTAGGGGCGAGATGCAAGGGCCCTTTGGAGGAGGGAGTTCTGGCTAGACTTCCTCCACCTCTCAGCTGTCCGTTCCATGTCTTGGGGCTCAAACAGATTCCCCCTAAGGAGGGAAGCATGCCTGAGTCTGCAGACATCCACGGCGGGGACCTTCGGATGGCTCTTCTCGGTCACCGCATCACGACGCTTCAACACAGAGTTGGCCCATAGGTTGGTAACCTGATGTGCCAGGAACTCGATGGAGCGAGTGCCCAAGAGGAGGAAGGTCTCCAGGGCCTTCCTATTGGTCTCCTTAGACAGATCTTCAGAGCGCAATAGGATGCCCAGAGAACCTAGCCAGATATCCAGCCACGAAGTGGCCTGCATGGCGCACTTCGCGACCTTCTCATGGCTCAGGATCTCCGACGCCGAGAACGTCACCTGCCGGGCGGAGAGCCTCTCAAGAGGAACTCCCCTAGCGAGCTCTTCTACTGAATGGTGGAGGGGAAGAGCGAGGCTAGACTCCCCCATGATCTCAAAATACCTCCTCTGCTGGAGACGAGGAGGTGGGAGGAGTTTGTTCCCGGCAGAGGAACGACTGGAGGAAACAAGAACTGCGAGCCGAGCGTTGGCCCTGGCTCTGGCACTCTTCACCCCCTGGGACCAGGGCAGAGCCGCGCTGGCCTTTGGGGGCTTCTGAGTTACGTTCACCTGATCTAGGACCGTGTCCTTGCCTTCACGGGGGGCGATCACAGGGGCCATGAACCCGTTGAGCTGTCTCATCAGGCTCAGAACCTGCCAGAAGGCATGCTCAGACTCTTGCTGCTCTCCTCCCTGTGGACTGGCAGCTAAGTCTCCTGTCCCCTGAATATCTTCCTGGGGAGATGCGTGGACGTTCTCCCGAGGTGCGGCAGGTTCCTGACGAATTCAAGAAGAGGACTTCGGAACCGTCTTGGAGTCCTTGGGTTCCCTCCTGGGCGGGATACACGACCCCAGCAAAGAGGTCTGGAAGGCGCCTTCCACGCAACACGATTCCCCTCCACGAGGAGATGACTCCCCCCTTGGTGCCGAGGGGGAGATCGCCACCTCGCTGGATTCTCCTGAGGACGGAAAGGCCTCGTCCTCGGGAGAAGGAGAAAACGACTGCGAAGGGGACGGAGCCTTCCTGACAGACCTCTTAGGAACCAACTTCTCCCTGGGAGAAGTCACCACGAAGTCCACTCCTCTCCTCTTCAGTGGGGGCGAGGCCGTCGTCGGCTTGTGTCCTTGATCGGCGAGTGCCGGCTTCATAGCCTTCACTAACGCCCGCATCAGAGGACCAAACCAAGACTGCCGAGACACGGACACAGAGTCCGAAATTCCTGCTGGAGGGAAGGGGATCGGACGATCCTTCGGAGTGGACACCACTGGACCTGCCTGTAAGGAAAAAGGGGAAGAAAGATGCTCTGACCTCTCCGATGGGCCTTCCTTATCCTGAAAAAGAGACCTGCGCTTAGGCGGAGGCGATCGTGACTGCGGTCTGGCGACACCCGTCCCTGCTGCTGCCGCGAGCTGCGGAACCCGACGCGAACGGGGGTCGTGCTGATGCTCGTGCGTAGGCAACACTAAAGAGTTGCGCGTGAGAGGCTGTTGGAGCGCGGGCGCGCAATTGCGCGAAGACAATCGAGCGCAGGAGCGATCGAGCGCAGGAGCGATCGAGCGCAGGAGCGATCGAGCGCAGGAGCGATCGCGCGCGGGCGCACAGGCGAGTGAGCGCACGGGCGAGCGAGTGAGCGCGTTGGCGCGTGGGCGAACGAGAACGCTCCGAAGACCGTTGCCGATGGTGTCCAAGAGACCTGTGACGCGTGGGCGAGCGATGGCGCGTTGGTGAACGCTGGCGCGTAGGCGAGTGATGGCGCGTTGGCGCATGGTGACACGTTGGCGAGCGATGGCGCGTAGAACGCGCAGGCGAGCTGGTAGTAGGAGACCCATGTCTCTCCAGATCCTCTGGGCGGCGTCGCGTAGGAGAGCGCTTGCGCGCAGACGATGAATCACGCGGGAGGTCTGGAGATCGCCGATGTTCAGGGGATCGCTAACGCGCTGGAGACCGTTGACGCGCAGGAGATCGCTGAAGAGCAGGCGAACGTTGACGCGTCTGAGATCACTGGCGTGCTGGGGATTGCTGGCGAGCAGGAGGACGACGCGTGGAATCCTGTGCGGGAGCTGCCGACGCGACGCGCAAAGGCGAACGCTCACGAACGGGCTCGGGAATAGGAGGCGCGTGGGCGCGTGGGTGTACAGGAACTTTGGAAGTACGAGTAGGAGACCGCGAGCGTTGCTGCGCTGGAGCAGGCTGACGAGCAGGATCGCGAGGGCGAGGAGAAGAAGAGTCCTTGTCCATGTCCTGAACCGCAGTTCTAGGGCGCGTGGGCGAGCCTGGGCGCACAGGGCGCGTGTCAGGAACTGGAAGCACAGGTGCGCTCTGTCGGGCAGGAGATCTAGTGCGCTCAGGAGACCGATGGCACGCTGGGCGCACAGCAGGAACAGCAGGATGTTCGATATCCACAGGAGAGCGCTGGCGAGCAGTGGGGCGACGATCATCAGGAGAGCGCTGGCGAACAGGAGAGCGCTGGCGATCAGGAGACACTGAGGAGCAGGAGAGCGCCGGTGTGCTACCACCGCAGGAGGGCGCGCAAGGGAAGCACCCACACCATGGGAGGCATCCCTTTGCCCCGAAGGGACCGTTGCCCGTCAGCTGACGAGGTCAGATTGCTGGCCATCTGCACCGGAAGCGGAAGGCGTTGGAGAACGAGAACGATCCCCGGAGAGGTCTAAGGAAGCGGCTGCTGCAGGCTGCTTACGGCGAGGAGAGTCCCCATCGGAGGACGGAGGCAAAGACTCGAAAAGGCGCCTCTTAGCACCCTTATACGGAGATGGGAGGCCCTTGCGGCGAAGCGGACGATGAGCCTTACGGCGAAGGCGGCCACGAGGGAGGTCGTCAGGATCATCAGTCCTCCGAAGAGGAGTCTCAGTCAGAGCACTCCCCAGAGGGAGAGGCTTAGCCGCAGAAGAGCCCGTGGGACTCCCTTCCCCCTTCGATGGATGTACGGAAGGTTGAGGAGAGCCTTCAGCAACGTCATCCACATCAGGAGCCGCATAGGTTTGACCAGACCCGTCGGAAGCCTCTGCCACCACGACGTCGACGATAGACAGAGGATCTACCTCTGCTATCACCGGCGACTGCATAACAGCGGCCCCCAACTGGACAAAGTCAAACAGGGCTTCCTTGGAGGGCAGGCCCTTCAGCCCCAAGGAAGCCTAAAGCTGAAAGAGATCATCATGAGACACAGGATCATTATCAAAAACCTCCCCCAGAGGAGGAGGGGGAGCCGCCCTGCTATGGGAGGCGACGCCCTCTCCCACACCCCAAGGTCGGGAAACAGAACTAGGGCCTGCGCTCCCACTCGGCGGTCTCTCACTAGGAGCCGGACGAGGGGGAGCTTTGGAGGAGGTTTGGGCGGCGGAAGAAGAATCCCGAGAGCCTTCCTCCTTCAAGGCAACCCCAGAAGGAGAACGGTCTCTCTTGGTCTTCTACTTACGCCGGCGGCCAAACCTCTCCCACTGGGAGGCAGACCATTCCCTACACTCACTACAAGTATTTTCTCTATCACACCGTCGGACTCGACACTGCGGGCAAAGGGTGTGAGGATCAGTATCCACCGCAGACATGAAAGTACCGCAAGGGCGACCGGCAGTACCAGGGCACTTGCGCATGATGGACATCAAAGGGCGAGGCCAACTTCAAACACACACAACTGAGGAAAAGCAAAAAAAAGAGTAAGGCTGTCAAAACGAGGACGATAGACAGACACGTCTGTTCATCGTCCGAGCCAAAAGTGAAGTGAAGCAAATCACCGGTGTGTGGGGTGGAGGAGGGGTAGCAAGCTACCCCTTCCCCTACCCCCGCTAACTAGCGCGGGGGTAGTTAACCCTCGTTAAAATCTATTGGCTCGTCAATTTCGGCTACGCTGAAAGTAAAACCCAATGTAAATAGCGTGGTTTGTATTTCGGTTACAGAACAAATGAGGAGTCCCCGCACCTCGCTAAAACCTTGCTACGTAAGCTGTGTTGAGGTAAATAGAAGTGTGACCGTCCAGGTATAGTTATTCTGAGTCTTTAGAAGGAAAAATTGTGTAACCAAGACTTTCCCAATACCACCTCGCCAGGGTATGGGGATGCAACAGTATTAGTCATAACACTAGGTACACAAGGGAGCATGGTTTACCTGCAGTGGTTTGAGGTCAGCTGTGCAGAGAACCCAGGATGCTGCTTTCCCCAGGAGAGGGGAGGATCAAGAAAAGAATAAGAGCTAGTCAAACCTTTTCATTCATGCAGATTAAAACTGGGTAACAATGCCCTCAACCTTCTGTTGTGCAGCCACCACAGGACCGAGAAAGTATCGAGTCTCCTGTGGGTCACGTCTTGCAGGTAGTGGGATGTGAATGTGGTCTGACGATTCCACACCCCAGCTTGAAGAACCAGCGTCACTGAGAAGTTTCTCTTGAATGCCAGGGACATAGCTATGCCCCTGACATCATGAGCTCTGGGGCGACGTGAAGTAGGAGGGTCTGGATTCAATGCATGGTCTATGACCTTGCGAATCCATGCTGAGATGGTGTTCTTGGTGACCCTCCTCTTGGTCCTTCCTGTGCTGACGAAGAGTGCAGGAACACGAGGACGGGCAGAATAAGAGATGGTCTAGGTCATCTGTTACAGAACGGAGACTAGAAATCCAGAAGAAGTCGAATCGTGTATCCGCTAATCCCAGGTTCTGAGTCTTAGCAATTAACTCAGGGACGAAGCTAAACGTTACCTCTCCCCATCCCCTTGAATGGGTGATGTCGTATAAGAGACCATGAAGTTCACTGACTCGTTTGGCCAAAGCCAAAGCTAGCAAGAACACCATCTTCCAAGTTAGGTGGGATCTGTTGCCTGGCGTAATGGTTCATAGGGAGGTCGCTTAAGAGACCTGAGAACTCTAACCACGTTCCACTAGCACCACGCATGATAAAGCGCAGCAAGGAGTTCTTGGAAGGCGGACCTGGAAGCCCCAAGGCCGACCACAACTGTAAAAAAGGAGACAAAGACAAGGCATCACCCGGGGGGAGAGGTTGTCCGCTTCACTAGGGGAAGCAACACCATCTCTCGAGGACCTGGGTTGACCGTAAATTAAAGGGTCTATGCTACTACTCGACAGTCTCCCGGAAGAGACTGAATGAGCAGGAGCTTCGGAGGAAGGTCGCGAAGCGGAAGAATAGGTCTTGGGTTTTTTCCCTTTCGAAGAAACCTTAAAAGGAGAAATACAGTATCCCGCTTTAATTTCCTTCTTCGGCCGTCACCCAAGCCTTTCCCACTGGCAAGCAGACCACTCCTGCTACTCACTACACCTGTTATCACTATCACACTATTGACCTATGTAGGTGGGACAAAGGGTGTGGCGGACAGCTGACGTGAAGGTTTCGTAGGGCCGACCAAGTCCACGGCAAGTACGCATAGTCACAGAAGTCAACACACACACACACTAATCAAAGAGAAAGAACAAACAAAAGCAATTAATAGCAGTCCAAAAATAGGCGAAGGATGAAGAACGGCAACGACCGTACACCATCCGAGCCAAAAGCAAAGTGGGCTAAATCACCTGTGCATGAGTGGAAGCGGTAACCCTCGTTAAAATTTTATTGGCTCATCCTTCCAGCTTCGTTAAAAGTAATAAACCTTAATACTGTAAATAGTGTAGGTTTGTATTCCAGTTATGGAACAAACAGTAAATTAGGGTATCTCTTTACAACTATTTATTTGCGACGGAAATAAAGCTCATAAAACGGGAGTCTTTCTAAGTACCTGTATAACCCCATACCTTTATCACCTACAGGGTTAATATATGATACTTTAATTACTAACGAAACTGAAATTCTCTATAAGAAATGGACGAGTGCTGACTAGTTTGGTATTTTTCTCCATGACGAGTGCTGGCTAGTTTGGTATTTTTCTCTATATGTTTAATGGGGGCTGGGGCATGATAACTTACATATCGGTCGATTAAAATGTGAAGTCTATCTCTCACTCTAGTCCATTGTTTACATCTGGGAGACTGATGTCGAGTTACTGCGGTAACTGCGAAGGTGTTGCTTGAGTCACTTTGGCCAGTTTTTCTGTTTATTGTATGATGTAATAATTACCTTGCTTTTTTAACCAATTAGGAGCTTCCAAATATTTTTGCACAAGTTCCTGGATGTTGTTCTTGAAAAGCCATTTTTTTTTTACTTTTTCCTTCAGTTTGAGTTAAACCACCATCACATAAAGACATCTCCAAGAGAGAACTTAAGGGAAGTACAATCCATTTCGGAATTTTAGTATAATTTCATCTATGTACGCAATTAATTAGGATGGAAACTATCTCCGTTCAGTGTACAACTATTGTTACACATGTGAAAGTAAAACATAACCCCGAAATAATGAGCCACGGGGATTGCGAGAGCAGCTCAACATTACCGTTTGTCAGTACATTCAAAGATTGCAGATTTTCTTTTTCCGTGGAAATAAAACCATTAGAAGGATGCATAATGAATCCTAAATAATTTTGACACTTTAATTTTCAGCCACTTACATGAACCATATATTTTCAAAACTGGTTATCTAGTGTTTATTTTGCCTTTCTGACCATTATTATTGCTGCAAATCACTCGTTTTTTATGGCATTTCCCCACAAAAAAAAAAAAAAAAACAAAGGTTTCCCACTGGGGTTGCCCTAAATGTCTTTATATTAGGGGGTCCAAAACTCATGAACGGATGGTTTGCCCCAATCATCATGTCAAAAATGTATAAAACACAAGATAGCAAGTAGGAAAAATATATGGTTCATGTATTTGGCTAGAAATTAAAGTATCATATATTTACCTAGTAAAGCTTTTCCCATGAAGTTCTACATCTTTATTAGTCATGCTTTTCCCAAACAGTTCTATAATACCATATATTGTGCAATTTTTTGTGGATTTATTGTGTCCCAGAGAATAATGTATAGAGGAGGAAAGGTTAGTGTTACCATTATTCATCCATTTGCCAGTAAATTTCCCCTAAAAAATCTCTGGCTCCCACGGGGTGTACCTCATTACCGTATGATATATTAGGGTATATCTTAACTTTTTATTTGCGACGGAAATAAAGGTTGTTTTTTAAGAAACGGAAGATTTTCTTAGGCAAACCCAATTTTTATCTAAAGTTTTTTCCTGTGTTTTATAATACCAAAATACCACCAAATAAGAGTAAGATCTCTGTTTCATTGCCTTTCAATATATCTCAAGGAGCCTTTGTAGTTCGCTGGGACAGAGTGAAAAACCATATTTTACAGTCACAAGAACATTTCCTACCTAACCTAACCTTACCTAACCAACCTAACCGAAGGTTCTCCACCTAACCTAACCTAGGAGCCGTATCCTTAGACTGCCGTACTCTTATCTTACCCTGTCCCAACGAACTACATTCACCCATATTTAAAAATTCCAAGATAAATCCTATGCAAATCTGAACTGCTAAGCCGACTCTGAGAGTAAGCCCAATCTAGCAAGAAATTGTTAGTTCTGGAAAAAAAAAAATATTGGCGTAGGCTATAAAATAGAATTCTGTCAGAATAGTTTCACGCCATGAAAGGACACCACTGTTAAATCACTTCAATATCAATGGAATTATGATGCACTACCTTACAGTAACGGGAAGCAGAAGAAATTCACAGCACAATTCAATACATAATAATTCCTAATTCTCAGGAAGAAGTCACGTGGATCCTAGGTAGGAACTCCCTAATTTCAGGGTCAGGATTCTCAGGATTCTTTCAGGAATACCGTCCTTCTTCTTCTTCTTCCATTTTAGTAGAAAATCTGGCCCCGGGCGAGTCTAAAAATCCCCAAAACTCGTGATAAAAAATCCCTAAAACAACCAAAAAATCCCCATT
>NC_090747.1:81320264-81360264 GCF_036898095.1 Palaemon carinicauda
CTACGAAAGGTTTCCTCCTCAATATTCGTGGTAAAGAGTATTGAATCACCAGTGACCGTCTAAAACCTGCATATACCTTACAAGACTATTCGCCAACAGAAAGACTCTCTAAGGCAGGTCACCCTCTTCCACATGCATGTCGTCCACTCCAGGGGGAGGGGAAGCCATATAAGGCACTTGCAGCAAGCAATACACATAAAAATAAAGAAATTGGCCCTTTCTACCTTTTCTTTCTACTCTGCATCCGCCATCTAACTCTGCGTCAAAAATCCGTTGAATGTAACACACTAATTTTAACTCTATCATCATTCCATTATCATATTGTTTATATTTATGCCGGTATCAAATTGACAAAATCGTTGCAACTGTCACCCGTATGTGATTCCATGGGGTCCTATAAATACCTGTGTCATCTCTTAATAAAGTTAATTTTTCTGGACTCTCGGGAGCTGTATTCGTATTAATTTGTCCTCCACTCCCATCACTGAACTTTGAGTTCATGACTCCCATACAGAAACCGTCATTGTGATACCTTACGTGTACTGCAATGATCACGGAGGTCGATAAGTATGCAATTATGTTATCACTAGAAATCCAAAAAGTACTATCTTTAGAACAGGCTTAGTATTTTACAACCCTTTCACTGAATATTTCTAAGAATAATCTACACAGATAAGAGAACAATAAGTTATACTAGTGTCATTACACTAGTTCTCTCTGGGTACAAAAATGTTTCTGATGTCCTCGTTTTATAGTTTTTCACATATTATCATTAGGTAACAGGTAAGTAAGAGTTCTCAGTAAATATAAAGTATAAATATTTTTGTTGGGAATCTTGAGATTAAACAAGTTTTGTCTGGTCCATTCAGAGATGCTTTTGGAAAGGGGGAATCATCTGCGTCTAAAAGAATAGTACACGAGGGAAGTTATAAATAATGTGGTAATGTAAAGTACATAATCTCTTTTGTACATGAGCAGACTTTGGAGGAAAGGACAGATATAACATTGTCAACCTCTGCAGAGTTAAACTGGCTTAGAGATATCAGTTGAGATTCCAGAGAGAAGTTGTAAAACAAAATTATTATTATTATTATTATTATTATTATTATTATTATTATTACTTGCTAAGCTACAACCCTAGTTGGAAAAGCAGGATCTTATAAGCCCAGGGGCTCCAACAAGGAAAATAGCCCAGTGAGGAAACGAAACAAGGAAAAATTATATATATCTTAAGAACAGTAACAACATTAGAATAGATATTTCCTTTGTAAACTACAAATTTTAAAAACGCAAGGGGAAGAGAAATAAGATAGAACAGTGTGCCCGAGTGTACCCTCAAACAAGAGAACTCTAACCCAAGAAAGTGGAAGACCATGGTACAGAGGCTATGGCACCACCCAAAACAAGAGAACAATGGTTTGATTATGGAGTGTCCTTCTCATAACAGAGCTTCTTACCATAGCTAAAGAGACACTTCTACCCTTACCAAGAGGAAAGTAGTTACTGAACAATTACAGTACAGTAGTTAACCCCTTGAGTGAAGAAGAATTGTTTGGTAATCTCAAAGTTGTCAGGTGTATGAGAACAGAGAATATGTATAGAATAGGCCATACTATTCGGTGTATGTGTAGGCAACGGGAAAATGAACCGTAACCAGAGAGAAGGATCTAATATAGTAATGCCTGGTCAGTCAAAACACCTTATAACTCTCTAACGGTAATATCTCAACGGGTGGCTGGTGCCCTGGCCAACCTACTACCTAGGTTGGCCAGGATTTTACTAGCAGGGTCTGCAAAATGATTTAGAACTCTCAAAATGCAATGAATTTGAACCCACAAGGTACACGAGAGAGAATTGCCAGATATGAGCACGGGAGGTAACTTGCTGTTCTTATCTCAACAACTCCATACTAGTAGGTTGGCCAGGGCAACAGCCACCTGTGAGATACTGACGTTAGAGAGTTATGGGGTCCTTTGACTGGCCAGATAGTACTACATTTGACCCTTCTCTCTGGTTACGGTTAATTTTTCCTTTACCTACACATACACCGAATAGTCTGGCCTATTCCTTACAAATTCTCCTCTGTCCTCATACACTTGACAACACTGAAATTACCAAACAGTTCTTCTTCGCCCAAGGGGTTAACTACACTCTAATTGTTCTGTGACTACTTTCCTCTTGGTAAGGGTAGAAGAGACTCTTTAGCTATGGTAAGCAGCTCTTCTAGGAGAAGGACACTCCAGCATCAAACCATTGTTCTCTAGTCTTGGGTAGTGCCATAGCCACTGTACCATGGTCTTCCACTGTTTTGGGTTAGAGTTCTCTTGCTTGAGGGTACAATCGGGCAAACTAATTCATCTTATTTCTCTTCCTCTTGTTTTGTTAAAGTTTTTATAGTTTATATAGGAAATATTTATATTTGTTGCTGTTTTTAAGATATTTTATTTTTCCCGGTTTCCTTTCCTCACTGGGCTATTTTCCCTGTTGAAGCCCCTGTGCTTATAGCATCCTGCTTTTCCAACAAGGGTTGTAGCTTAGCAAGAAATAATAATAATAATAATAATAATAATAATAATAATAATACTGATGATCATACAGTTGGGGCACGCGTCTGGATGGCTACAGTTCTTAGGAACAAGTTGCATAAGTGTTTGTGTATCGCTAAGAAAAAAAAAAACTGCTGTTAAGTTGTGGGAAAAAGGCTGCTTAATGCCAGGACAAGTCCAACTACGAACTCCTAAAGAAATCAAGGAGGAATGCCATGAGACCCCTAGAGTTTCTCGTGTCCGTAGGTATCCATTTTATGGGGTTTACATCGTGAAATGGCATTAGAAAACATTTCATAGATACCTTATGATAAGTCTGAGAATGACTTAAGGAAAACAGGGAGCTGCGAAAGGACGATGTACATGGAATAGTCGTCGTATCACAATGTTCAAAGAGATGGAGAAAATCAGATTTGCATAAACTTTAGAATTTTTTCGTCTAAAGAGATGACGGAAATCTTGAAAGGGAACATCGGAATACTTCATGTTAATATCATCTATCCGATTTACACTTTTCAAGACAGATAATTGTTGTAAATGTTTGAACATCCAGAGGTTATTTCCACACATATGAAAATTATTATTTTTCAGGACCTGTGTGTGTTAATGTGAATATTTTTCCTTTATCTATATTTTATATAAATACTCAAATTGGTTTTTAACAGATGTGTTTTAATTCTTGTGTCTGTTTAGTCATGCTTTTTCATGGATTACATTTCCCCTGACTTATGAAACTCTAGTATTCGAAAATTACACAAAACTTTTTTCCAAAATATTGATAACATATATACATATATACATCCGCCTGATTACTTTATTAAGTAGCGTACATGATGAAAATTACAGTTTCTATATTCATTCACTTATCCCTCTCGCTGTACTAAGATCATCCTAATACTCATCAATATCATTTTTATAATTTGTATTATTGATATCAGTATTATGATTTATACATATATTATCAATATTATCACTATTATCGCTATTATTACTATCATTATCACTACTACTACTACTACTACTACTACTACTACTACTAATACTACTACTACTAATTTGAAATTCCACTTGGTTAAGTCTTGTTTTTACAGGTTACCCATAGATATCCATTTAGATCAGGCTTTCTTTTAACACGAGCCACCATAGTTTCAGAATCGAAAATTCTTTTGCTATAGATTTCATGTACGAATCTTTCCTCAATTGGAAATTTCATTATCGATCTTTGAAACTGGACAGTAGTTTTGAAAACCATATACAGTATTAGAAATAACAGAATAAGCATCTCAATCTGGGCATCCACCTGACCGCCACACCTTTGATACAGTTATTATTATTATTATTATTATTATTATTATTATTATTATTATTATTATTAAGCTACAACCCTAGTTGGAAAAGCAGGATGCTATAAGCCCAGGGTCTTTAACAGGGAAAATAGCCCAGTGAGGAAAGGAAACAAGGAAAAGTTAAATATTTTAAGAACAGTAACAACATTAAAATAAGTATCTCCTATATAAACTATTAAAACTTTAACAAAACAAGAGGAAGAGAAACAAGATAGAATAGTGTGCCAAAGTATACCCTCAAGCAAGAGAAGTCTAACCCAAGACAGTGGAAGACTATGGTACGGAGGCTATGGTACTACCCAAGACTAGAGAACAATGGTTTTATTTTGGAGAGTCCCTCTTCTAGAAGAGTTGCTAACCATAGCTTAAAGTCTCTTCTACCTTTACCAAGGAGAAAGTGACCACTGTTCAATTACAGTGCCGTAACCCCTTGGGAGAAGAATTGTTTGGTAATCTCGCTGTTGAGGACAGAGGAGAATATGTAAAGAATAGGCCAGACTATTCGGTGTACGTGTAGGCAAAAGAAAAATGAACCATAACTAGAGAGAAGGATCCAATGTAGTACTGTCTAGCCAGTCAAAGGACCCCCATAACTCTCTAGCGTTAGTATCTCAATGGGTGGCTAGTGCCCTGGAAAACCAGAAGAATCCAGAAGTTTGTTGAAGAGAAAAGCTCGTCTCTAGCCTCGTGTCCAAGTGTGAAAAATCTGATATTATTTTTTGTAAGTAAGGTAAAGGTGTCTGATTTCCGTTCCAGTTTTATCAGAATAGATACTCATCAGAATGTCAGCCGGGAGAGCCCAACCCCCAGTGTTGTGCCCAACCACAGCAGTGGCCTCCCTAGTAAACAGTATAAACTCACGGTCCCAGGCTGGGATCGATCTGATGTCATGCAAATGCTAGGCAAACACTTTACCATTGTACTAGTATACGGTATTTTTACAGCAATTTTTAATTCACATATTTTCGTCAAGTGTTGATATATATATATATATATATATATATATATATATATATATATATATATATATATATATATATTCTCCCCACCTGAACATAATCATGGTATTTAGTAATGAATTTTACCAAAACTTTTTGATTTGCTGGAAATTTTCAGCTGATTTTATTTCAGTGGACACTGACTTTTGTTTACACGATTACATTCGCATATTTTATTTACTTAGGGTTCAATTGTTTTCCATTTGCAGTGCAACAGGTGATTATCTTTTTTATAAAACTAATGTTTTTATTACCGGACATACCGAAAGATAAAAATGTATTTTTTTACAGTGGTAAAATTACGGTAATGCATCTCATTTTTATCCTGAAATATTTTCTCTGTATTTCATTTGAATTATAAGCATCCCACAATAATTGTTCATTTTGAGTTATCAAACTTATTTATATGAATAATAGTTTGGTAATATTTCAGACAAAATATACACCAACTTTCATATAGAAAACGGGGTTTTGGTTGAACTGTGATGGAATTAACGACGCAAAACTTCCATTAAATGGAAATTCATTATTGAATGTAATAAGCATTGTTTACGAGAATTTCTTTATTTAATATTCTTATTGTAATAGAAAATATCAGGAAAGAATTATTAAGCGTAAAATTTGAAAATGTTAACATTATGAAAATTGGATGGAAAGAATTATCTGAGACGAGAGTTTAAAATAAACATATATTTTTTTTTTCCGATTGTGTTACTATTAATGAATCTTTTAGTTTTAGCAGTAAAACACTTACTGGAGTGTGCCTTGTGGTACTAATAAATCTTATTAAAAAATTCTTCCTTTTTTCCTGTCCTATTTTTTGTCACTGAAGATTTATTTTCCTTATATTCTTATCAATATGTATTGATATTCTGTAATATTTTTCATATAGATGGCAAATAACCATCTTTTGCAGCAAAGGAAAACTATTTTTGTAGAAAAGCAATTAAAATTATTTTTTTTTCTATGACAATGAGTCTGAAATCCTGCAAAAAATGTAGTCACTCTCTCTCTCTCTCTCTCTCTCTCTCTCTCTCTCTCTCTCTCTCTCTCTCTCTCTCTCTCTCTCTCTCTCTCTCTATATATATATATATATATATATATATATATATATATATATATATATATGTATATATATATATATATATATATATATATAGTATACAATATATATATATATATATATATATATATATATATATATATATATATATATATATATATATATATATATATATACTGTATACATAAAATATAAGGGGGATATGGACGAACCACTAGATACGGTTAATGAATATACGTACTTACGACAGAGATTAAGTGTTTCCCAAGGACGTGAGACCGAAATTAAGAAAAAAAAAGGATAAGCATGGAATGGAGAGCTTTTGATAAAAACAAAATGAGACTATGAAAAGTGAAATGCCTCTTTCTCTAAAAAGAAAAGTATTCAATCAGATGGCCCTTCCAGTATTAACTTATGCAATTAGAAACTTGGATCCTTAGAACATAAGCTAGTTACAACTCAGGGAGCTATGGAAAGAATAATGAGGGGAATAACACTAAGAGACAGAAAAAGAGCAATATACAGTATATACGAGTGCAAACCAAAGTAGAGGATATTGTAACATGTGAGAAAAAGAAATGGACATGGACAGGACATATAATGAAAATGAGAGATAATAGATGGACATTATGAATAACCGAATGGGTACATCTCTCTCTCTCTCTCTCTCTCTCTCTCTCTCTCTCTCTCTCTCTCTCTCTCTCTCTCTATATATATATATATATATATATATATATATATATATATATACTGTATATATATATATATATATATATATATATATATATACATATATATACGTATATATATATATATATATATATATATATATATATATATATGTGTGTGTGTGTGTGTGTGTATGTAAAATATGTGTGTTATAAATTAATAATTTCTTCATGCCGTCTAAAAACGAAGACTTCATCTTCCCGGTCAAGCTGAATGCTGACCTCCAGTTAGGATTTAGGATAAACCAAAACTGTATTTACTTTTACCTGCACCAATGAGGGTAGTGTAACATAAGCGATGATGAAATTCCACCAGTACTGGGCGTTCCCAAACGTTGGTTGGTGTTCACTTTATAGAAGAAAACGTTGAGAGGGCATTCTACTCTATTATCTTCTCCAACTTCGTTGCCAATGTTATGTTTTGATAGGAGTGTATTTATTTGTATGTCTTTCTGTGTGTCTGTGATTTGCCTAACTCAAAAACTATTAGACTGAATGTCATTAAATTTTATGAGAAGATTTGCCATGATCAAAGGGCAATTTGATTAGATTATGGGAGTGATTGGGGGTAAAAGTCAAGGCAAAAATCACGAAATGGTAAAAAAAGTCTTTTTGCCAAATCGTGGCTAATTTTTATCCGATTTGCATGAAACTAGTGCCAAAATGTTGCACAATTCAATTGCCTATCTTGTGATATACAACATGAAAAAGGCGAAGATATGCGCTTTTCCGAGGGCCCGTTCTAGTTTGTGTGTACGTTGCTTTCTGCGCGCGCATTTACAACGTCGTTTTCTCGGGATCAAATCCAGTATGATAAAACAGACCATTTTAAGAATATCCATGTCAAAATTGCCGTATGAAGTTATTATTTTTGATGGTATATTTTTTCTTGTAAAATATATTTATTCACTTATATTAAAGATTGAGCTGGAATATATCTCGAAGTAATAAAAGATGAATTACTAAATACTTTTCATCTTTTAAAAAAAAATTAAAGAGCATTAAATTAATTTTCCAAAACCATTCTATGATTTTTGTTCAACTTGGGCTATAATAACACAAATTAGCTGATGGTTGAGACTCCGTGTGTTTATTGTCCTTTTTTTTTGCAGGGGGGGGGGTAAATATTTAAGCCTATCAATGTATATGGAAAATAACTTCAAAGACACATCAACTTATGAACAATTCTTACAGACCCAAATCAAGAAGTGTTTGATATCTAATGAGTTTTTTTAGGAAAATTACGAATAATCCATTGATTGATTAGAGGTTTTCTGACATCCTGACATCTAAGGTCATTGACGCCGACATCGTTCATTTTAAATAAAAGAAAAAAAAAGAATATTCAATTAAAACTATAAAAGCAAAGATGTCATTATAAAAGTTAAATATCTTAGAGGAGACCTGCTTCTGAAATAAAGCTAAAAATACCACTAGCATGGTCAGACATACCATGTCCAAGAATCTTGGCAATTATGAACCTGCCATCCTGAGAATAATCAGACAAATGTATAGAAAAAAACCCGTGAAAATTTTTCATTGAGTCAAAATTCATTATAGAATATTTCAAGTAGGGAATTAGAAAAATCATTAATTTGTAGCCCTACATAGTTTCAAGTAAAATTAGTTTGTTCATAAAATCCTATATACTCTTTTATCCCAACACTTAAAAATTACTGACTGATAGTTTACCAAAGTTTTATTAATCATTTTAATTTTCCTCATATATTTTTCAAGAAAGCGGAGTTTATTTCATACTTTTTTTCTGCATGCTTTTCAAAAATGAATAGACGCTTTATTTTTTATATCTTACTTTGACGTCATATTCTTTCAAACTTCCACAAGAGGATAAAGTTAGGAATTAAAAAACAAGAAAAAACCAAGATATATAAAGAACATCTTAAAAATGAGAAACTCTCAGATAAGAGGAAAATGTAGGAACGATAAATAAAAGAGAAAGGAAAGATGTAAGACCCGCTGAGTAATGGAAAAGATATAGCTCATATATATCAAGCGCTATTAAGATATGTGACCTCCGGAAGAGAACTATGAGAGCGAAAGAGTGTGTCGACGTTATTGAAGAGAAGACGGTTGAAGAAGGCTATACAGTATGTATGTACAGTATGTATACATACACACATAAATAGATGTATGTATATACATATATGTATATATGCACATATACATTCATATATATATATATATATATATATATATATATATATATATATATATATATATATATATATGTATATATGTATATATCTATATGGTAGTAGGTTGGTGAGGGCACCAACCACCCACTGAGATACTACCGCTAGTGAGTTATTGGGTCCTTTAACTGATCAGACAGCATATTGGATCCCTCTCTCTGGTTGCGGCTCAGTTTTCTTTTGCCCTCACATACACCGAATATTCTGGCCTATTCTTTCCACATTCTCCTCTGTCCTCATACACCTAACAACACTGAGATTAACAAGCAATTCTTCTTCGCCCAAGGGGTTAACTACTGCAATGTGATAGCTCAGTGGCTACTTTCCTTTTGGCATGGGTAGAAGAGACTCTTTAGCTATGGTAAACAACTATTCTAGGAGGAGGACACTCCAAAAACAAACCATTGTTCTCTAGTCTTGGGTAGTGCCATAGTCTCTGTATCATGGTCTTCCACTGTCTTGGTGTAGAATTCGCTTGCTTGAGGGTATTCTCAGGCACACTATTCTATCTTATTTCTCTTGAATTATAGTTTATACGCTATTATGTTGTTACTGTCCTTAAAGTATTTTATTTTAATTATTCATTTCTTCTCTCGTTTCCTTTCCTTACCGGGCTACTTTCCCTGTTGGAGTCCTTGGGCTTATAGCATCCTGCTTTTACAACTAGGATTGTAGCTTAGATAATAATAATAATAATAATAATAATAATAATATACTGTATACAGTACAGTATATATGTTACAGCGACCAAAACACTTTTCATACCACGGTACGAAGAATCATGAATATAAATGATTTGATACACATTGATTGATAAAAATATTCAAAATTAAATCTAACGGTGCAAGAATAGCATAAAAATAAATGTGGTAAAACGAAAAGGCTGCTAAAGGAACTGGAATGAATACATAAAGAACCAAAAATACATCTGAACATGGATCACGAATAAGGGACAAAAGAATATATCACATCACAAGCAAGGAACCTAGGCTACTTAGTAAAGTTAAGGACTAGACTGAAAATTACAAGTTGAAGAGCGTCTAACAATATATTGCTTACACCGAAAAGGATGGGTTATGAACTGTTAGGTAATATGTAAAGGAATAGACCTAGTTGAGTGATATAAAGTTGGGGATAGTTAGTTTTGTGAAAAGAGACTTGAAGGAAGGTAAAGAATAGTTGATATGATATTTAAAAATCAGAAAATAATACTTATCCGTACACACAAACCATCGACTATTCTGATTTTAGAATATCTCAGTCATTAACAGCAATGGTTTACTTTCCCTCGAGTCTCTTTTCATTAAACAGCCATCCCCAGCGTGTCAGAGAGTAGGCCTCCTAATTGTGACAGATTACTGTCGGTTGAACATAGTTTGGTGTAGTATACAAAATTTGTTCATCCGTTGTTGATATATAAGGAACGATGATTTAGTTGCCTTTGCTGTGTGTCTACAAGTTTTTAGCTAAGTGTTTATATGATTTTTCATTTTTGGTGAATGTGTATGTGTGTGTAGCCCGACACTTGCTCTTTATCATATAAGAAAGATTTTAACCAAGATGACTGACCTTACTAATCTAAGTGTCAGAGAAATAGTGTTATGCATACCCCTGAAAAGGACAAGTAGGAATAATGGTATGTAATTTGTGGAATATAATGAAAAATGGAAATTTGTGTACGAATACTTGTCTCATGAAGGGAAGATGTTAATAAATAATTCATTCTTCAAACTAAATTCCTGTAAGACTGTCTGGAGGGATATCAATCCAACATAATAAAAAATACGGTATGTCAATGCATGGTAATATGCGTAATTAGCCACAGGATAATATATTCAAATTTTTTTTCTTACGTGTAATCCCTATGAATATGTCAAACCCTCTGCCAGAGGTGAATGATTCCGAAAGAAAATGAAAAAGCACAACTTAGGCTCCAATCTAACAGCAGCAAGCATAGGGTCAACATAAAGTTATTATTATCCTATCAGGTCATACAAGACAGGGTTGACTGGGTGGACAAAGTTCCTTATTCCTATTGCGGTCTTGTACCACTTGCAGGGTAAAGGTCCTTGATAACATACAGAAGATAAAATGTAAACCAACCATAAATTCAAGATCCTATTCCTGACTTGTACTAACAAAGAATGCTGTTCACCCCGCTACTAGACTCATCAACTCATCACATGTTAGTAGATCCAAAATATCTAACAAAGAATGACTGTGAAACAATCAATACTGCAAATATACCCCAAGCAGTTAGTGAGTGATACAAAGAGTAGGATGGACCTGAACAAGAGATGTCTAAATTATGTACTCTTGATCTCGGCATCTTGTCACAACATATCTTGTTTAAAGTTTTCTCGTGTTCCTCATCCAATTGTATCGCTACTAATCTTAATAGACACGTCCCGCAAATCAGTGTTTGATAAATAGTTAAAAATGTTATAAAATTGATAGAATATAATATCATCATTCTCTTGATGTACTGTACAGTCAATCGTAGTTTGTAATTTAGCTAGAAGGAAATTATTTCATATCTTTGCCCTTTGGTATGTGAAGCCTAATTTAAAGATTAATATTCCTCGATGGTCTGTTAACTCTAAGTTATATTGTGTTCGTTGTTGCAGACTAAATTGCATTCATTAATCAGTTTAAATTCAGATGTACGTCTTGTAGGGGTTTCTTCGTGTGTGTTACTTTATACAAATAGTTTATTCTCTTTAAAGCACTGCCTTATTCTATTTATCAGTATGAGTTTTAGTCATCCCAAAAATTAAATGACAATAAGATTTACTTATTACTTTAATTTGCGTAGTGTCAATTCAGTGTCCAATTTAGGACTAAGATTTGTCTTCCGTCTATTTTATTTTTTTATTTTTTATTCGCTTACATTTTTATAATCTTTATAGGACAATAAAGTCTAGCATAACACAAATGGTTACAATCAATATATCTGAAAATACATAATACCATAAGTTACAAAAATTTATTTAAAAGATAATTTTTATTTCTCCGGAATTGTTATACACATAATTGATAAGTTTATGAATAATAGTTGTATGAACATATATGAACCAAAGTTAAAATGACATATCAGTTTTCTATTTGACATCCCAATGTAGTCTAGACGTTTTACTATTTCAGCACAACTGAGACTTCTTCCGTTTTTTTTTTTTTTCTTTTTTTTTCTTTTTTTTTGATATCGTAAGGGAACTCCAAATAAAGGTTTGTTTCTAATATTAGGTGGAACATTCGATAATCAATCTTTCGTAAATTTTGCATTGCCGATTACCTCTTTGAGCCTTATAATTTCCCTTCTTTTGTAGCAACATTGATTAAAGAAAAAGAATGAATCCTTACGTAGAAACTCCCTCACGCTATTGAGACATTAGGGACTGACAGACATTGATTATGTGGAATCGAAAAAAAAGGTAAAATAATCTATTTCTGATCCGAATTATTTTCAGGGATGGCAGTCCTTAAGGGATAAGTTGAAACTTGTATAATAGAATTTGAGATTTCAAAGAAATCTCAAAATCTACTTGGCCTTAAGCCGTTAGCTCAGTCTTTGAAATTGATAATGGAGGGCTAATTATCTTCGAACTATGACCATTATAGAGAACCTTCCTTTTCCCCAGAAGGATAACCTAAAAAATAAAAAAAACTTCAATGCCCTCCAACTTATTAGCCCAAATTAAGGTTAATATCGTCGACTGGTCATCAGAAATGATACGTAGAATTGATACATTAGAGATTTCTATGCATTTATTATGACGGTTGCTTTTAAGACCTGCCTTCCATGAAGAATGCACGAGAGAGAGAGAGAGAGAGAGAGAGAGAGAGAGAGAGAGAGAGAGAGAGAGAGAGAGAGAGAGAGAGAGAGAGAGAGAGATAATATCCTGGTTTTTAAACATATATGAAGTATTTTTGGGAATGGAAATCGTAGTATCTGTCTTTTGGATGGCGAAGATTTGGTGGTTTTTATAGCAATGACCAAAAATATGAGCTTATGATAAATAGAAAAGATAGTCTTTCGACAAACAATACCAGTTTTTGATTGTTGCCTTTAAAATTCATGACCGCTTCTCTGCCTGCCACCTAATCTTCCTTTTCATTTTCTGTCGCTGGATTGCTAGCGATGTTTACTTCGTTTGAAACTATTTTCACAGATATCATGGACATAACCCATAATGTTTATGCCTAATAATAGGCTGTATTGTCCGTCTAAATTCAAGGCTCCAATCCTGGAGACTCCACATTTCCATAAGATAGTCATCTAGTCCTCCGCGGAGAGCCTACTCCGTCAAGTAGAACATTCGACCTTGCATTATGCGTGACGAGATATCTTGAACATGACTGTACACTTTGCCACCAGTTTGTCATGTCGTTTTAATCTTGACTAGGCTCTTTATCCCAAGGATGCCGTATAGCATTAAGCAAGATTTCCTTCTCATGACTCGATTGTTTTGAATTCATGTCTATCACTGCCAGGGCCGTCTAAAGGTCGCTATGCCCATTCAGTTTGTTCTGTGGAAAACAATAATGCAAAAGGCAGAATAGGGCTTGCAATACAAGAGTAGTTTTATCTCAGTTGGACTTAAATCTCAACCTGTGTATGTCAGAAAGATACCTATATCTTTGGTTGCTTTAGATTCTTTTAGGATTTCTCATATAAATAAGAAACAGTCATAATTTCCGGAAATTTTAGTACACATCGAATAGTATGCATGTGGATTGACGTCGGCATTGCATAGTTTTAATTAATGAGAAATTCTCTTTAGATGCCCGATTCCTTCCCTTTGTCTGATCTTTTATGTACAATATAGGTCACCATGAGATTATGTTGCACCTCGAGGATTTTATCACGAGTAGAAGTTTTTCTTTTGTTTTCCAGACACAAATGGTACTTGGTATTTGTTATGTTTTTCCTTTGTGGAAACTCTTGTCTAGTGGGGGAAATCTACTCTCCTTCTGCTGGAAATATCTTAGGACTCCAACATGAATCCGTCTTTTACGAGTTCTCCTAACATTTGAAAAATGTGAAACAAATAAAGGGAGAGAGAATCGTTCTGGTTTTCGTCAGAAGCGCTCTTACAATGTATAAACGAGAGAGAGAGAGAGAGAGAGAGAGAGAGAGAGAGAGAGAGAGAGAGAGAGAGAGAGAGAGAGAGAGATTACTCGTTACACAAGGAGTGGCTCTTCACCTGTCCTCTCTCAACCGGAGTGTCTTAAAGGAGAACGTTTGGAAAGAGACCAGAACTTGTCCACCCGTTTTTTATTTCGGTCTATTTGGGTACATTTGATTAAAATGATAAAAATTCTTTACAGAAAGTATGCGATATCCCTCTGGACGGTTCATAAATATTTAAGAGCCGTTTTGAACCAATAGTTAGATTTTTCGACACTAGAGAATTTTTTAGACAGTGGCAGAGATCACGGCTCGTATATGAAAGGTGATATTGTGGAAGAACGAGATAATCCCACGGATTAAATTGGAATTTTATCTGTATGACATCAATCCATATTGTATTTGATGGATGAAGTGCCACTAGTGGCTTCAGAGCTCGTTAATTGCTACGAAATGATGAAGCACGGCTATTTTCATGCTCTTAATAGATGCGTACTTCAACGCCCTCTGTTATTTGAAAAGAAAATCCTATCCATATTGGTGATAAATGAAGCTTTGTGAGAGAGATTAGCGACACAATTAATTCATCGCAATTTTTTTTTTTTTTTTTTTTTTTTACCGGAATATTATTCTTGCTGACCTAATGGCTAATCTATTTACTGAAAGCGGACTGATCCTCCTCCTGTTTTAGGGGACGGGGAGCTAAACTAATTGCCCACGGAATGCGAAACTTACAGGGCACGTACGCGGGCCTGTTTCATGCTAATCTACCAAAGAGGGTTTGCTATTTATGTGTGCCTGATATTTGTATTGTGTCATTAAATGCAAATTTTGGAGACCCCCGCGATGAATTATAGCATTAGCACGTTGTTCCAGTCCTTTTGATGTGTTGGGTGTCCATTAAGCCTTTTCAATTTACGTTAATGATTCTTTTATTTTCTCTCGTGTGTTTGTTTCCTGCTATTTCAGGCAAAAAAAAAAAATCTATTTACTAATATTATAATCTTTCTGTTATGTGCGTGGTTTGATGCCTAAAGGAATTGTGACTGATGGCTTGTACGGGTTAGTAAACGTCTTATATGCTTATTTGATACTGTTTTTGTGCTTTTCGAAGAGCAATTTTCATAAAACCTCATCTATTTGAATCCTTATTCTTATTCTAGTTTTCTTTCACTTAAATCATAAAGATTCCTGTCAGTAATCTTCAAATCCCTTAAGTAGTGATATTCAGCTTTCTATAGAAAGCAGCTCAGACAACGTCACAGTAATGTGACGTGAAAGAGCCTTGACTGTTTATAGGTTTAAAGGTTTAAAGGTCGCTCATGAATGGCAGAGGCAAGGGACAGTGACATTGCCCTAGCAAGCAGGACAATGCCCTAGAGACTGGCCATATTTTATATGATCAGCGCCCAAGCCCCCTCTCCACCCAAGCTAGGACCAAGGAGGGCCAGGCAAATGGCAGCTGACGACTCAACAGATAGACCTATAGGCTCCCCCAAACCCCCCAACCTTAGTTCACAAGGATGGTAAGGTTGCAAACATTAATGGCACTAACGAGACTGAGCTAGACTCGAACCCCCTACTGGCAAACACCAGGCAGAGACGTTACCAATCAGGCCACAGCAACTCATAGCCTTTGAATATTTGAGCATTTAATAGTGATAGTTAGTTCTTTGAGAATACTCTACTTAATTGGGAGCTTATGAAGAAAAGCAGGTCCTGTGGCCCCTTTTGAACAATAGAGATCTCAGTTTTACCCATTTGAAGATTAATGGTCCTCCGCCAATTAGGACCGTTCCTCAATATCTCGCTCTGCTTGCAATCAACCATAATTGGGAAGCTTGTATGGGTCTGGTAATTAGTAGAGGATTTGGTGATTGTCTTTTTCTTTTTTACTTTCAGATCAGCAACAAGAGCCATACATTCAAAGGAGAATGTCTTCGATATAATCAGTTAATGGTTGGTCAGTTGGTTGTGTCAATAACTGAACAACCCCAAAGTCAAATAACCCTCACTGACAACAATGTTATGGAATGTTCTGATTAGAAATATAACCTTTTCAACAAGAGAGGTCACAGTTTGGCCGAATTGAAGATTAATTAGTGACTAGTCCCTCCGCCGAATCTGAACGCTCTTCTTCAAGTCCCCTTAATTTTCCTTGATATGTTCAGTAATAGGTAATACATTAACTTTACATGTCATATATTTCAATATCCCCTTACTACTTACTTATTATATAAGTAAAAATTACATTATAACTAAAGTGATTTGTATCTATTCGTTCACTAATATAACTAAAATGAACACTGACACTTTAATGTGCATTATTATAATCATTAACAGCAAACAAAGTCACCCTGATTTCGAGAATGAGGTTGGCAAAACTTTCAAGGTCTGACCATTGGGTAGACAAGTCTTTCCTGACAATTACCAACATCGAGGCGATAAAAAGAGAACTAGGAATCCCAACAATAACTATTACTGTGTAACACATAAGAAATATTTTGATATGATTGCAGAAGGTAAGGAATAGCCGAAATTCAGGAAAAGGTGAGGTCCATGTTGACATTTCAACAAACTATGGTAACAGCCCCTGGTTATGATAATGAATACTTGCAGATACAACTAACGGAATACTTAATTCTGCCTAAAGTAAAGCCTGGTTACTATAACAGGGACCCTACGCATTACCTTAGCTTTTTTGCTTTGAATAGCTTTTAAATGATGCTGATAATGCTTGCTAATCTGATATAACACCTGAAGAAAGGTAATGGTAGCAATGAATTAATGTCGTACAATTGTTAGTGAAACTCAGGGGTACTGATAAATGATAAAAATTCTTTGTTATTACTTCATTGGGACTTGGGCATGAGTGATCATTATTGTAATTCTGTTTGATTCTATATCTCCTGGCGATCTTCAACATTTTTTAGATGAGCTTTAGATAGTCCTCAACACTTCAACTGCCTTCCTGAGATTGACAACTCGTCTTACATAGTAACTGAATATCGGATATAGATGAGACAATTAGACGAGAAACACCTCATCCTAAACTTCGAACACTTAACCGGCTTACTTGTTAAAGGAGGTGCCGGGAGAGCAAATCCAGTTTAGGGGTTGTGGTGCTCAACCCTGGGATAATAGGACCAACAATTTGAAGACTTAAACAGCCTTTTCTACTGTAGATAGTAGACCTCATCAAAAGTTTGATTGTTACGTGGTCAAAATCATGTGAGACATGAAAGTCGCACAAAGACAATAATGTGTGAAAACTTATCTTAGCAATTCATGAGGTGAACGTAGGAAATCTCCTTGTACAGTCGTTAGGTGTTATCAGAAACACATAGTTTATTCATATTGTTGCTAGAATAAAGAGCTCTTTAGCGTTAACCATAAGCAAGAACATATTACAAATACTAGTAAAAATATTGATGTAAACACATTGTGCCTGGGAGTGTAAAGTATGGATAGGTAGGGTTGTCTATGGCACATAAGTGTTATGCCTCTCTCTCTCTCTCTCTCTCTCTCTCTCTCTCTCTCTCTCTCTCTCTCTCTCTCTCTCTCTCTCTCTCTCTCTTTGTGCTTTTATGAAGTTGTAATTGTGTGTGATTCATATCACGTCCCTCAAATAACCTTTGCTCTGTCGTGGTTCACTTTGCTCGCAAATAAAAGTTATATCATTGCTCCTCCGTTATGGCAAGCAGTACATGAATGCGCTACGTACGCCATCCGCATGGATCACTCTTAATCTATCATAATATGTCTGTCTGTCTCTCTCTCGAAAGCAACACCGTATACAGTTCTATAACATCTACATAAGACCGAAATAAGTTAATCTCTTGGACAACGTAGCTCTTCTACCATTGGCTAAAGTAAGTGATGACGTTCGGGAATGTGTTATCTGAAGGTACAGTACTGAGACAATGGGGTCTTACAGATTGGAAATTCACTGCCAGGTCTCTCAGTAAACATTTGGTCATAATTTTACCTACATGATTGTTTGTTCAGATACCAAATAAGCTCGTGTTGTCATAAAATTTTAATTTCGACCTGCAAATGGTATAACAAGTCAAGAAAAACCTGGAGAATTATCTCTTTAAGTGTTATAATAGTGATCTGAAAGCTATTAAGCCTGAATACAAATGCTAGCGAATAACTGAAAAGATACAGAGCAAAATATAAACTGGACAGAAATTATTTTCACACATCAAGGCCCACCTGAACAGACTCTTAGTGTCCGACCCGATGGAGGGCGAGAAATAAACCTCTAAAAGTAAAGTAAAAGTAGAAGTCACTTACAACAATGCCTCATCGATACCCAGCAGAATTCCCGTTTAACCAACGTAAAGTGATTTCTTCTATTAGCTGCAGCATTAACACATCCTTAGAGAACATAGTTACATGTCAACACCATTCAGGTTCCCAGAGGATTTCACAGTTACACTTCTAGACAATAACACACGAACCTCCAGTAACATATGCACAACACGTCGACAATCGACACTACTGACAACCACAACCACAATTTAGTGTTTACACGTCATTAGTGAGCATCGACATGCGCACACTTTACAAAACTTGAAAGTTACGACCAAGAGAAAAAAACTTTATTCTATGATATAAATAATTATTAGTGTCTGTAACTAATAATATAATAATGAATATTTATATTATTGGTTGTTATAATGGAAATGATAGTTGTTAATGTCATTATAGCTTAGTGGTATATAAAGATTCTAGCGTTATTTTCATTATGAACGTGGAGATTTTAAGCCAGAAATTTATATATATATATATATATATATATATATATATATATATATATATATATATATATATATATATATATATATTAGCATAGTCTAGGGATATATATGTATTTACTTTTAGTGCCCTTTATAGTGGTTTATAAGAAAAATAACAATGGTATATACTTGTAATGCTAATATTGTCTGGGATAGAGAAAGTTAGATTCGAATTGGGGGAGCAATTTCCCTACGTGACAATGCCTTAACAAGGAAACTACTGTATACCCTGTGTTGAAGACGAATGACTACTTTTGACGGCTCCTTTTCCGGTCCCATACAGCAGGGGAACCCCTACGTCAAGTCATTTTCTTATTAAAAGGGTAGTTTTGAATGAAAAGCATTTTATAAGTACTGAATTCCCTTATCAAATAAAATGAATCAAGAACAAATAGCCTATCATATGGAAATTTTAACAAGGCCCTTGGTGCTGTTAATTTTATGCAGAAAAGGAGAAAGGGTTTAGAAAAGGAGATTCAGTTCATTGTGAGCGGATTGTCTGTAAACTGGTTTAAAGGCCGCACATGAATGGCAGAGGCAAGGGACATTGACATTGCCCTATCAAGCAGAACAATGCTCTGGAGACTAACCATATTACATATAATCAGCGCCCAAGCCCCCCCTCCACCCAAGCTAGGACCAAGGTGTGCCAGGCAATGGCTGCTGATGACTCAGCAGATAGACCTCTGGGCTCCCCCAAAGCCCCATCCTTAGCTCACAAGAGAGGTGAGGTTCAAGCGACCAAAATTACTAATGTGCTTGAGCGGGACTCGAACCCCAGTCTGGCATTCATCAGGCAAGGACACTACCGCCAGACCACCACAACCATAAACATTCTGTTATATCTTATAATAGTTACATTAAGGAATGTAAATGCAATTTATTCCTATTTCACATGTAAATATATTATTTGTATGTTTTGTATCTAAATTTTTAAAAAATCTGATGATGTGTTGAACTTCTTTAGAAATTAGGAATGTGCCACCTATAGTATTGCATTCTGCGTGTTGAATATGAAATTTTATCTTATAGTTCAAAAGTTATAGTCATGGTTATAGTATTATTTGATTCTTTGGCCAGTCATGAATTTTACCAATATCCTACTTAACACATTACCATCATTTAATATTCTAAGGATTCTGCTGGCCAAAAATGAAGTCCAAACCTGGATTGTTCAGAAGTAATGGCCCAGGTCAAATTCTTTGATGACCTTTGACATAAGTATGAATTTAATATTAACCTTAACTTCACTCATTCTGCACATTAGTATCATGAATGTATTAAACATGCCAATATTCAGTTATGTTAAGAGTTATAACCCAAGTTGTGTTTCTCGTTTACTCGTGACCATTGAATATGACCTTAACCGTGACGTTGGTAATGTGCATTATTTTTTATGATAATAATAATAATAATAATAATAATAATAATAATAATAATAATAATAATAATAATAATAAAGCATACCTGCCAAATATAAATTCGTTCTCTTATATCTTATAACTTACAAGAACAATGAAATTCTTATCAGACTTTTGGAAAGTCTGGAAGGTCAAAAGTCACACTTCTTTCTCTCCTGAAATGGAGTCAGTCCCTCTTATAAAATTTTTGTAAAATCGACACTCAGCTCTCGGTGTTTTGCCTATTAAAAATAGACAAAAATAGGGAAATGGAAAACTAAATCTATCACTTTCTTGGACATAGAAGGTCGCGGAGTCATATATTTTTGCTCCTTTTCGTTATTGCATAATGAACTTTGTTCAGATCTTTTTTATTTATCTGAAACTTTAGATAGATGAAAATACATAATACATTTTAACTAACGCCGTTCTCTGATATCCATTGTCTGATAAAGGTCTTGTTTCAAGGAGTTCTGGATATTCGTGCATAACGCAAGAGAAAGTCTGAAACATTACTGCTTTGTCTGTCACCTTCCATTATACCAAAACGAAATGAAAGTATTGAACTAAAACTCTGCTTTATTTCGACATATTTTTAAAGAAATAGAACAAAATTTAATGTAAGTATATTTTTTCATGTATAAATTCCTCCTTCACAAAATACATATTGTAAAAATTTTTCCTAATATAGATCGGTTGCTTATTCTGAGGTGAATTTATCATTGAGCTAGTTATTTCTTTTTTTTAAATTCTCTTGAATTTCACCCGCAACTCTTATTTCAGTAAATAAAAATCGTAACGTATTTTGTTTCTTTATGGTTGCTGTGTTAAATACTTTTATAATTTTTCCTGCCTAAGAATATGTGAAAGTAATTAGTTAATATCCCCCAAACACCCCATCCTCAGCTCACAAGGATGGTGAGGTTGCAGACACTAAAGGCACCATGGCCTTCCACTGTCTTGGGTTAGAGTTCTCTTGCTTGAGGGTACTCTCGGGCACACTTCTATCTAGTTTCTCTTCCTCTTGTTTTATTAAAGTTTTTATAGGAAATATTTATTTTAATGTTGTTACTGTACTTAAAATATTTAATTTTTCTTGATTTCCTTTCCTCACTGGGCTATTTTCCTCGTTGGGGCCCCTGGGCTTATAGTATCCTGCTTTTCCAACTAGGGTTGTAGCTTAGCATTTAATAATAATAATAATAATAATAATAATAATAATAATAATAATAATAAAGGAACTAACGAGTTTGAGTGGGACTCAAACCCCCGCCTGACGCTCACGAGGCGCTCATTTTTCATTTTAGCCTTTAAGACGAGCAATTTAATTGTAGTCCTATCTCAAAAAGTTACAAGTGTAACCATAAACTCCTCCAAAAGAAAATCCTTCAGCTCAAGGATTTCCTCCGTCGGGTGGGAGTCTATTACTGACCGCCAATAAATTCCTTCAAGTGAAAAGACCATTCTTTTCCCAGACAGTGATAACCACGATTTCGATCATCTGTAATAAATATCCTCCCTGTCAATTTTTCCACTAGGTTAGAATTACTGCCGGATCTTTGTTCAGACAGCGTCTATAGCGTTTACAACGCTTCCAGAAGGCTGAAATTACTGACAGGTCTTTGGCAGTGTCTATAATAATAATAATAATAATAATAATAATAATAATAATGATAATAATGATAATGATAGTAATAATGATAATAATAATAATAATAATAATAATAATAATAATAGTAATAATAATAATGAAAATAATAACAACACCAATAATAATAATAATAATAATAATAATAATAATAATGAAAATAATAACAGCAATAACAACAACAATAATAATAATAATAATAATAATAATAATAATTATAATAACCACTATTCATGAATTTATTACATTAAATCTTGTCATTTTATTCCTGAAGTGATATTACCTGAGAAAGTTCATAGAAAAAATAATTTTAGCTTATTATTATTATTATTATTATTATTATTATTATTATTATTATTATTATTATTATTATTATTAAATGCTAAGCTACAACCCTAGTTGGAAAAGCAGGATGTTATAAGCCAAGGGGCCCCAACAGGGAAAACAGCCCAGTGAGGAAAGGAAACAAGGAAAAATCAAATATTTCAAGAACAGTAAAAACATTGAAATAAATATTTCCTATATAAACTATAAAAATTTAACAAAACAAGAGGAAGAGAAACTAAATAGAACAGTGTGCCCGAGTGTACCCTCAAGCAAGAGAACTCTAACCCAAGACAGTGGAAGACCATGCTCCATGTCTTTTGCTGTTCCTTTAACTGACTCTTCAAATCCTCTCCGATATCAGTCTTTTCTTAGCATTCCAGGATTTACTTCAAGGGCTCTGCTTTTCTGGTCCTATCTACTGGCTCCAAGTGTGCATGAGCCCAGGCAATCTACATCCGGTCCTATACTGCAAGGGAACTCTACTCTCTACCTTTCATAATTCATTTTATCTTATACATTTCAAAGAATTCAGAGGATTCGCCATTGCCTGTATATCTAAGAACTAGAAACTTGAACTGCGTTTTTTTTTTCTAATTACTTTCAGTTCATTATGAAGATCTAATTAAGTCCAGTTAAGAACGCAATGAACCTTTTAATGACGTGAGTGGATAGTATTTATTGAAACTCTCATTAATTAAGTTAATGAGAGGTTCGTGTCGAGAATACAATAAAATTTTCAAGTGAAGTACTTTTTAACTTTTTTCAGTTTTGAAGGAATAATATTGTCTTATGTTTTTTTTTTTAAATTCGTTGGATTTTCCACTTTATATTATTACTATTATTATTATTATTATTATCATTATTATTATTACTTGCTATGCTACAATCCTAGTCGGAAAAGAAGGATGCTGTAAGCCCTGGGGCCCCAACAGGGAAAATAGCCCAGTGAGGAAAGGAAAAAAGTAATAACGTTAAAATAAATATTTCTTATAAAAACTATAAAAACTTAACAAAAAACAGGAAGAGAAATAAGATAAAATAGTGTGCCCTAGCATACCCTCAAGCAAGAGAACTCTAACCCAGGATAATGAAACACATTCATCATTGTGAATTCTCTCTCTCTCTCTCTCTCTCTCTCTCTCTCTCTCTCTCTCTCTCTCTCTCTCTCTCAACGACGAACTAACTTTAAATGATATTGCTTTCAAGCAATTACGCAGCAGCTAATGGTAAATCAGATGCCAATGTGTCTGTCGATAACTTTTATCGTTATCCGTAATTACGGTCTTTAGGAAAGGCCTGCATCCCAGCCACCACCCCCCCCCCCCCACCCGCCCCTTCCTGCCGTCTGCGTTAAATTTTCCTCTTCCCGAATCCGTCTATTCCTTTCCTGTCACTTCCCAGAGAAATCGACTGGTGTCAGTAATGAGATCTTTTGCCATGAGTGGTCCTCAAGATTTTCTCGGGGATTTGTCAATTAGGATTTAAAATTCAATTAGCTGGCGCCATTTTTAAAGCATCAAGGAAGTTGGCGAGGACAAAAATGTCCTTACGTCTAAATTGATCTTTTTCAATATCATCCCAAGTCCTTCGGACTGACCTCGTTTCTCTCTCTCTCTCTCTCTCTCTCTCTCTCTCTCTCTCTCTCTCTCTCTCTCTCTCTCTCTCTCATATATATATATATATATATATATATATATATATATATATATATATATATATATATATATATACTGTATATGTATATAGATATATTGTGTGTTTGTGAATACATATATCCATACACACATATATATACAGTATATATATATATATATATATATATATATATATATATATATATATATATATAATTTATGTCTATATACTCCAAATCTACAGCCAACCAACAATTCAGATTTTAGTTCCTCGAGTACATTGATTTTTAAACCTCATTCGCCGAAATATACCGCAGAAATAATTCATTTTACGACATCTGGAGAGTTCACGCCGTAGAGTTTCTTTGTTGTTCTTTATACAGTATTTTTAAGTAATTCCTTTTTTCTATTGAAAATGTACTCCTTTAATTTAGAGAATAAATGCATGCTAGATTATTCTTCAGAAGAAAGGCTCTTTATTTCACCATTAGAAAGAGAAGCAAAGGCAATCCATCCCAAACGAAGAGAGAGAGAGAGAGAGAGAAGAGAGAGAGAGAGAGAGAGAGAGAGAGAGAGAGAGAGAGAGAGAGAGAGAGAGAGAGAGAGAGAGAGAGCAGGCCATTCGAAGGCGGATAAACTACCACATTACCCACACCGAAACAGCACTCTCGGCTTCTCAGCGAGGCCCGTAATAAGATCCCCTTGAAATATATTACGTTTTTCTCTCTGGCGCCAAAATCGTTGCGGAAATATGTAGTTGAAATTCGATATTCTCAAGGATTATGGAAAACCGAAGCGTGAATTTTGTGTTGATGGCGTTTCCGGGGATGACTGGCATATGCGCCGGTAAAGAAAGGGTATATCTATGTGGGTTAAACATGTACATATACATATGCCTTGTGTGGTTAGTAAAGATGTATGAAAATTACTTTTATATGTGCAATGCCTCGTTGGTTTAGTCTCATAAAACTTCATCGATGTTGTGCTGATAATATTATCTCTATCTCTCTCTCTCTCTCTCTCTCTCTCTCTCTCTCTCTCTCTCTCTCTCTCTCTCTCATTATTATTATTATTATTATTACTTACTAAGCTACAACCCTAGTTGGAAAAGCAGTATGCTATAAGCCCAGGGGCTCCAACAGGGAAAATAGCTCAGTGCGGAAAGGAAAAAAGGAAAATAAAATATTCTAAGAAGAGTAACAACAATAAATATCTCCTATATAAACTATAAAAACTTTAACAAAACAAGAGGAAGAGAAATAAGATAGGAGAGTGTGCTCGAGTGTACCCTCAAGCAAGAGAACTCTAACCCAAGACAGTGAAAGGCCATGGTACAGAGGCTATGGCACTACCCAAGACTAGAGAACAGTGGTTTGATTTTGGAGTGTCCTTCTCCTAGAAGAGCTGCTTACCATAGCTAAAGAGTCTCTTCTACCCTTACCAAGAGGAAAGTGGCACTGAACAAGTACAGTGCAGTAACCCCTTGGGTGATGAAGAATTGTTTGGTAATCTGTGTTGTCAGGTGTATGAGGAAAGAGGAGAATATGTAAAGAATATGCCAGACTATTCAGTGTGTATGTAGGCAAAGGGAAAATGAACCGTAACCAGAGAGGAGGATCCAATGTAGTACTGTCTGGCCAGTCAAAAGACCCCATAACTCTCTAGCGGTAGTATCTCAACGATATCATATAAATATGATATCGCTTACATTCTGAAGGCTACTGCTTGAAAACAAAGATATATATATATATATATATATATATATATATATATATATATATATATATATATATATATGTGTGTGTGTGTGTGTGTGTGTGTATATATATGTATATATATAAATATATATATATATGTATATATATATATATATGTATATATATGCATATATATGTATATATATATATATATATATATATATATATATATATATATATATATATATATATATATATAACACATTCATAAACAAGAAAGTAAATTGATGCTATGGCATAGTTTCTTATTAAATTAATCTTCTTTGTGGCAATGCCTTGATCATTGTTTTTCTAAGATTACCTTTAAAGAGACAATGTATTGAGAAAAGCTTTATCTAGAAAAATAATTTTACAGCGAAGAAAATTAATAGAAAACATTCAGAATTGTCATTCGGTTCCTGGAATATGTATTTTGTATGATCTTGTTAGTTATGGAAATAATTGTAATGGTAGGAAAAGGAAAACGTGAGTTTGTGTGGCTAACAGTTATCAGGTTATCCAAGTAGGTAATTATTATTATTATTATTATTATTATTATTATTATTAGCTAAGCTACAACCCTAGGTGGAAAAGTAAGGTGCTATAAGCCCAAGGGCTCCAACAGGGAAAAAATTGTAGAGTGAACTTTGTCCATTAAGGACCTATTCAACTAGAGCACTAGGCGAAATTACTCAAACTAATTATAATCAAAGGCCTCAAATTCAAAGCGAGTAGATGATCTCTGTTGTAATGCCACAACAGGTTCTGATTAAACTGGGGTTCGAGTCCCCCTTAAGCTAGATAGTTTCTTGTAGTGTCTGTAACCTCACCATCCTTGTGGTGAGGATAGCAGGTGTGAGGGAGCCTAGATAGGTCTACCTGCTGAGTCATCCGCAACTATTGTCTGGCCCTCCCTGGTCCTAGTTTGGGTGAGAGGAGCCTTGGGCACTGGCCTTTAAACATTTGAAAGATATGGCTATGTTTAAAGAGACCGACCGCGTATGAAAAAGGCCCCGGGCAAATTATGAATCAATTAATAAAATATTAGGTAAAAGAACTGGGCATCAAGTCTAACCGGAGTGCATCTCTTGTGAATGATACTGTATATAGGCAAAGACCGAATAGATAAATAGATGACTAGATAGATAGAAAAATAGGTAGATAGATAGTTATATAATGGAGAGTGAGAGTAATAGTGGGAACGGGATGAGTCGTTGGTATGCCCACATTTAGTAAAGGAATGTTGTGGTGAGGAAGCATGACCTTGAGGAGGTCACAGGGGGAGGGGGTATCACCTCACGTCTCTCTCTACCCTTTCCCATCTACCCATTCAAATGCACATGAAACCACATGAGTGCACACAGACACACACACACCCTTTAACTTCCAGCCTGGGCAAAACGAGTTATGAAACATACCAGAAACATTTTCTCACATACTAGTCTCTCTCTCTCTCTCTCTCTCTCTCTCTCTCTCTCCTCTCTCTCTCTCTCTCTCTCTCTGACGTTATTTTTCTTGTTCTTACCTTTTGAAATATTAGCTTCTAATTTTTTGGACATTCATATATTAGGACATACAATAATAATATCGGAAGTATGTCCACGTTTACGTTCATGCTGTGGATTTGTTTATGTGTTGATGTGGAACGTTTGTTGATTTTCCCCACTTTGATTTATGCAAATCAGTTGATTCCGGACTGTCCTCGTTAACAACTAACAAATGTTACGTGTCCCTTTGTACCTCACACATCGTTAATATTCCGTAGTATAAAATCATATAAGCTTTTCACATAGGTTTACTTCTACACACACACGTGACTTTATTATTATTATTATTATTATTATTATTATTATTATTATTATTATTATTATTATTATTACTACTACTACTACTACTACTACTACTATTATTATTACTACTACTATTACTATTATCACTACTACTACCATTATTATTATTATTATTATTATTATTATTATTATTATTATTATTATTACTATTATTATCTAAGCTACAACCCTAGTTGGAAAAGCAGGATGCTATTAGCCTAAGGGCTCCGACATATAAAAATAGCACAGCGAGGAAAAGAAATAAGGAAATGAATAAAGTATATGAGAAGTAATGAACAATTAAAATAAGATATTTCAAAAAAGTAATGACATTAAAACAGATATTTCATATATAAACTATTAAAAGACTTATGTCAGCCTTTTCAACATAAAAGCATCTGCCGCAAGTTTGAACTTCTGAAGTGAATATCAGTCATAAACTCATTAATGGGCTATCATGGTGGAGATGGTTTGATTTGTAGTCTAAGTACACATTCCTGAATTCAAAAAGGATATGTAGGCCTACAGTGGACTAGGACACACACATGCGCACACACATATCCCTCATGATAGCTCATTTGCATAGGTTCGAGTCCTTGCCCAGTCAGAAGCATTTCTCATAAGAGAATTTCAAGTGGATATTTATTCCCAAGGTTGAATTAGATATTAAATGTCATTTATTGTTGTGATATATATATATATATATATATATATATATATATATATATATATATATATATATATATATATATATATATATATATAAATTTACTAATAATTTGGCGTCACCCAATTTTGGTAACAGTTTCATTATTTTATTTCTATGCCTCTGGTGTTGTGTGTCAGCAAATGTGTCATGTCTTGTATATACAGTATTATATAGATTATGATGATTCAATTTAACGGAACTTTAGAATTTTCTTGTGTCATTCTTCAAAAAATTCAAGGTTGTTTTTTAAACGAAACTTACTAATTCTTCAATTTTTTTTAAAAACGAACGTACTTACATGTAGAACTATATTGACGTTCATAAACAACGCTACATGTTGATGAATATATATATATATATATATATATATATATATATATATATATATATATATATATATATATATATATATATATAAACATCCAATATACCACAGCTAAGGTTCAAGACATTAAGTAAAGTTAAGCTGCTAAATTTCAGCCAGTGCAGTGACTGGGATATTGAAGCCTTTTTAGTTGGTTCCCTCCCTTGAAGTTACAATAGATCATAAGCATTCATCCTAACCAAAGAAAGATTATATTCATTTAGCAATACCTATGATAGTTGGAAATCTACCCTTCAGGTAGTTGTGTTTTGATTCCGTAGATTTACTCTGCGATCTCTGTTTATTGGTTCATTTCATACACTTATTTCTTTTAGGTGTTTCTATTCAATAGCTGATAAGAGGGTAAACCAATTTTCTATATATAATGAAGAGCAAGTGCTTGAATACATATATACATACATATATATATATATATATATATATATATATATATATATATATATATATATATATATATATATATATATTTATTTATATATATATATGTGTGTGTGTGTTTAAGTATATATCTCTCTGGAGACGCACAGTGACATTGTCAGACGTATAACTACTCAGTCTCTCCCCGTCCCTTTGTTAGGGGGGAAGGAAGTGGTCATACCCTGGTGAGAGGGTTTGTAGATAGGAAAGGGGAAAGGGGGGGGGGTGAGAATGGTTGAATCTGAGTGTGTTCATATTTATCTAGAGATTTATCCATCATTTTTTACGGTTCGCGTACACTAGTACAATATTTCCATTAATAGAGAGAGAGAAAAGAGCTTCTAGCATAAGGGTGGTAGGATAATGGTTAACAGAAACAAGAAAATATTAGGAAAGGAATTATTATTATCATTATTATTACCTCCTAAGCTACAACTATGGTTGGAAAAGCAAGATGCTATAACTATGCCCAAGGGCTCCAACAGGGGAAAATAGCCCAGTGAGGAAAGGAAATAATGAAATAAATAAGCGATATAAGCAATGAACTATTAAATAGAATATTTAAAAAAACATTAGCAACATTAAAACAGACATTTCTCATATAAACTATAAAAGGACTCATGTCAGCCTGTTCAATGGTGTGCGTTTAGATCGATATGGAAGTAGCTGATGATACCCACCAACATATTTAGACTTTGATACCCAAACAGTAAATGCGGAAAGGGAGTACTAGTGGGTGTTTCAATGGCCTTTGTTTTTACTCGCAAGTGTACCTTTAATAAAAATTGTGGATGTGTACAGACGACAATTCTTTTTGGAATTATTTTCTGCTGAGTAATGTACTTCATAAGAGGAGTGTAAACTATATAGTAAAGCTGTTCACATCTTTTGTACTTTACCGGTTTATTAAAGTACTAGAGTACACGACCCGTCAAAAATGACGGCTAAATATTTAGATAGATAAGCCTATACTCACGCACAGGTTTATCCCTTCCACCCCCTCCCCCTTTTATCACCTAAAACCCGCCGGTTCGGTAATTTGTGGGAGACAGGTTTCCGAGTTTACCTCTCGTGTTACTCCCTCCCACTGGGGTATAACTACCCCGTCTCCCCCTATCCAAGGAATGGGGAGAGGCCGAGTAGACATACGTTTGGCAATGCCACCAGGCATAACAGGAAAGAAATATAAGGTTATGTTTTCCTTATAATTTAGGTTATTACAATTCACAACGAATAGATTCAAAGTCTCTCTCTCTCTCTCTCTCTCTCTCTCTCTCTCTGTCATAACCGAATATTAGTTTTTTCTACCCCTCCCCGTGTGCCTGACCCTCTCATTTGAGTGTTGAATGCTGATATTATCAGCAATTTACTTTTATGGCGTCATTCAACTTTTGTCAGAGTGAGTTCTGTATAGCAAATGTGGCTTTGATATTTTTGCTCGTCCGACTGTGCTGTAACTGCTGTTCAATTACTGCATTCAGCTGTAAAGTTTCCATCTCGATATATTTCAACTGTTCTTTTTTTTCTTATTTTTGTTTTACATGTAATTTATAATTTATTATTGTTTTAAACGTCAAAAATTCATAGAATTATACCAGTTCCAAAATCATAAGCCAGAACCTTTACTCCTCATATACACAAAACAGACATTTCCAATAAATATGTTGATTTGATTGTCAGAGTAAGTTTTCATTATTTCCTGTCTTCACTGAGCTATATTTCTCTGTTGAAGCCCTTGGGCTTATAGCATTCTGCTTATCCATCCAGGGTTGTAGCTTAGATAATAATAATAATAATAATAATAATAATAATAATAATAATAATAATAATAATAATAATAATAATAATAATAACAATAACAACAACAATAATAATAATAATAATAATAATAATAGTAATAATAATGATAATAATAGCATACATAACTAAAACAAGTTGATAACCAACACCTCCATCACCGCAAGACTCAAAAGGTCTCCTCCCCCAAATTCCTCTAAGCATCTCTGCCTCTTTCTTTATAAGGCAAATCATAGCAGCCGATCACACCTGTTTCCTTAGATTTTATCCACGTAGAATTTGACTTTCTAACTCCTCTAAGACATTGAGGTGTCTATGCAACACGCTGTAATCGAAATACGTGTTATTATTATTATTATTATTATTATTATTATTATTATTATTATTATTATCATTATTATTATCTAAGCTAAAACCCTAGTTGGAAAAGCAAGATGCTATAAGCCCAAGGGCTCCAATAGGGAAAAATAGGCCATTGAGGAAAGGATATAAGAAAATAAACGATATAAGAAGTGATGGTAAATTAAAATAGAATATTTTAAAAACATCAACAACAGTATAACAGATATTTGATATATAAACAATAAAAGGACTTATGTAATCCTGTTCAACATAAAAACATTAGCTGCGAGTTTGAACTTTTGAAGTTCTACTGATTCAACTACTAGCCGATTAGGAAGATCATTCCACAACTTGGTCACAGCTGTAAATTTATCACTTGGTACCAAGTATTCGCTGTAAGACATTCATTTATGTTCATCATATAATGCATATTGTTGTCATGAATAATGTCCTTTTTCATTTTTTCTACAACGCACCACACTGTTAAAAATTTGCGTTAAAAAAACGGTAAAAGTCTGGCAACATTTATTTAAGGATTTTTACCGTTTTGAAAACGGATATAATGACGTAAAAGAGTGGTATTACAGTAATCAACCAGTAAAAGATAATTATAAAGTATGGTGAAAGTACGGTCGCCTGTATTTTACTGATATACTGTTGAAAACTGTCTACGAAGAATTTCCGATAAAAATTACGGATTTTGCTAACATTGCATGTCATAAGAAGTGATTACCATTAAAGAATGAACTAATCCCACATTGCAAGAGTGTATGTCTCTGGACTTGAGTCTCGGTTCATGTGTAGTGTATATACAGTGGAGTGGCCTCGAAGTCAAAAGAAAGAGAACATTGAGTATGTAAGGTTTTTTTGCGAGGTATTTTTCCAGTACATTGTCAGGGCAAGTTGAAGATGTATTGAGCAATAAACGCTGCGAAGGGTTTGGATCCTCTCTTTTCTCGCTTCCATTTCTTTCATGGTGAATCTACAATACACGTGAAGGGGCTTTTTCTTTTGGCTAAACGTTCTGCAGAATTTTTGCAATTGAAATAAATTGACTGAAGAATCGGAGACCTTCTATACAAAGGAAAAGGGGTCAATTTTTAGTCTTGCGATAAGGAGAGAGAGTTGGTAGACTTTATGATCACATGAAGAAAAAAACTATTTCTGTATCTTTTGAAATAGAAGTGTGAAGTTGGCCTAACATCACATGGTCGTTTTGATAAGATGAATAAAAAAAGATAAAAATTGTTCAAAGAATATTAATGTTACATACAAGCTGTCAGAAGTATTGGAATTGAACCTCCCAACAACTGAAATACTAAATCATAAGGAATCCGAACAGAAGAAGAACAGTTCCTCAAACAAGATATAAACTCACTTAAAACTGACATTTAAGATATTGTTCTAAGTCACAATAGAGAGAATCTGTTGTTTTTTAATTACAAAAGAATAGCTTCAGCTGTTAAAAGGGAAATGCAGAAACGACGTATATCTTGTTAACACTTTTCCTTGAGAAGCTTCTTGTGTTTTGTTATAAGAAAACAGCTGATAAAGTGTTTTCTTAATTCCTATGCACGTGGAATTTGACTTTCCAACTCCTCTAAAACATTGAGGTGTCCATGTAACACGCAGCCTTATAATCTCTTTAGGCTGTAGGCTGATCGACATACGTGTCCTAATCATCAATAATTCTTCTGTTATTATTATCATTATTATCATTATTATTATTATTATTATTATTATTATTATTATTATTATTATTATTATTATTGTTGTTGTTGTCTAAGCTACAATTCTAGTTGTAAAAGGAGGATGCTAAACATTTGTGGTCTGATATAGTTTAATAACAAATGTAATATTACCCCTTGTACCAAGTATTCTCTGCAAGACATTCATTTATGTGCATCATATAATGCATATTGTTATCACAAATAATGTCCTTTTTTATTTTTTCTTCACCATGCCATGTCATAAGGAGTGATTACCGTTATTATTATTATTATTATTATTATTATTATTATTATCATTATCATTATTATTATTATTATTAATAATAATAATTGCTAAGCTACAACCTTAAAGCAGAACGCTTTAAACCCAGGGTCCCCAACAGGGAAAATATCCCAGTGAGGAAAGGAAACAAGGAAAAATAGAATATTTTAAGAACAGTAACATTAAAATAAATAATTCCCATGTAAACTATAAATACTTTAACAAAACAAGAGGAAGAGAAATTAGATAGAATAGTGTGCCCGAGTGTACACTCAAGCAAGAGAACTCTAACCCAAGACAGTGGAAGGTCATGGTACAGAGGCTATGGCACTACCCAATGAACTAATCCCACATTACACGAGTGTATGTCTGTGCACTTAAGTCCTCGGTTCCTGTGTAGTGTATACAGAAGACTGGACTCGAAGTCAAAAGAAAGAGAACATTGAGTATCTAAGCTTTTTTTTGCGAGGTATTTTTCCAGTACATTGTCAGGGCAAGTTGAAGATGTATTGAGCAATAAAGGCTGCGAAGGGTTTGGATCCTCTCTTTTCTCGTTTCCATTTCTTTCATGGTGAATCTACAATACACGTGAAGGGGATTTTTCTTTTGGTTAAACGTTCTGCAGAATTTTTGCAATTGAAATAAATTGAGTGAAGAATCGGAGACCTTCTATACAAAGGAAAAGGGCTCAATTTTTAGTCTTGTGATAAGGAGAGTGAGTTGGTCGACTTTATGATCACATGAAGAAAAAAAAATAGTTCTCTATCTTTTGAAATGGAAGTGTGAGGTTGGTCCCAATTTCACACGGTCGTTTTAATAAAAGAAATTAAAAAAGGATACAAATTGTTCAAAAAATATTAATGTTACATACAAGCTGTCAGGAGTATTGGAAGTGAACCTCCCAACAACTGAAATACTAAATCATAATAAATCCGAACAGAAGAGGAATAGTTCCTCAAACAAGATATAAACTCGCTCAAAACAGATATCTAAGATATTGTTCTAAGTCACAATACAGGGAATCTATTGTTCTCCAATTACAAAAGAATAGCTTAAGCTGTTAAAAGGGAAATGCAGAAACGACGTATATCTTGTTAACAATACTCCTTGAGAAGTTTCTCGTATTTTGTTATAAGAAAACAGCTGATAAAGGGTAATAATAATAATAATAATAATAATAATAATAATAATAATAATAATAATAATAATAATAATAATAATAATAATACCTCTTTCTTTCTGATGCAAATCATAGTAGCCGATCACATCTCTATTCTTAATTCCTATCCACGTGGAATTTGACTTTCCAACTCCTCTAAAACATTGAGGTGTCCATGTAACACGCAGCCTTATAATCCTTTTAGGCTGTAGGCTGATCGACATACGTGTCCTAGTCATCAATAATTCTTCTGTTATTATTATTATTATTATTATTATTATTATTATTATTATTATTATTATCATTATCTAAGCTACAATTCTAGTTGTAAAAGGAGGATGCTAAACTTTTGTGGTCTGATATAGTTTAATCACAATTGTAATATCACCACTTACGCCAAGTATTCCCTGCATGACATTCATTTATGTTCATCATAAAACGCATATTGTTGTGATAAATAATGTCATTTTTTATTTTTTTCTGCAACGTACCATGTCATAAGGAGTGATTACCGTTATTATTATTATTATTATTATTATTATTATTATTATTATTATTATTATTATTATTATTATTATTAACAGCTAAGCTACAACCCTAGTTGGAAAAGCAGAACGCTTTAAGCCCAGGGGCCCCAACAGGGAAAATATCCCAGTGAGGAAAGGGAACAAGGAAAAATAGAATATTTTAAGAACAGCAACATTAAAATAAATAATTCCTCTGCAAACTAAAAATACTTTAACAAAACAAGAGGAAGAGAAATTAGATAGAATAGTGTGCCCGAATGTACTCTCAAGCAAGAGAACTCTAACCCAAGACAGTGGAAGGCCATGGTACAGAGGCTATGGCACTACCCAATGAACTAATCCTATATTACGAGAGTGTATGTCTCTGCACTTAAGTCTCTCGGTTCCTGTGTAGTGTATATACAGTGGACTGGACCTCGAAGTCAAAAGAAAGAGAACATTGAGTATGTAAGGTTTTTTTGCGAGGTATTTTTCCAGTACATTGTCAAGGCAAGCTGAAGATGTATTGAGCAATAAACGCTGCGAAGGGTTTGGATCCTCTCTTTTCTCGCTTCCATTTCTTTCATGGTGAATCTACAATACACGTGAAAGGGGTTTTTTCTTTTGGCTAAACGTTCTGCAGAATTTTTGCAATTGAAATAAATTGACTGAAGAATCGGAGACCTTCTATACAAAGGAAAAGGGTTCAATTTTTAGTCTTGCGATAAGGAGAGTGAGTTGGTAGACTTTATGATCAAATGAAGAAAAAAAAGTATTTCTTTATCTTTTGAAACGACGGTCGTTTTAATAAAAGAAATAAAGAAAAGATAAAGATTGTTCAAAGAATATTAATGTTACATACAAGCTGTCAGGAGTAATGGAAGTGAACCTCCCAACAAATAAAATACTAAATCATAATAAATCCGAACAGAAGAGGAATAGTTCCTCAAACAAGATATAAACTCACTCAAAACTGACATTTAAGATATTGTTTTTAGTCACAATAGAGAGAATCTGTTATTTTTCAATTACAAAAGAATAGCTTAAGCTGTTAAAAGGGAAATACAGAAACGACGTATATCTAGTTAACACTACTCCTTAGAAGAAAACAACTCATATAGGGTAATAATAATAATAATAATAATAATAATAATAATAATAATAATAATAATAATAACTAAAACAAGTTGATACAACGCCTCCATCACCGTAAGACGCATAGGGTCTCCTCCCCCAGATTCTTCCGAGCATCCCTACCTCTTTCTTTATGAAGCAAATCATAGCAGGCGATCCCATCTGTTTTCTTAGCTCCTATTATTATTATTATTATTATTATTATTATTATTATTATTATTATTATTATTATTATTATTATTATTATAACAAATGTTATATTACCACTTGATACCAAGTATTTCCTGAAAGACATTCATTTATATCCACTATATACAGTACATGCATATTGTTGTCCCAAATAATGTTCTTTTTTATTTTTTCTGCAACGTTTCATGTCATAAGGAGTGATTACCGTTATTATTACTATTATTATTATTATTATTATTATTATTATTATTATTATTATTATTATTATTATTATTATTATCTAAGCTACAAACCTAGTTCGAAAAGCAGGATGATATAAGCCCAGGGGCCCCAGCAGGGAAAATATCCCAGTTAGGAATGGAAACAAGGAAAAATTAAATATTTTAAGAACAGTAACATTAAAATAAAGGATTCCCATGTAAACTATTAATATTTTAACAAAACAAGAGGAAGAGAAATTAGATAGAATAGTGTGCCCGAGTGTACCCTCAAGCAAGAGAACTCTAACCCAAGACAGTGGAAGACCATGGTACAGAGGCTATGGCACTACCCAATGAACTAATCCTATATTACACGAGTGTATGTCTCTGCACTCAAGTCCCTCGGTTCCTGTGTAGTGTATATACAGTGGACTGGACCTCGAAGTCAAAAGAAAGAGAACATTGAGTATGTAAGGTTTTTTTGCGAGGTATTTTTCCAGTACATTGTCAAGGCAAGCTGAAGATGTATTGAGCAATAAACGCTGCGAAGGGTTTGGATCCTCTCTTTTCTCGCTTCCATTTCTTTCATGGTGAATCTACAATACACGTGAAGGGGCTTTTTCTTTTGGCTAAACGTTCTGCAGAATTTTTGCAATTGAAATAAATTAACTGAAGAATCGGAGACCTTCTATACAAAGGAAAAGGATTCAATTTTTAGTCTTGCGATAAGGAGAGTGAGTTGGTCGACTTCATGATCACATGAAGAAAAAAAGATAGTTCTCTATCTTTTGAAATGGAAGTGTGAAGTTGGCCCAACTTCACACTGTCGTTTTAATAAAACAAATAAAAAAAAGATAAAAATTGTTCAAAGAATATTAATGTTACATACAAGCTGTCAGGAGTATTGGAAGTGAATCTTCCAACAACTGAAATACTAAATCATAATAAATCCGAACAGAAGAGGAATAGTTCCTCAGACAAGATATAAACTCACTCAAGTCACAATAGAGAGGGAGCCTGTTCTTCAATTACAAAAGAGTATCTGAAGTTGTTAGAGAACCGACGAATATCTTGTTAATAATCCTCTTTGATAAGCTGCATCTATTTTATATATATATATATATATATATATATATATATATATATATATATATATATATATAAACAGTTCATATAGGCTTTTCTTTAACGAGATATAACTGAATTAGTATTTCATTAGAAGAATGAGTAATATGTCATTATAGTTTTGCCAGAATTAATCTGTTGGTAAAAGGGTAATTATTCTTGTAAATATCTAGGTAGATGTATTACGTAGTCCTTGTTTAACGGGAATGGATGTAGGATAAATGCAAAATTTACAGATCTACTCAAAAGGAAAGGTAATTCTGAGTGGAAATGCCGGTGCACACATGAAACTCAACACTTTTAAGTGAGAGGTCGGGCAGAAAATAGATATTAGACTCGAGCTAAACAGAATTATCTAGCGAGATCTCCCAACTGTGTTACGGACTTAATTTTTTCCCTTTTACCTTTCTTCTTTCTGAAAATTTACTTTATAACTCAGAATATAGGAAATGAATAACTTTGGTGGACATTTGTGGTCCCCGAATGCTCTTGTTATAATAGATCTATTAGCAAGAAAAGATAGCATTGGAACGCTTAGCCATTTCGCATTTGATCATATATTTTTCTTTTCCTTTTTTTTATAATAAAGAGGTTGAATAAGGAATCTTATATGAATTATTTATGTTAAATTCCTGGAAGATATTCTCAGCAGAGTACTGAGTCTAGTACTACTTGTTACTTACAGGTTATCAAGTTTGGTATACCTGTTAGAGAAAGAAAAAATACGGATTAATACTACGATTATTATTAATAGTAATAATCTTGAGACGTATAGTATTATGCAACATGACGTATGAAGATGAACTTTTTAGAATTCACCGAGTAGCAGGTAGCTATATAAAAAAAATATAGATATATTTTGATAAAATGGCGATTATCGTGAACATCATTTGTTCAGATCAAAACCACAACCACAACCACACGGGAATTTTAGGAGAAGCCTTTGTAATGTTTTCTAACAACCCCTCCCCCCATCTCCATGCCCTCGTAGAGGCTGAAAGCCACTAAAACTGACAGTATATGGTCGTAAGAAGCTTAAGCACCTTCTGATCTCTTGTCGATACTAATCCCCCATAATATATACAGTGTAATAAAGAGAAGGTGTCTGTATATATATATATATATATATATATATATATATATATATATATATATATATATATATATATATATGAATATATATATATGTATATGTATATACATATATATATACTGTATATATATATATATGTATATGTATATATATATATATATATATATATATATATATATATATACTGTATATATATAGTGCATATATATATATATACATATATATATATATATATATATATATATATATATATATATATATTTATATATATATACGTATATATATATATATACATATTTATACATACATATATATATATATATATATATATATATATATATATATATATATATCGGTCACGCTGAGGTCTCCCCGTCCTTCCAGAGTTGGGAGAGGGAGTAGTCATACTCTGGTGAGAAACGTGTGCATGTTGCGTGTGCGTGTTACGTGTTGCGTGTGTGTGTACGAGTATGATTACTCAATATTGTCGTTCCGCAATACTGAGTCAAAAGTCCTTAACAGAAAGCGAAATATAATAGTTGTGAGTAAATTCTGCTATTGTAAATCTTAATCTAACTTCTATTATAATACGATAGCTCAAATTCTAGAATAAAGTCTGTATACATAAACATAAGAATAAGAATCTAAATAAAAGATGTTGAAAAATTGATAAACTGGATTTATTGCATTACACAGATTGTGGTGGCTAATGAAGTAACATCCCTGACTGGTGATCGCCAGACTTGGGTTCGAGTCCTGCTCAAATTCGTTAGTTTCTTTGGTCACTGCAACCTCACCATCCTTGTGAGCTAAGGGTGGGGGGTTTTGGGGAGACTATAGGTCTATCTGCTGAGTCATCAGCACCCAATGCCTGGCCCTCATCGGTCCTAGCTTGGATGGAGAGTGGGTTTGGGCGCTGATCATATGTATATATGATCAGTCGCTAGGGCATTGTTCTGCTGATAAGGCAATGTCACTGTCCCTTGCCTCTGCCATTCATGGCTTGCCTTTAAACCTTTAAAGATACCATATTGGAACATTAAATCAGATTTATTCTTAAATGACTCAAGGCGATTGAATTTTACAGTTTGTATATTCTTGGATTTTTTTTTTTTTCTTTTTTTGAAATCTATTTTTGACTATTTTAGATCGAGCCTGCTCAACCATTACAATAGCTAACAATTAGAGTAGTCCATATTCGATTTTAAAAGTATGAAATATTTCTATGTGTGGATTCTCTTTTGCACAAAATTTCCAAGATATTGAATAACCAATTATTTTGATTAAAAACTATATAATAGAATATTGCGGATGCAATATTTCGTGAAATTTATGGCTGAATATTTCATATGAGAAAATTGTGGACTATTAGATTACACTGATTATTACCATAGCTATTATTGTAGTTATGGTCTCCTACCAATAGATGGCTTCTTGCTTATACCGCCAGGCCTCAGTCTCAATTACATTTAAGACAGTCATTTGCCATGTTTTATTTATGGCACCCCGCAATGGTAAGACCTGTTATTATGCTGTGAAATACAAAGTGGC
>NC_090747.1:81365264-81377764 GCF_036898095.1 Palaemon carinicauda
ACGATGGAGAGAAAGGAGAGTTCCGCTGTGCCTCTAATCCAATTGGGTTCTCTTGCCCTCTTACCTTCAAGAGCACTTTGGAACTGTTCTCATTTTTATTATATAGATGAGATTGTTCGTTCGTTCCTTCATTTTAGATTGCCCGGAGCTTTCGCCCTAGACAGGGGCTCTGAGACTTAAAAGTTCCTGCCCCCCCAGAACTGAGATTAATAAACTTGCACAGAGAGGATATCCTCAGACAGGCTCCTATTAACTAACCGTCGACCTGTAATCTACAGTACTTGTGTCGTCATAAAGCGGGGAAAGCTTACTACCTCGCTTAATATGCTGATACTACTAAATTTGTGGAAATCGACACCATGGAAAGATACAAATTTACCCATTTCCGAAAGTAATGGTTAATGCGTTCACTGTACAAAATTGAAAGTTCATATTGTACATCTATGTATTTCACTGTATACAGTATTTGTAATCCCGTTAAAAAGAAACATTCATTGGATTTCTTTGTATTTTTTTCGTATACCTTGAGACAATTTCTAGTAGACCTAGGTCATGAGATTTCCAGTTATAATTTATATATAACGCATGACTCATTAGTAGAGCTAGCATTTAAATTGATAAATTCCATGACGTTGGTGGAAGTAAAATTTCCCAAGAACTGACGTTTTGAAAACTTTGTTTAGTGATCAGAAATTTCTCTGTAATAGTAAATTATTTATGATACTCTTTATGATACTCTTTACAATTAATGGTTCCAACAAACTCGCTTTTTGCAACAGGATTTTAGAGTATCATAAAAAGGCCATACGTTGAGTTTATATATAGTGAGCTTAGATTACGAAATTTTCATCTACTCATAACATTCATCATCATCTCTTCCTACGCCTATTGACGCAAAGGGCCTCGGCTAGATTTCGCCAGTCGTCTCTATCTTGAACTTTTAATTCAATATTTCTCCATTCCTCATCTCCCAACTTTACGCTTCATAGTCCTCATCCATGTAGGTCTGGGTCTTCCAAATCTTGTAGTGCCTTGTGGAGCTCATTAAAAGTTTGGTGAACTAATCTCTCTTGGGGAGTGCGAAGAGCATTATTTATTATTATTTTTGTTATACGTTATGGTAAGTGCCATCAGTGCACCTTATACAATACACTATAGGCATTACTTGAGAGTCTTTCCAGTGTTCCTTAGGCCCCCAGCTGCACTTGCTTTATATTCTTCTACATTTCCTTTCTTCCTTCTTGCTGTTCAATTTCGTCCAACTTTTACATCAGAGTACAACTGCTGTGGTTTACTCCCAGAAGCATTTGGGCACTGATTACCTTTACAAGTCACAGTGCCTGGCTATATAGACAAAGATGATATACTCTTTAGCTATGGTAAGCAGCTATTCTAGGAGAAGGACATTCCAAAATCAAACCATTGTTCTCTATTCTTGGGTAGTGCCATAGCCTCTGTACCATGGTCTTCCACTGTCTTGGGTTAGAGTTCTCTTGCTTGAGGGTATACTCGGGCACACTATTCTATCCTTTTGTATCCCCTCTTGTTTTGTTAAAGTTTTTATAGTTTATATAGGAGATATTTATTTTAATGCTGTTACTCTTCTTAAGATATTCTATTTTTCCTTGTTTCCTTTCCTCACTGGGCTATTTTCCCTATTGGAGCCCCTGGGCTTAGAGCATTCTGCTTTTCCAACTAGAGTTGTAGCTTAATAATAATAATAATAATAATAATAATAATAATAATAATAATAATAATAATAATAATAATAATAATTTCAATATAATTTGGTAAAAGCATTAGTTATGCACAAACTATGAGGATTTTTCTTAAGAGTGAATGTCCATAAGGTATTTGGAAATGTTCCAGCTATTCTGAAAATTTCTTTGAATGTGCCCTTTTTTCGTCTAACTATTATTATTATTATTATTATTATTATTATCATTATTATTATTATTATTATCATTATTATTATTATTATTATTATTATTATTATTATTATCATTATTATTATTATTATTATTATTATTATTATTATCATTATTATTATTATTATTATCATTATTATTATTATTATTATTATTATTATTATTATTATTATTATTATAATCATCATCATCATTATTATTATTATTATTATTATTATTATTACTATCCAAGCTACAATCCTAGTTGGAAAGCAAGATGCTATAAGCCCAGGGGCTCCAACAGGGAAAAATAGCCCAGTGAGGAAAGGAAATAAGGAAATAAACAAATGAAGAGAACAAATTAACAATAAATCATTCTAAAATTATTATTATTATTATTATTATTATTATCATTATTGTTAATATTATTATTATTATTATTATTATTATTATCATTATCATTATTGTTATTATTATTATTATTATTAATATTATTATTATTATTATTATTATTATTATTATTATTATTATTATTATTATTATTATTAAGAGCGTATCATATCTAATTTTCCCCTGATTACATAAGTATCGTGAAAACCATAATTGGTCAGCCATGGTGGCCTTTAAACATATCCGTTGCCTATTTCATATTGTTTTAAGTGCTAATCATTCAAAACAGGAGATCGTGAAAGTACTTTTATATTCCATACGTAACGCACATATGTGCTCCAATCCAGAAGTGAAGAGCTATCGAAAATGATGTACAGTTGGACACAGGAAATGCTGGTATACCTCACACTGTGGAACTACACACTGATACACCACAATTGCGTAGTGAGTACCCAAACAGCTAGTACAAAGAGAGATGGCAGAGGCGATGCTAGGAGGCTAAACACAGGAATTGGCCGCGCAGAGAGCGTGTGACAGGGTGCCACTTCTCAGAGCGAGGTGTGTTAGGAATTCTTGTGTCCAACTGTACATATTCCTTTTGTTACTAATAACAAAAAACCTAATTGAAAAAGTGTAATATCTAAAAGTTATAAAATTTTGGGAAATTAGTCGAAAAGCATAATTTCATTTGTAATTCTGGAGCCTGATTCCAAGAATATTTTTTAGTCAACTGCGAAAATTAATGAAAATATTTGAAGATTTTTTTGGTGAAAGATAACTTTTTACTGGGAATTTCGGTTTCAATATGAAAAATATTTTCATTCGTTTCTTTCCTTTTTTTTGCGTTTTATACGAAAGATTTGATTAAAATTAGAGAATTGGAAGAATGACCACAAGCAGCTGACATTAGTCTCTCTTTATAGTTTATATATAAAAGATCTATTTTAATCTTATTGGTGTTCTTAAAATATTTTATATTAATTGTCCATCACTTCACTTGTAATTTATTTATTTCTTTATTTCCTTTCTTCACTGGGCTATTTATCCCTGTTGAAGCCCTTGGGCTTATAGCATCCTGCTTTTCTAACTATGATTGTAGCTTAGCTTTCCCAACTAGGGCTGTAGCTGATAGAGTAATAATAATAATAATAATAATAATAATAATAATAATAATAATAATAATAATAATAATAGAATCCTGCTTTTCCAACTAGGGTTGCAGCTTAGCTAAAAATGATAATAATAATAATAACAATAACAATAATAATAGAATCCTACTTTTCCAACTAAATAATGCGATATTATGATTAACAGAAATAACACAAATATGAACAAACGCAATACTAGAAATCACCAAACAATAATAAAAAATGGTGCGTTGAAGTCTGAAATACAAGGAATATCTGCAGGAAATTCAAAACGAAATATGGGGAGCAAAATGATAACTAAAGAAAAAAAAAGAAAAAGGAGCCAATTCCGATCTATATTCAATAACCCCAATCCTGTGGGAGTTCAAACATTGGAGGGCAATAATTGAAATGGATTTTCTGTGGTGATGAGAGTTAATACCCCGACACCTTTCTATCTATCTTTTGGAGGAAGTGGAACTGGACGCTGTGAAGCGGAGAATCAATTTCTGCTCTGAAGTGGAGGCCTTTCAGATTGTTATTATTATTATTATTATTATTATTATTATTATTATTATTATCATTATTATTATTATTATCTAAGCTACAACCCTAGTTGGAAAAGCAGGATGCTATTATTATTATTATTATTATTATTATTATTATTATTATTATTATTATTATTATTATTATTATTATTATTAGCTAAACTAAAACCCTGGTTGGCAAAGCAGGATGCCATTATTATTATTATTATTATTATTATTATTATTATTATTATTATTATTATTATTATTATTATTATTATTATTATTATTACCTACGCCAACAAAGTCATGATTTACCCCCTGTTTGTGTGTATGATTTATTAGCCTTTCTATAAAGCCATATTACTTTATTTGACTTTCAAGTTTTTCTGTTCCGTATCTTACATTTACCCTTGTTTGTAATTTTGTTTATTTTGGGTAGGTTCCTCATATTCGGTAACGTCTTTGGCACAATTACAGGTAAACCAAGAAACTGAGATAATGAAGGTATTAAAAAAGGACTAAGTTGCACCAGAATATACAAATGAATACGATATGTATAACAAGCGACTGGATAATATCACTGACGTCACATTCAGGATACAATTGAAAGATATGTTTCCATACACCAAATATCACAGCTCTATTTCATCTTTTAAGATTTTCGATTATTAATCTAATCTAATGGAATGTTTTAATTGTTTCGTTCTGCCTTGTTTCGAGTAATGTTCTCCTGCCTGGTCTTCAGCTGCTGAATCTCATCTTGATTTGTTGGACAGAAACTTGCAGTCTATTATTATTATTATTATTATTATTATTATTATTTTATTATTATTATTATTATTATTATTATTATTACTAGCTAAGCTACAACCCTAGTTGGAAAAGCAAGATGCTATAAGCCCAAGGGCTCCAACAAGGAAAAATAACCCAGTGAGGAAAGGAAATAAGGAAATAAATAAACGATATAAGAAGAAATGAAAAATTAAATTAAAATATTCTAAAAACATTAACAACATTAAAACAGATATTTGATATATAAACTATAAATATAAACTATATATATAAACTATAATATAGATATTAATCTCTGGCACCGTCGTTCTGTTTGTTCTTCATATAAGTTGCATAGGATTTTTCATCATACTAACCATTCTTTATATTATGATCAGTACAATCCTGTTCATGATGCTAGGTATGCATTTCATTCTAAAAGGCATGCCTTCTCCATCATGAGGCTCAACACTGCACAGTACTCTGGAACTTTTATTCCAGCTGTAACTAGATTGTGGAATTATCTTCCTAATCAGGCAATTGAATCGATGGAACTTCAGGTAAACATAGGTCGCTCTTCATAGTTTATATATGACAACGTTATCTTAACACTTACTGACCTTAAAATATTTCATTTTCGGTATTCATTACTTCTCATTTAGTTTATTCATTTCCTCATTTCCTTTCATCACTAGCTTATTTTAGCAGCTTGCTTTTCCAACTAGGGTTGTAGCTTAGCAAGTAATGACAATAATAATGATAATAATAATGATAATAATAACAACAACAACAACAACAATAATAATAATAATAATAATAATAATAATAATAATAATAATAATAATAATAATAATAATATTATTATTATTATTATAATCAAGGTCTATAGAATACTCTATAGACTTTGATAATAATAATAATAATAATAATAATAATAATAATAATAATAATAATGCTGATGGTCCGGCAGCATGAGTGTTTGAAGTTTATATATGCACTCGCCAACGCATTTATGCTGCTTATTTAATAGTTTGTATGCGTTTGCAATACTTTTCTTGTAATGTATCCTTCTACCATTGCATATGCACGTACTTTGCATAAATAGGGAAACTTCTTGTTATACGATTGAATTTGTATGAAAATTAAAATATGAGAACAACTAAATGGCAATATGTAAAACATCAGATTGTTACTGGTGCTTTAGGTTGTATGAAAATAAAAAGATTAGAACAACTAAATGGCAATATGTAAAACATCAAATTATTAATGGTGCTTTAGGTCCCGTAAGAGAGGACAGATTTTCGCTTTTTCGTGTATTCAAAATAATGTATACTGTATTTTCTACCCCTTTCTTGAAACAAAAATCTGTGAAATACGCTGATTTCCTTCGAAATGTGCTTACAAAAATAGTAAGATAGTAAAATAAGTTTAGACTAAAGATATTAAAGCCCGATTTGAATTGTGGAGGTTGAGAGCAACAAATCATCTAGATTTGACCTGAATGTTTCCTAAGAAATGGTTTTCATAACATCAAAGCCATTAATTTTCACCTGTTTATTGTCAGAATTACTTGCATTTTCTTCTTTTATGATAAGCAGTAAATCATATCTTACATACCAGTATTAATAGTTCATGTCAGTTATTGATGATAAGGAACATACAATTTTTGTAACTATTTGCTGTTTAAATCATTATTCGCAAACTCCTCTGTGTAAGGAAACTTAAAATAACAATGGGAAACGGTTCAGTGAGCTTGACTAGCAACAACTCTTTGAAAAATATTGCAGTATAAGAGAATTGCGGGAGGCCAGGTTTTTTTTTTTTATTATTAGCAGATTTATTATCTGACAAGTCTTATATAGGAGGGAAAAGAATGAAACCCTGGAATGAATAGAATTTTAAAGTAGAATGTGAAATAGCTTGTGCATATTTTTTTTTAAATTAAACAGTAGATACATAACTTATTGTATGGTTCTACACTAGCAATTAAGGAACGGCTTATTATCACTTGGCCTGTCTCTCCCAACCTTTTGCTTACTGCGTATTTTTTTTACAGTGAAAATACTCAGACGTTCTTTGATATCAGAGTAATTTTCATATCCTACGGAAAATTATTTTTCAATCAGCTTTCATCTCCACATTCATAATATACTATCTTGCAGTTTAATCATTAATTTCGGTATTTTTTACTCAATTTCAGACACAACAGGACGCGAGTTGTGTGATGGTTCTGTTAAAAGCAAAAGTTTTGTGAATTGAAAAGACGAGGAATCAATGTTAATATTCGGTAAACTTGAAAACTCTGGAAGTATAGAAGAAATCTCTCAACCACTGACTGATCCACCCCATAACTTATGATTCATGACTTGGATTTTTTTTTTTATATGTAGTTAGGAAATGATTCAATTCCTCCCCAGAGCAAAGTATGTTTTTATCCAGATGTAATGCTTGCCTGAGTCATTAGCTACATATCTAAAATGCTGAGTAGAGTACGGCTATATGAAATCAACAAGTGTCATTATTGTTATCATCACTATTATTATTATTATTATTATTATTATTATTATTATTATTATTATCACTTGCTAAGCTACAACCTTGGTTGGAAAAGCAAGATCCTATAAGACCAGGGGCCCCATTGTTCTCTAGTCTTGGGTAGTGCCATAGACTCTGTACCATGGTCTTCCACTGTCTTGGGTTAGAGTTCACTTGCTCGAGGGTACACTCGGTTACTCTATTCTATCTAATTTCTCTTCCTCTTGTTTTGTTAAAATTTGTATAGTTTATATAGGAATTATTTATTTTAATGTTGTTACAGTTCTTAAAATATTTTATTTTTCCTTGTTTCCTTTCCTCACTGGGCTATTTTCCCTGTTGGGGCCCCTGGGCTTATATCATCCTGATTTTCCAACTAGGTTTGTAGCTCAGCTAACAACAACAACAACAACAATAATAATAATAATAATAATAATAATAATAATAATAATAATAATAATAATAATAATAATAATAAATGGGAATGAAAGACGCAAGTAGATTTTCAATCGCTCGCAATTCTCTTTCATGGAACAAAAACTTTAGTGCAGTAGAAATGTTGATGTAATAGTTAGGCAGAAAGGAATATTGCGGATATTAATTTGCCCTGGTGAAGATAGAGGGCAGGCTACAAAGGCTCTATCGTTGAGACATTTCCTTTGCTTTCATTAAACCGGGGAATTGATGGAGTCAAGCAATATTGAAGAGGGGATACGGCGGAGTTTTGTGTAAGGGTGAAAGAGGGGTTACAGTCAGTGGTCCCGGCAAAGACTTCACTTAAAAGAGATTAATCGTCTTCTGCAGTAGTCTACTGTATTCCTTCCTCTCTTTGATTTACTTCCTAATATTTCCTGGTGTGTTATTATTATTATTATTATTATTATTATTATTATTATTATTATTATTATTATTACTTGCTAGGCTACAACCCTAGTTGGAAAAGCATGATGCTATAAGCGCAGGGGCCCCAACAGGGAAAACAGCCAAGTGAGGAAAGGAAACAAGGAAATATAGAATATTTTAAGAACAGCAACAACATTGAAATAAATATTTCCTATATAAACTATAAAAACTTTAACAAAACAAGAGGAAGAGAAATAAGATAGAATAGTATGCCAGAGTGTACCCTCAAACAAGAGAACTCTACACCAAGACAGTAGCAAACCATGGTACAGAAGCTATGACACTACCCAAGACAAGACAACAATGGTTTGATTTTGGAGTGTCCTATTCCTAGAAAAGCTGCTTACCCTGGCTAAACAGTCTCTTCTACCCTTAACAAGAGGAAAGTGGCCACTGAAAAATTACAGTGCAGTAGTTAACCCCTCGGGTGAAGAAGAATTGTTTGGTAATCTCAATGTTGTCAGGTGTATGAGGACAGAGGAAAAGCTGTAAGGAATAGGCCAGACTATTCGGTGTATGTCTAGGCAAAGGGAAAATGAACCGTAACCAGAGAGAAGGATCCAATGTAGTATTGTTTGGAAACCTACAAATATGAAATAGGTAATGGAGTTTTTTTTTTTTTTTTTTGCTTCATAGTATTATTATTTACTATGTGTACACATTTATATGAAGAAAAATTTGTAACCTAAATGGAGGAAACATCATACCAGCTCATTTAACAACCTTAGATATTACTCATTTGTATGACAGGTTATTGCATACGCCTTACCATACTTGTTTTACAGTCCTTCTGAAATACACGGAGCAGAAATATTAAATATGAAAATAGACGTTACTGATTTAAATTTGAGCTGACAAGTTTTGTTTTTGTTTAACAATATCTATTACTTTTGAACTTTTATTTTCTATATATCTTTCATTTTTTTCAATGTAGTTATAAATTAATTTTTTTCTATTTTGAAAGGTCACCAGTCAAATATCAGAACATGAGATATAATTTCATGGCGATAAATTAACGAAAAATGTGCAAAGAAGTTGCTAAGAGTATAAAAAAAAATTTTTTTTTCATTCTTTTGTGTTGATTTTAATGTTGAATTATCTGCATAACCAGTAATTTTTATTCACTAATTTGCATAAATAGCATTAAATTGTCGTTTAATAGCTTGCAAAAATAACATTATAGTTTATATCTTACTGAATGGCTTATTCATCGTCGTTTTGCAGGCTGGAAGAAGAATTAATATATATATATATATATATATATATATATATATATATATATATATATATATATATATATATATATATATATGTATATGTGTGTGTGTATGTGTATGTATATATACATATACATATATATATATAATATATATATATATATATATATATATATATATATATATATATATATATATATATATATATATGTAATATATATTTCATGGCAGTGTATTTTTTTTTTTTTTTTTTGCTAACTTCAACTAGTCCTTTTAACCTATAATACTTAATACTTATCCATATTGAACATGCTGCGATATGCCACATTCATTCACCTCTTAAATGGCCACCACAGAAACAAGTTTCGAAACATGTAAACTAGCTCGATCAAAGAGGATTATCTTTAAACGCAATTGTGACAGAAGTATGGGTGCAGTATCATTGGGGGTTCTACATACCGAACAGGATTTATGGATTTCTATTGCCGTTTCGAGTAGCATTGGTCAGGCTTGGAGCAAATGTCTAATTGGGTTAAAGTTAATGTGGCTTAAAATTCGGCTTTTCTGCTCCTTTGGAAGCGTTATTACAGTGAAACCAATAGCAACTCACACCACGTAAGTCCAGAGTTCGAAACTGGCTCAGGCCGTGGTACATTTACCTTGACATACTACGTAACTGATCCATTGGATCCCTCTCGCGTTACGGCTAATTTTTCCCTTACTTACACATACACCGAATGTTCTGGCCTATTCTGTACACATTCCACTCCTTCCTCATACCCCTGACAACACTAATCGAAAAATTCTTCTTTACTCAATGAGTTAACTACTGCACTGTAATCTTTCATTGGCTACTTTCCACTTGATAAGGTAGAAGAGACTTTTCAGCTATGGTAAACATCCCTTCTAGGAGAAGGACACCCCAAAATCAAACCATTGTTCTCTAGTTTTGGGTATTACCATAGCCTCGGTACCATAGTCTTCCACTCTCTTGGGTTCTCTTGCTTGAAGGTACACTCAGGCACAGTATCATACCTGTTTTCTTATTTCCTTTCCTCACTGGGCTATTATCCTTGTTGGGCTTATTGAATCCTGCTTTTTCAACTATGGCTGTACCTTATCTAGCAATAATGATAATATAGGTTATACTTGATTTCAGAGGTGCCTTTAGTGCTGATCATATGTGGGTATGTTCAGTATCTTGACACTGACTTTCCTAATATTATGTTTTTTAATGACCTTTAATCCTTTAAGCAAGATTCAATGTAGCGTTTTGATGAAATTACTAGTGTTTATGACATAGGTACCCTGAAGTATATTACCATTGTGGGCTATCAGTCTTAGGATTGATTGATTGATTGATTTAAAGTTTTCTAAATTCCAAAAAAAAAAAAAATAATATTTTTTCACGGTTAGAAATTACGAGACATCTTCAGAAATAATTTTGTTTAACTACTTGAGTAAACTTTCAAATTAGGGGAGCCAATGAAACAGGTTAGAATACTGTAAGTAGGTGGGGCAGAATAGTACAAACTATCTGAAATAATGATTCTTTATGAGATAGCTTTTGTCCTAAATGTTTTGAGTTACTGAATCAGTCTAATATTTCAAATCTACTGAGCATATTCGTAACAATAGTCTTATATTTGCATTTACCTTCTTGAAACCACATTGCTATTAAGAGTGATATGGCATCTTCCTTTACAGACATAAAAATTTTCCTTTGAAGAGTTATTCCCATTTATGTAATGATTAGCATAAAACGATAAAATCATAATGAATTTATTGAGAATTACGTTTTTCAATTACTAAAGATACTAAGAAAGGTATTATTTATATCATATACATTATATAATTATGCTAATGAACGTTTGACACCTTAAGGTGAATGGTTTTCTGATATAAAACCCATTGAAGTTTGTAATTAACGGAGATTTAAAGGTTTAAAGGCCACTCATGAATGGCAGAGGCAAAGGACAGTGACATTTCCCTATCAAGCAGGGCAAAGGCCTAGAGACTGACCATATATACATATGATCAGGGCCCATGTCCCCTCTTCACCCAAGCTAGGATCAAGGAGCGTCAGGCAATGGGTGCTGATGACTCAGCAGATAGACTTATAGGCTCCGCAACCCGCCCCCATCCTTAGCTTGTGGTTGCACCGACCAAAGGAACTAATGAGTTTGAGCGGGGCTAGAACTCCCGTCTGGCGTTCACCAGTCAGGGACGTTACCACATCAGCCACCAACTGATTAAAAAGACGTGTAGTATCGAAGAGCACATTTAACTCGTATCTAACTCGCGATACCTTATGTTTGCATATTGTTTATATCAAAATTGAAGAAAAACATTGGTAAAAGACATAACTAACGATGGATGTACGTAATAGCTTTGTTATAATCAACTCTTTTGTTTGAATTCTTTTTATAACAGAAAAACTACAGACACTTCGAATCACAAGTATCGGGTAGATTTTAGCAATATTACATAAATCCTAAGGAGACTGGTCTAAAATTAAACATAATTGCATTTTCTGAAAATTATTAATTTGATGGGGGTCATTATTAGTTATATGCTTGGTATTTCACTAACTTTCTGTACATTAATAAGTTATTCTAAATTTTCTGCTCCCTAAGACTAATCACAAATTCTGAAAATTTAAGTTATTCATGTAAATATGTCGAAATTATTACATAGGAAGGATTGCAAAATACTTAGGAAAGCTAAAGCAAAAGCTGTTTAAATTTTGTTTATAGAAAAAAAAAGTATTTCCTCAGAATATTCCATTGTTTCAGATTTATATTACGTTTAGCTCTTAATTCTCATTAAAAATATCAAAATCAAAGGGTTATAATGAACGGTTTTTTTTTTTTTTTTTTTTTTTTGCTTAATCCAACTGCGGGGCAATTAACTAGCAGTTTGCAAAATAAAACTAAACTCAAAAGAGTTTTATAAATTTCCTAAAAGCGGAATGTGGAGCAACAACCCAATAATTTTTCCTTTCATATTTATCAAAACGTAATGAATCCCTATCAGACTTCATGCGATTAAGCTTTTTAATGATGGCCAAACATCTAAGGAAAATCTTTTGCTTAAGATCCTCCTAATCTCATTAACTCA
>NC_090747.1:81382764-81405264 GCF_036898095.1 Palaemon carinicauda
GACGACTGGCGAAACCTAATCGAGGCCCATTGCGTCAGTAGGCGTGGGAGGAGACGATTATATATATATATATATATATATATATATATATATATATATATATATATATATATATATATATATATATATATATATATATATATATATATATATATATATATATATATATATATATATATATATATACTGTATATATATATACATACATATATATGTATATATATATATATATATATATACATACATACATATATATATATATATATATATATATATATATATGTATATATATACATATATATATATATATATATATATATATATATATATATATATATATATATACATACATACACACACACACACACACACACACATATATATATATATATATATATATATATATATATATATATATACATATACATATGCGCATTTACTTCTATCGCAGGTGGGAATACCTCACTTCAGATATTTGTATGTTTATTCGTATTCTAACTAGCATAAACTGTATGTCGTAAAATTTCCATCAACATGTCACTCCATAGATTCCTAGAAAAAATCTTGAACCGAACATGAAACTGGGATAGGATTCACATACTATTTTAATTATTGTAGTTTTATTGCATCTGAGTATTACGTCCTCCTGTGAGTTCCACGCATACAGCGCATGCGTGCCACTTCGAATAGTTCGTCACACCTTTACGAAGCACAAGTAAACTGGCTACAAGTGGATCAGCTGTAATTAGTTATTAGCTATTCCTGGCATGTAAACATCAAATATTCCTGCCATTAGTGTGACGCTACTCGACGGAATGAAAGCAATAAATCATGACGCACGATGCTATCATTTTTGCATATATGACTGCTGAAGATTGATATGGATCTCAAGCGGTCGTAGTGATTATGATTGACGGAAACATTTATCATTCCTGGTTGGGTAGCTTATGGGCTCCGTATCATGGTCTAGTGAATCAATTTATGATTGATTTTGATTGACGGGTTGAGATACATCTGGTGTCACAACTACCAGGGTCACTGATGCCAAATTTTGAAATTTATTGCTAAAGTGTGTTTTAAGCTATAATTTCCCAGCTTTGAATTGGATATTTTAACGTATGTATTTTTTTTTGTAGAAAATTAGGCTTATACTGATTTTTTAATAATAATAATAATAATAATAATCTCCTCAATATGATAAAGAGCAAGTTTCTGGTTATATATATATATATATATATATATATATATATATATATATATATATATATATATGTATGTATGTATATACTATATATACTGTATGTATATATATATATATATATATATATATATATATATATATATATATATATATATATATATATATATGTACTGCATATATATATATATATATATATATACATATATATATATGAATAAATATCTATATATGTACTGTATATATATATATATATATATATATATATATATATATATATATGTATGTATGTATATATATATATATATATGTGTGTGTGTGTGTGTGGGTGTGTGTGTCTTTCCAGTCATGTTGAACGAGATGTCAGACGTGTAACTACTTGGTCTCTCCCCTGGTAGGGGCGAGGGAATACCCAGAGAGGTACACTCGGAAACTACAATTACCGTGTTGTAGTTGGGATAATAATAATAATAATAATAATAATAATAATAATAATAATAATAATAATAATAATATTCGGGCAAAAAACTTCTCTCTAACATTAAATAAAGTTGCTGCACGGGAAGAATTCCTTTTTTATTATATATTTCTATTGTTCTTACTAATGGTTTCTCTTTCTCCGGGAGTGTATTCAAACAGCTTCCAAGTTGGGGCTTGAGTGATACACAGTGTCAGAAATGAAATAATAATAATAATAATAATAATAATAATAACCTGGAACCCCACACATTAACCACCAGTCTCTGGAAACTGTTATCAACAAATAATAATAATAATAATAATAATAATAATAATAATAATAATAACAAATGTAACCGTGTCTAGTCCACTGCACGGGCGAACAGCTCGTCGAGCCTGGTTCGACAACCCTGTGTTTGAATTGATGTTCGAGCGTGTAAACGGGCTATTTGGTTGTCGAGCGCGCTCGTCGAACGGCTCGATGAAAGTCAGGCTCATCTTGACTTTTGTGGGCGGAGCTACATTGTTTGACGAACGGTGTGAACGTGTGAACGGGTGTCGAGCCTCGAACCTCAGTTGTTATTCAAACCTGCTAGAGGAAACATCATCAAAGAAATGAATAATGGCTGCCATTAATGAAAGCAAGAATGAGAAGGAAGTCGTACTTGATTTCATACATGCATATTGGGCTCATCCAGCTTTATGGAAAGTTAAATCAAAAGACTATTCCAATAAAGTAGCCAGAAACAAATGAATAGCGGACACCCAGTCTTTCATAGTTGTATCTTCATAAGTAATGAAAGGGCTGACACGATTCAGTAGATCAATGTACGTGTCTTCATCCATACGCAAATAATTGCGCCAGTTATCTGACTCTAATTTTAAAGCAACAAGCAAGTTGGTGTGTGAAAATTTCTCTCTTTTTTATTAGCCAATCCTTCGTCCACTTTGATCTCTCTTTTTTTTCCTTCTTAGTGCCACTGCTAAAGCAATGGCTATCAAATCGTCCTGGTCGAGAGACACGTTGGCGTTGTTTTAGCTGCAATTTAGCACGAGGCACACTGAGGTTCGATGTACTGTCAGAAAGAGAAAGGTCTTCGAGCCATTCTACAAGTAGGTTCGACAACCGGGCTCGGCGAACTGCTCGGCCGTGTAAACCCGCCTTTAGACATGCCAATTCATGTCTAGGGTTTGTCCAGTTTTCATCACCACACTGGCAAGTGCAGATTGGTGACAGTTGGAGATTTTCGTCTGATCTCTCACAGCAAACCAACATAGTATGGGTGTTTTTGACTAGTACATCTGTTGATCATGGCAATAAGCAAACACTTTCAATACGTTAGTTATCCGCATTCGGAAAGGGAGGTATACAGGTATGTATATTTAAATTTGTACTAGAACTCAGGGTAGGACTAGGCCTAGGGTCATTAATATCTTTACTTTTCAAAAAGTTAATTCACATATAAAAGTTTATTTCAAAACTATATATCAGGCAATTTCAAACAAAAGAAACTTTGATTTTGAAAAAGGAAAAGAAAACAGGAATCGCAATACTTCTATTAAGTTTGGAACCATGTGAGTCAATATTATTACTGTGATAACTGCTATCCATAAACTTTTATTCATGCTCTGTGTGGGTTTTCTATTTTTATTTTCCCTATTCTATGGTAACCATTGAAGAGTGATTATGTCTTTAGTAAGGATTACGTCAGTCACAGGTAGTTAATCAGAAACCTGTACTGGTTACATTTATTAAGTATGATTAGTGGTATTTATTTTTTCGGTTGCAACCAATGTCATTGATACATTTTCATAAAAGGGCTTTAAAAACAAAAACCAATTTCCATAATTTGTTTATTTTTTTATTTTCACTGAAATATATTCATTGACGTGTTCTTCAGCTATTATTAAACCTCTCATATCTTTGTTTACTTAGTGTCTGTTCATAATAAATTTCACTGGTTTGTTCTACTTTCGTTTTCACAATGACCTTTGAACGCTTAATGCAGTTAAGTCTTCGCTGCACTATGATTTGCCGAGATGCCATACCGCTATTATAAACTTGTTTCCTTGTCAAAACAGCAATTCTTTACGTGCATGTGGGTGGGGATCATACATGTGTGTGTTCTGGTTTGTGTATGTGTGTCAGTGTGAGTAGGGTCGTTGTTTGGGCACCGTCCATTGACTTCGCATTCCAAAATGATGCCAAGCAGGGATTTGCTCGTTGAGTTTTGCCCTTACAATCCAGACGTAATTACAAGTAAGCCGGTTGGATTGTAACCTGCTTTACATGACATACAGCATTTGTATGAATGAGGTTTATAATAACAACGCGAGAGTGAATGAATTTAGTGCATGGTAACTATTGCGAAGGAAAGAGAGAGAAAAGTAGACTAAAAAATGTGTACCGTTGGCCTCCACTGGGCAGGTAACTCCTTATTCGGAAACTGTAAACATGCGCTGGTGAACCTTCGCTCGGCGGCCGTCTCGGTAAGGAGTGATTTATGTTTAATTACCGTCGGATGCTACAGGAAGCGAATGAAGACCATGATAAAATCTCTCCAAAGTCTCTCTTGTAGTCACTTGACGTTTTCTAGCAGTATTTGGCAACGAGAGAGGGGAGAGGTGGGTGTGTGCGTGCGTGCGTTTGTGATTATCATCCGGGAACTCAGTTCTGCTGTATGCCGGCCTAAGTGAGGAGGTGTCCTTGTTTGGTCGTCTCCAAATCAGTTGTATTGTTGTTTTATGTGAATTAACAACCTAATACACACCTTTTCCAATCTTTAATGTTCTGCTATGCCCATAAGTGAATTGAAATTGAATTATAGTGCGTAATAAAAGCTGGAGTACCCAATGTAAGCCATGTGATGAATACATAACGTAAAAAAAGGGTTTTATAGTGTTTTTTCCCAGTAAATTTGCTCCGTTTGGTGGTGGTCTGCTGTCACTGTCACTGTCCTTAAGCCCACGACAAACACTTCAATCTATTCCTAATGTCTTTTCGTTAGCGAGGCTGTGTCACAGCACAATTCCCACTAATAGTAAGGCAACGAACGTAACCTGGAAATTTTGTGGCAGGGGAGAGAGAGGGAGGAGAGCTAGGCTAGAGAGAGGGGACCAGAGAGAGAGAGAGAGAGAGGGAGGATATTTACAACTCAAGACTGGGAGCCTATATCGATTTTTGACGAGGTAAGTTTGTTTTTTTTTGCTTCCACGAGAGATTTTTAGTGTGAAAAGGCATCGTAATGGGGTGGCTAATGGCATTGGGATTCGAAGGCACTGTTGAATGTAGTATTTGATGGATGTATCGACCGGTCTCCGTGTCTGTCAGGTTGGCTGCTTTGGGGGGTTGGGGAATGGGGAGGAGGGGAGGGAGAGAGAATTATTGGTAAAGGCAAAAGGAGAGAGAACACCCTGTCGACCTTCCCACTGCGCTGGTTGACGCATGAAACGTTAGGCCTATTTAGCTGTCCTCACGCTTTTTTTTCTTTTTTTTTTTGCTCCTATTATTCGCTAATTGGCCTATTTGTAGCCTTGAAATGTCATGCCAACCACTTTTAAGCTGCTTTCTAGCCCCGAATTATAAAGGTTTCCCCCATGCAATGTCCCTTGCAAGGATAGGGTGTTTGTTCATAAAGGAGAAATGGGCGCGGCCTCGAATCATGTAAATGAAGCTGTCTCTTGCGGCAATTTGAAACACACCAATGTCAAGCAAACGAAGTAACGTAATGAATCTCATGACGGCTCCTTTCCTATGAGCAAAAAAAAATCGCTACTCTCTCTCTCTCTCTCTCTCTCTCTCTCTCTCTCTCTCTCTCTCTCTCTCTCTCTCTCTCTCTCTCTCTCTCTCTCTCTCTCTCCACAGAAATAGACGCAGTTGCAAGCGAATGACAGCATAGAATTCTCGTGCTTTTTTTGGTAGAAACTGAATGGCTGCTAATTGTATTTCTAAATAAGAGAGGAAGAGCATTAAATTTAATTGCCTTTGGATTGCATGCAATGGCTAACAATTGCTGGACATTAGGCTTATGCTGTAGGTCAAGCTATTTGCAAATAGGCATGTTTATATACACATTCGTATGTACGTTGGCATGATGCTTTCAACACCAGTAAGGAGTTTTCCAGAAAGCTTTCCTACATAGGCCTATGTTATTTCTGTTGAGGTTGTATTTTATTTGGAATAAATGAGTAATGTGATTTTACGTCTGTGGTACATCTTTACTCTAAATATATTTTACCGGCTATAATTTCAGAATATTGATTACAGTACCTTCTACACATGGGGCTCGCCACGCCTCCCAACATCCGAACGGCCGGTGGACATTGGGCTCTCTCTCTCTCTCTCTCTCTCTCTCTCTCTCTCTCTCATTGTTCAATACAAATGTAATTAGCACCGTCTTATATCTGAGTTCCTTTTTGTGCAATATATAGGTCTAGTATAGCATAAGCGTGCATATTATAGGTAGTAGGTTGGCCTGGGCACCAGCCGCCCGTTGAGATACTACCGCTAGAGAGTTATGGGGTCCTTTGACTGGCCAGACAGTACTACATAGGACCCTTCTCTCTGGTTACGGTTCTTTCCCTTTGCCTACACAGACACCGAATAGTCTGGCCTATCCTTTACAGATTCTCCTCTGTCCTCATACACCTGACAACACTGTGATTACTAGACAATTCTTCTTCACCCAAGGGGTTAACTACTGCACTGTAATTGTTCAGTGGCTACTTTCCTCTTGGTAAGGGTAGAAGAGACTCTTTAGCTATGGTAAGCAGCTCTTCTAGGAGAAGGACACTTCAAAATCAAACCAATGTTCTCTATTCTTGGGTAGTGTCATAGCCTCTGTACCATGGTCTTACACTGCCTTGGGTTAGAGTTCTCTTGCTTGAGGGTACACTTGGGCACACTTTTCTATCTAGTTTCTCTTCCTCTTGTTCTGTTAAAGTTTTTATAGTTTAAATAGGAAATATTTATTTTAATATTGTTACTATTCCTAAAATGTTCTATTTTTCCTTATTTCCTTATTTCCTTTCCTCACTGGGCTATTTTCCCTGTTGGGGCCCCTGGGCTTATAGCATTCTGCTTTTCCAACTAGGGTTGTAGCTTAGCATTTAATAATAATAATAATAATAATGTGGTTTTTCAGCTTAGCCTAATTAGGCTAGACCGGCAAGGCTTATTAAATGATCATTAAGTTTGCGATAGAATTGTATGTCCTCAACTTAGTATCAATTATATGTACCTGTATATATAAATATATACATCCACACATATACAGTATAGCCTATATATATATATATATATATATATATATATATATATATATATATATATATATATATGTGTGTGTATATATATATATATATATATATATATATATATATATATATATATATATATATATATATATATATATATATATATATATATATATGGGGTGGGGAAGGGAGTGGGGGGAGAAACCAAAGTTTCTGAGAACCGGAAGGTTATACTGTACAGCCGAAGATATCGTCCGCACTGGAAAAAAGAGTGGAAAAGAGTAAAGAGTTTTATTCATAAAAGTCATAGTAGCATATCAGCCCCCTTTCAACCAATTAGTTTGAAACTAGGTAGAGTTACTAGATAAATAACGCTCTCCCATTTTCCCATTCAATTAAATGATTTTTTTTGGTCTATCAGACCGTTATTTTCAAGTTTTTACAGGGTTATATATATATATTTATATTATATATACTATATATATATATATATATATATATTTTATCTCCACCTATGCCTATTGAAGTAAGGGGCCTCAGTTAGATTTCACCAGTCGTCTCTATCTAGAGCTGTTAATTGAATGTTTCTCCATTTACCATTTCCTACTTCGCGCTTCATAGTCCTCAGCCATATAGGCCTGGCTTTTCCAACTCTTTTAATGCCTTGTGGAGCCCAACTGAACATTTGGTGAACTAATCTCTCTTGGGGAGTGCAAAGAGCATGCCCAAACCATTTCCATCTACCCCTATCACGATCTCATCAACAAATGGCACTCGAGTAATCTCTCATATAGTTTAATTTCTAATCCTGTCTTAATTGTTTCATTGTCATACCAGGACTCATGTCCATATAGTAACATCGATCTCACTGATTTATAGTCTGATTTTTATATGTAATTTCAGGCGATTTGATTTCCAAATTTTACTTAACCTAGCCATTGTGTGATTTGTTTTTTTATCTTTCACTAAACTCTTATTTTGAAGTCCCTTTATTGGAGATCATAGTTCATAAATACTTAATGATTCTACTTCATTAATCCTTTCTCCTTCCAATGATATTTCATCTTCCATTGCATACTTCATTCTCGTGATCTCTGTCTTTCTTCTATTTATCTTCAGCCCAACCTCGTGTGATATTTCATGCATTCTGGTAAGCAAGCATTGCAAAAGCTGTGGTGTTCTGCTAACAAGGACAGCTTCATCAGCATACTCTAGTTCTGCTAAATTCCTATCACCAATCCAGTCCAGTCCTTCTCCATCATCTTTAACTGTTCTACGGATTACAAAATCCATGAGGATAAACAACATAGGTGACAACATATTCCCTTGGAGTACTCCTCTGTTCACTGGAAGTTCATTTGATAAGACTCCATTAACATTAACTTTCCACTTGCTATACTCATGAACAGACTAGATCAAATTTACATATTTATGAGGAATTCCATAATAATGCAGGACTCTCTTCAATTGGCTGCTACACACTATCAAAGGTTTTTTTATAGTCCACAAACACCATTAAAAAGGGATTTCTCTATTCTATGCATTGTTGTACATGTCTGAAAATGAAAATGTGGTCAGTGCAAATTCTACCTTTTCTAAATCCTGCTTGTTCATCTCTCAATTTTTCATCAATCTTTCTCTTCAGTCTCTTTAGAATAGTCATACAATATATTTTCATAACAACTGACGTAGCCTAAGTGCTATGCCTCTGTAATTATTGCTGTCAGTCAGGTCTCCTTTTTTTTTCGGTATTTTCACCAACACTCCTAACTCTGATCCATCAGATTTTGCCTCTTCATGCCACATCCTACTAAATAATGGTGTAAGTAGTCTTGGAGTCACCTCATTTTCAGCCAGTATCCTCTCAACGGTTATTCCATCGTATCCATGGACTTTCCATCTCTTTAGTTTTTTAGGATAGTTTTGACTTCAAACACACTGAATTCATTCATGGGCACATCAAGGTCTTTACCAGCTTCAGGTATATCAATCAAATTATTCCCTTCATATCTCCTATTCATAACCTCACCAAAGTGTTCCATCCTACGTTACCTTTCTTCATCTTCTGTTGCTATAACAGAGCATCTCTCTTTTTGATGGGTATATACTTTTTCTTCTTTGCCTCTGTCGAGATTTCATTAATAAGTCTATAAGAAATTCTTACACCGTAGCCAGTTCCTGAATTCATAGCTTTGTTAGCCTCATCTGCTTTACTGTCTAAATATTCTCTCCAGTCATTCCTGGCTTTTCTTTTGACCTCACTATCAATACTGGAATACTTAGCATGCTATACCTTGTAATTTTCATCACTTCGAAAACTTTCAAAAATCAGTATCTGTCTTTGTCTCCTTTTATTTAGTATCCCAAATATCATTTGATATCCATGGCTTTTTCCTTGTAAATGCGTGTCCCAAGACTTCACTACCAATTAACTGATATATGTTCTTAATATCACACAATGCTTCATTACTTGTCTGTTCTTCGTCTCTTAAAGTCTCTAAGACTGCAAATTGATTTCTACATTCAGTTGCAAATGTTTCTCTGTGCTCTTCATCTAAAACTTAGTTGTATCAAACCTAGGTATTCTATCTATCTTTCTTTTGGGTGCTTTCAGTTTTAAATTCAGTGTGGCAACGAGGAGCTGGTGATCACTAACAATATATGCACCTCTATAGCTTCTTACATTTTTCAGAGTCCTCCTTCTCTCTTCATAATGGCAATGTGATCTATCTGATTTTTGTATTTGTCACTTGGGGAAGTCCATGTATACTTGGGAATGTTCTTGTGTTGAAAAAGAGTACCTCCAATGACAAGATTGTTTGCTGAACAGAAACTTATGAAATGTGCTCCATTTTCATTTGCAACTTTGCCAAGACCCTCGACACCCATCACATTCTCTATCCCTTGATTATTTCTTCCAACTTTAGCATTGAGGTCGCCAATCACAATTTTCATATCTCTCTCTGGGATCTCATCAATTACTCTCTACAGTTCTTCATAGTATTCATCTTTCCTTTCTTCAGGGGAATCATTTTTGGGGCATAGCAAACTATAATACTCATATTGCACTGCTTTGATTTGAACTTTGCTTGTAACAATCTACTATTTACAGCTCTCCATTCGGTTAGTGCCTTTTCTGCTCTTGGTGCCATCATCATTCCTCCCCTTCTCTTCCAACTCCATCTGACCTTCCTGAGTAGCTATATAGGCTATATTGCCTTGGTCTAAAGTTTCCTTACCAAACCCCTTACAACGTGTTTTACTTAGGGCCAAGATATCCAAATTAAATTTGATGAATTCACTCTCCCCTTGTTGTAACTTCCCAATCTGATTCATGGATCTAACATTCCAATTACCTATTTCCAATTTTCCTTGAGTATTTATAAACCTGGAGATTCTTAGCACCCTGCTACGCCTGGGAATGGTGGCCATTCTGTCATCATCTCTTTCCATGACTGACTAAATTCATAGAGGATTCATTGGCTAGATACATCAAAGGATAGCCAGTTTCTTGTGATGCGCAGTGCCTATTTAAGTAAGGCAAGTAGCCCCTGCCGGTCCATACTAATTCTAGTAAGATCAACTGGCAGGCATCATCAGTAAAAGCCGAAGAGAGTTTGTCCATCTCCTTAAACCCAATCCGTCAACCTGCTGCCAGTGACTTCATCGAGATTTAGGGGGCATTTCCTCCACACTTAAAACTCTCATTACTCCACCTAGTTGCTCATCCACTTATACGAATATAACCATTGACAAACATGGATTACTAAGATATGCAGCCTAGCATGGTAGATATACCGCCTAGCACGGCAAGATATACAATCTAAACACACAAATTTATATATATATATATATATATATATATATATATATATATATATATATATACACACACACACATATACACATATAAAATATATATATATATATATATATATATATATATATATATATATATATATATATATATATATATACATATATTTATATATACACACATACACCATTGTCAACTGTTGATAGCCTACTGCAGGACAAAGGCCTCAGACATGTCCTTCCACACGTGCCTGTTTATGGTCTTTTTGTGCCAATCTATACCTGCAAATTTTTTCAGCTCGTCAATCCATCGTCTTCTCTTCCTTCCCGTGCTTCGTTTGCAATCTCTAGGGACCCGTTCAGTTATTTTTCTTGTCCATCTATTCGTCTTTCTCATTTCATGTCCTGTCCATTTCCATTTATTTTTATTATATGTTCTTAGAATATCCTCTACTTTAGTTTGCTCTTTTTCTGTCTCTTGGTGTTATTTCCATCATTATTGTTTCCATAACTCATTGTGTTGTAACTAACTTATGTTCTAAGCCTTTAGTAAGGATCCTAGTTTCTGATGTCTAAGTTAATATTGGTAAGACTATCTGATTGAATACTTTTTTTTTTTTTTTAGAGAAAGTTACATTTTCCTTTTCATAATCTCATTTTGTTTACTAAAAACTCTCTCTCCCATTCTTACATATATCATTCAATATTTTTTCTATCCTACTTCTTCTTCTGGGTCTTGTAACACTTCCAGATTTGACTTTTTTTAAGAACCTGTCACCTTCAATTCTTTCCAGTAGATCAAGCCATATCAGACACACTGATCACTCCTTTTACCTCTGTGAGTCTTTTTATTACTTCTACCTGGACAAAAACTTGTGGTCTATTAAATTTCTTATTCCTGATCTTAATAATAATTTCTGGAACCATCGTTCAGGTACTTCTTTATGCATGAGGCATGAGATTTTTCAGATTTCTGATCATTCTTTGTATTCAGATCTCCCAAAACTGTACCATCTTATATGTAGTACTGGGTATGCAGTTCATTCTAACAGTCTTGTCTTTTCCATAATAAAGCTCAATACTACACAGTATTCTAGAAGTTTTATTCAAGGTGTGACCTGTTTGTGATATAATATTCCTGATGGGGCAGTTTAATCGATAGAACTTCAGAAACTTAACTTGCTGCAATGATTTTTATGTTGAACGGCTTGACATAAGTCTCTTCATATTTTATATATGACAGACCTATTTAGCATTACAGATCTTAAAATATATTGTATTTAATATTCATTATTTTTCATATATAGTTTATTTCTTTCCACATTTCCTTTCCTCACTGGGCCACTTTCCTTGTCGAACCTCTTGGTTTGTAGAAGCCTGCTTTTCCAACCGTGTTTGTAGCTTAGCCAGTTACACAGTAATGGTAATACTTCATCTTTATATGTCTTCTCTTTCAATTGCATTTATGGAACATTGACCACACTAATAGGTGATCTCATCAGCTTTAACTTTTTTCCTCCGTCGTCAATATCCTCACTTCATTTCCGCAAAGGAGAGTTGTGTCATCAATCCCTTCATACATTTCCACCCTGGCTTTCATTAACGCTAAATTCGTTTCTTGCACACACCCTGGTACCTTCTTTGCTTCATCCATTCTGTTGTTGGTGTTTTAGATTGCCTTGCTAAAACTATAGGAAGACACGGGCTCTTGCGTTGGCAGTCCGTAAGTCAGTTATGGTTGCGAAAGAGATAGGTCATATACACGAAGGACGCACAGAATAATGATGAGATGGCAGCAACATGACGACCGTGGCAGGAATCCGAAGCCTGGACGAGGTGCCGCAAAGCAGACGTAGTCTACCAAACCTGGCTTATCTTCGGTCCTGGAGAAATTTGATCTTTTCTTATTGAAGCCACAGAAGGGAATAACATCCATTCTGTTAACCTTATCATGCCATCATCCGTTTTTATATACTTCTTCCATAATGGATGTTAAATGGTTATAGAGAGAAAACCCACTGCTGTCTCAATGTCAGTTTTGCATAAACTAATTACTTACCCATCTCCATAATCTACCACACTGCTTCATTCACTAAAATCTTTGAATTTCTCTAAATGACATACCTTAAAGAACATTTATCCTCTACATTGTCTCTCTATCAATTGTGTATGAAGCTTTCTCTTGCTGATTGTGATATCCCATTCATAGCATTTTTCTCTGCTTTCAAACTTTTAAGATCTAATAGTCCTACATATTAGACCCATGTTCCAAACACACTGTCTAAACCTATTCCTAGCTCTTCTTTTCCTATTGTTCATCTGTCAGAAGATGTATTTTGTATATGAGAATCCTATTATTATTCTTATGCTACAATAATTCTTTAAAGTTACTTCTATTACCTCAACCCATACACACAAAATGAGTTAAACCTCTCCCTCATATCTTCAGAATCCCTCCTTTCATCAGGTATTATTTACTCAACCAAATCAGCCCCTCGGTCACAATTTATCACCATACAAGCATCTTTCCTGTAATTCCATTGAGTCATTGTCATTTTCTATTTTTGTCTCAATTGCCTTCCATATGTTGTAGTGGTGACTATTGGAAACGTCCCTGCTTAGTGATCGGCAGACTGGGGTTCGAGTCGTTCTCAAAATCGTTAGTTTATTTAGTGTGTGCAACCTCGTCATCCTTGTGAGTCAAGGATGTGAGGGTTGGGTGAGCCTATAGGTCTACCTGGTGAATCATCAACAGCTATTGCCTGGCCATTCCTGGCTCTAGCTTGGGTGGAGAGGGGACTTGGGCACTGATCATATGTATATATGATCTTTCTCTAGGGAAATGTCACTTTTCCTTTCCTCTGCCATTCATGAGTGGCCTTTAAACTGTCTCTTACACAAGAATATACATCCTTACAATAACCACTTCCACTCTTGCATCATTCAATCCTGCTTTTCTTTTATCACCCACATTACAATTATTCTTCAAAATACAGACTTAATTGATTTAGGAGTTCTTTCACTTCCATCTGCATTTTCTTTATTCCTTAATCTATTTACTCATTAGCCTTTAACATTACATGCACTTTTTTTATTTTCCTTAGTTCGTGCTCATATCCACTCCTCTATTTTCATTGTTTGCTTTCTTTTACTCTCTTACATTTTGACCTTCATACCCGATCTGCCATTCTATATAGGCCTACTGGTACATCATCTTCTGCCATGCTGTTGCAGCTTAGATTATCTTACCATTTTTATTCCATCCACCTGACTACCTCAACCCACAGATACTCGCTAATTCTTAAGTATAGATAATCTTTATCTTCCCCTTTCAATTTGATTTCTTTCATCTTACCCAATTTTCCAGTGATATTCTCACCATTTTCACTTTCTTAAACTGATTTTCTGGAATGAATATACAGGTAAATCTATCTGGTTATTATAACAACAACAACAAATGAAACCATTTTCTAGTTTACTGCAGGACAAAGGGCTCAGATATATCTTTATTCATGTCTGGGGTTTGACCATTTTTCATCACCACGCTATCCATTGCAGATTGGGTATGGTGGAAGATTTTCGTATGATCACTCCCTGTGAACAAACCTATTATGTGAGGCTCTGACTAGTACAGCTTTGCTGATATGTGTGTGTTACATTTATTTCAAATATAAATGTTGGCCTCTTCATATACATGTGCACTTGAACCATCTATCTTAAATGAATAGCCCAAACTCGTGTTTGCCATATTATAAAATTCATCCATTTTGTTATTATTATTGTTATTATTATTACTAGCCAAGCTACAACCCTAGTTGGAAAAGCAAAATGCTATAAGCCCAAGGGCTCTAACAGGGAAAAATAGCTCAGTGAGGAAAGGAAATTAGGAAATAGATAAACTATGAGAAAAAAATTAACAATAAATAATTATGAAAACAGTAACAACATCAAAACAGATATGATATATATAAACTATAAAAAGACTTATTTCAGCCTGTTCAACATAAAAACATTTGCTGCAAGTTGGAAGTTTTGAAGTTTTACTGATTCAACTACCCGATTAGGAAGATCATTCCACAACTTGATCACAGCTGAAATAAAACTTCTAGAATACTGTTTAGTATTGAGCCTTATGATGGAGAAGGCCTGACTATTAGAATTAAATGCATGCATAGTATTACGAATAGGATGAAACTGTCCAGGAAGATCTGAATGTAAAGGATGGTCTGAATTAAGAAAAATCTTATGCAACATGCATAATGAACTAATTGAACCATGATGCCAAAGATTAATATCTAGATCAGGAATAAGAAATTTAATAGACAGTAAGTTTCTGTCCAACAAATAAAGATGAGAATCAGCAGCTGAAGACCTGACAGGAGAACAATACTCGAAACAAGGTAGAATGGAAGAATTTAACACTTCTTCAGAATAGATTTATCACCGTTGAGGACTTTCTCAGTAAGCCAATTTTTGGTGCAATTGAAGAAGACACAGACCTAATGTGTTTCTCAAAAGTAAATTTGCTGTCAGGAGTCACGCCTGAAATTTTAAGAGTCATACAAAGTTAAAGAAACATTATCAGTGCCGAGATCCAGATGTTGAGGAGCAACTGTCCTTGACCTACTTACAATCATATTTTGAGTTTTGTTGGGATTCAACTTCATACCCCATAAATTGCACCATGAAGTAGTTTTAGCTAGATCTCTATTAAGGGATTCAGCAACCCCAGATCTACATTCAGGAGATGGAATTGATGCAAAGAGAGTAGTATCAACTGCATATGCAACAAGCTTGTTTCCTAGACCAAACCACATGTCATGCGTATATAGTATGAAAAGTAATGGGCCAAGAACACTACCCTTTGGGACTCCAGATATCACATTCCTATACTCACTATGGTGCCCATCAACAACAACACTTTGAGATCTATTACTTAAAAATTTAATAATAATGCTAAGAAAACAAGGGCCTCATGATTAACACAGTCAAAGGCAGCACTAAAATCAAGGCCAATCATACGAACTTCCTAACCACAATCAAGGAATTTCTGTACAGCATTGGAGATTGTAAGAAGGGCATCACATGCTTCAAGGCCTTTACGAACACCAAATTGGAAACTAGGGAACAGATGATTAACTTCAGCAAACCTATTAAGAAGTTTTGCCAGAAGACGTTAAAAACCTTTAGATAATATGGGAGTTATGGAAATTGGACGGTAATCAGTTGAACTTGAGCTACCACAAACAGAGTTACATAGTGGAGTAACATTACCAATTCTCCAACAAGTGCTAAAAGCTCTTCGTTTTCCTAATTTGCGCAAAATAACAGATTACTTTGGAGCTAAGAAATCTGCTGTCTTTATAAAAAACAAAGGAAAAATAGCATTTGGATTTACACCTCCATAAGTATCAAGGTCCATCAACAGATCTTTAATTTCACGAGATCAAAAAGCTAAACTAGTTAGTTTAGCCTCAGGAAAACAGGAATGAGCCATATGGTTTAAGTAAAGGAGGAACTGTTGCATCTACACCAAAGAGTGGAGATTTAAGGGTAGTCCACCACTTATGTTCATGGGTTGTACCAGAAAGGGTTTCTTTTATGGTTAAATTGTATTCCTTTTCAGTTGAAGTACAACTCAATTTAAAGTAAAGTCCATCTTTTACCATTTCAACATCAATCCATCACTCCATTTCATTGTTTCTTACTCTGTATAACGCCAACAGTTAATCTCAACAGTTTCAACCTTTTTTCTTTCATTCACATTCAACATTGACTTTTCAGTTGCTTACTTAAAAGATATTTAGAAGAGTCCCTTAATAGATTCTAATTCTTACTTCCAAAGATGCTCCTCTTCTCCACGTCTTTTACATATGCCTGTCAATCTTCCCTGCCTCGCTTAGTCTTTTGCTCTCCTCTTTCTAACATTTATTATTTTGCTTTCCTTGTTAACTTCTATTTCTTCATCCTCCTGCTGTCTATTTTTTTTATTGTAACCCTATTCTTATTTCCATATGTTGAATTTCTCATTTTAATGCCAACTCACTATGCAGTTTCTCCTCACTAATGCTAGTCAGCATACATTATATACCAATATTATCCACTTTGCACTTCATTCACCGTATAGCTTCCTATCCCAAATTTTCACACCTTATAATTTTCTTTTTCTGATTTGTCACATCGCCTCACCATAGAGATATTAGAACCATTTAGACGTAATACATATTCATCTCCGATTCACTTTTACGTGAAGTCTGCTAGCGTTCTGCTTATATACTCCAGCCTATTCACAGTTTTTGAAAATCTTAAAAATGACCTTTCCCAGTTTAATAACATATGTTATACCTATTCCAGTTATACAGTCCCCTTCTATCTGGAAACCTTTTCCTCGTCTACACATACCTTTCTTACCTCAGCCAGTAATTCAATCACACTTTCACCCTCGGGCCATAGCACCAATTCCAGGAGGGTCTCCATTCATAATTCTTTTAGCTTAATTGACCTCATTAATCCTCAATAATCACTTCCACCAACATTCTCAGATTTCCTTTTTTCCAATCCATTCTCTCTTTAATCCCCAACATAGCTACGACAATTCTTCAAAATTACTCCTTCGACCTAGAACAGCATATTATCATTATGCACTCACTAGTACTCATCACCAACAACTTCACCAATAATTGGCTTTTGACTCCTATTTAACTCGGACCTTAATTTTTCTTTCTTCCCATACTCTATTCTCCCTTTCTTTATCAGATTTAACCAAATAATGATCGGCTTTAACCAGTACACATCTGACCATTTTATTTTTAACATGCTTTTTCATTTTCTTTTAACGAGCAAGATCGAACAAACTTTTTTCCTCACTATTTTATTCCCAAGTATATTTATGAATATTCTTTTATGGATACCATGTAGACATGCATTCTAAAGAAGGCCTCATTATCGAGAATTTGTGGTTTCCAAAGAAGGATTTTTAAAAGGGGACTAGGAAAGGAAAAAGGTTTGGCAAAGAAATTAATAGATCGTGTAGTAGTAGAAAGTAAATGGGAGAGCAATTTGATGAATGTGATAGTGAATTAGAGTAAAGAAAGGATACTAGAATTAAATGTGTACGAAACATTTGTTACAGTAATTGAGAGTAAATAATCTGTATGTTCCATACATGAATCTCGGGAAAGATTATTATGATTTTTACATTGATTCATTGTGGATGGTATTGAGTGTGTATGATGCTGAAGTTAGATTGTTGAGGGTAATTAGTTTTTATCAGAAATGTATCATTTGCGCTAGAATATGTAGGCTAGATGTGAGAGTGATTGTTTTCTTGTAAATACAAGCCAGAGTAATGGTGTGTTTAATCTTCATGATTAGCTTATACTTATGTATGAGGTGACGAAAATAATCAAGGGAAAGACAATGTACATGCTCCATTGTGGTGAGGATAAAGGGGTATTAAGTTGCTATTGTTAAGTGGTGATGATGAAGAGAACTACACAGGCTAGAGAAAGAATTTAAAAGTGTTGGCAAGAGGAAAAAGTTGACATTGAAGCTGTAAGAGTAAGGTAGTGAGAGCACTAAAAGCCAAAAACAGAAATTCAAGTCAGATCAGAAGAAAGAATGTATAAGTGCATCAATCGTTCAAGTATTGGGATTTAAATGTATCATGAAGCAAGAAAAGTAGCAGACTCTGCAAAAAGATTTGAAAGACGAGTAACTGTTTATGGAGGCAAAGATTAGAATACTTGTACAGTAAGCATTCTTAGCCTCTGGTTGGGAAATCTTGATGTTAAATTTAATTGGGAAAATTGTAGAAGCTGTTGATATGAATTGTGTTTGTTGTATGGTGTAGTCAGTGTGCAACAAGAATGACTGAAAATAATTGAAATATAGAAGATATACCAAAAGGGTTAGCTTTAATGAAAACATGATCTAAGATGTAGGTGTTTTGAGATGGTTTGATCTTTTGTCAGTTAAGGATGATATGGTCATAAAGAGTTTGGATAATTTCAAGGTTTTATGGTGTCTGGAAATTCAGAAGTTCTGTTAATGAGCCCTCTAATTGATATATATATTTTTTTTTTTTTTTTTTTTTTTTTTTTTTTTTTTTTTTTTTTTTTTTTTTTACAAAGATTCATTCTTAATTCGACACTGATTAAAGAATGAACAAAGCAGTAAAAAAGTTTCGTTGTTGCATTAGGTTACAATGATAAAATTTCCTGTTGATGACGAACGTAATAGTGTCTCTAAGTTCATAAGTAGATCAAGGAAGCTGTGTATGAGTTTTTAAACAACTAGTAGCATTTGTAAAATTAAAGTAATTGCGAAACACGCTGTTGAAGCTTGTACTCTCTTTGCTGTTGATATCATCTTAAGTTATTAATGAGGCGCGGTGTATGGTGCTGTATATTTCATTCATATCCCTATATATATATATATATATATATATATATATATATATATATATATATATATATATATATATATATATATATATATATATATATATATATATTTATATATATATATATATATATATATATATATATTTATATATATATATATATATATATATATATATATATATATAAATATATATATATATATATATATATATATATATATATATATATATATATATATAATGCGTACGTGTGTGTTCGTACCAAAATACATTTAATGTAGATTACTCTCAGAATGGGTAATATTCAACAGTGCTTTATGCGGTATGCAATAAATCCCTTTACCTCTAAGTCACCAGACAACTTGGTCTTAAGGTTAAAATCAGCCATCAAGTGTTGTGAGAAATGAATGCCTTTTCCAATAAAAAATTTGCATGACAATCTCTCCATAAACATATTAGAATAGAATGTATTATTCATTGTTCATATTTTTTTTTATATAAAGATGGTAATGTTACAGTCACGCAACCAAGGTTTCTGGCACTTTTTAGTATCTTGCCGAAATATTTTGCATCGTGGAGCAGAAAGTTTTCTATGTTGGCAGCATAAGTAAAGTTATATATGGAGGTAAATATTTTGACACTTGGGGACGAAAAGGTACGAGTCAAGTTTGTGATAAAAAAGAGGATATAGATTACATTAGATCAATTTTAATAGCAAGATGGCAAAAGTCCCTGAAACCGTGATCTTGTGACGCTACGTGAAATAATTGAAAATATGTTATGTTGAATATGCATTTTGCTTCAAAATACCATGTTTATTGAAAATTTGCCCTTTCATATTTGTATTACATTTGGTTCAAGGGTCTTAATTCTGAGGGAACTAAAAGTTTTATTGTGTTTAAAATTTTAGCTTATCTATGAGGACCAAACAATTGAAGGTAATTTTGTTCAACCAAAGACAAAATTAAGTACTGTATTAATGCAGTTCCAGTAAAAAAATATGGAATAAATGGCCATATTTGTTTATTTTTAACTGTTGTTATGGACATAGTATTTAGAATATGAAAACTATTCAATCCCATTTTGACAATGGAATTATTTGTAATAGGTATGCCAAACTTCAGAAGCTTTAGCTTATAAGACTGAATATATATTTGTTTATTTATGAAGGAAATGCGTGCATGCATTGCATAACATGAAATGATAATGATAAACTATCATTTAAATTATCATTGTTGTTTCTACTCTAATTGTATAGGTATATCCATGCGAACGATGTGTTGTTTAAGATGACGTTAAACAGTTGTATTAGACATGGGTACTTTGAGGTCACAGTTATATTAGATATGGGTACTTTGAGGTCACAGTTATATTGGATATGGGTACTTTGAGGTCACAGTTATATTGGATATGGGTACTTTGAGGTCACAGTTATATTGGATATGGGTACTTTGAGGTCACAGTTATATTGGATATGGGTACTTTGAGGTCACAGTTATATTGGATATGGGTACTTTGAGGTCACAGTTATATTGGATATGGGTACTTTGAGGTCACAGTTATATTGGATATGGGTACTTTGAGGTCACAGTTATATTGGATATGGGTACTTTGAGGTCACAGTTATATTGGATATGGGTACTTTGAGGTCACAGTTATATTAGATATGGGTACTTTGAGGTCACAGTTATATTAAATATGGGTACTTTGAGGTTACAGTTATATTAAGTATGGGTACTTTTGAGATCACAATTATATTAGATATGGGTTCTTTTAGATAACAATTATATTAAATATGGGTACTATGAGATCACAGTTATATTAGTTATGGGTTCTTTGAAATCACAGTTATGTTAAATATGGTTACTTATGAAATCACAATTATATTAAATATGGGTACTTTTGAGATCACAATTATATTAAACATGGGTACTTTAAAATCACAATAATATTAGATATGGATACTTTGAGATCACAGTTATATTAAATATGGATACTTTGAAATCACAATTATATTAAATATGGGTACTATGAGATCACAGTTATATTGCATATGGGCACTTTGTAATCACAGTTATGTTAAATATGGGTACTTTTAAATCATAGTTATGTTACATATGGGTACTTTGAAATCACAATTATACTAAATATGGGTATATACTGTACTTTGAAATCACAATTATATTAAATATGGTTACTTTGAGATCACAGTTATTTTAAATATGGGTACTTTGATGATTTCACAGTTGTATTAGATATGGGTACTTTTAAATCACAGTTATGTTAAATGTGGGTACTATGAAATCATAGTTATATTAAGTTTGGGTACTTTGAAATCACAATTGTATTAAATAAGGGTATTTTGAAATCACAGTTATGTAAAATATGAGTACTTTGAGATCACAGCTATATTAGCTATGGATACGTTAAGATAACAGTTATATTAGATATGGTACTTTTAAATCACAGTTATATTAAATATGGATACTTTAAGATCATTGTTATATTATATATGGGCACTTCGAGACCACAGTTAAATTAAGTATGTGTACTTTGAAATAACAGTTGTATTGAATATGGATACTTTAAAATCACAGTTATGTTAAATTTGGGTACTTGAGACTTTTCAAGAAATATTTGTGTATCAATGTACATGAATCTCAAAATAACACCACTTGCATTTCGTGAGTATTCTCGAAATACCAAATAAATATTCTGTTGCATGTCTTAATTCATGATAGCGGAATAACTCAAGCGTCATATTTTTTCGCTATTCCTTAGAATTATGTTAAGCGTTTGTTGATTTAAACTAACTGAAATATATGTTGACTTTACTTGCAGAAGTAAAACATTTTTACTCTTCATAATAAGGGACAGGAAATAGAATTTTGTTTTCTTTTTTTATATTTTTCAAATGGTTTATCAACTTTGCTTGAAATATATATGTATATATATACAGTATATATATATATATATATATATATATATATATATATATATATATATATATATATTACATTAGATTCTTTTTAAGATGCTTTACTATTATTGTTGTTGGTTGTGGCGTTATCACCTTTGATACTTTTTTATATTTTTTAAAGTAATTCAGGTTTGTGTATGTGTTTATATTTGTGTGCGAGGCGAAGAGCTGAAGGGTTAAGTGACGAATGTATAGTTAAAGTAAATGTTTAAGTTAAAGAGGAATCGAAGTGTAGTTAACAGGAATGATTTTGATAAGGAAAGGAGAAGAGCACAAAGGTATGTGGAGAAGATGGATAAATTTTGAGTAAGAGTAGATGACTAGGTTAAATAATTAGTTATGAAATATCTTAATTGGGTCATAGGTACTGCAGGTAGTGTGTGTATG
>NC_090747.1:81407764-81427764 GCF_036898095.1 Palaemon carinicauda
ATAAGAAAAATTTAATTGGTGCCATCGTATTTTTTATCTCTATACGTGAAAGCCCGCTCATTTCTATAGTTGAAAAAAAATTTATAAATTTCGATGACAAAACAGTCCTTGCTCCTGTGTTTAGGAGTTGAGAGAGAGGAAGGAAGATGATTGCATCTCTTAAATTTACAATATGACCTTGATGAGAAAACATAGTGTATCCCACATAATTATTGAACAATTCCATTTTCAGAGTGAACAGAAATCAAAGCTAACTATGAATTATCATGATTTATGAGCATAATAAGGTAGACGAATTTGCAGCTGTTATTATGTATTGTTCCAGTGTCAGTTTGATCAAACTTTGCTATTAGTATAATTTGTCTTCTCGCTTTCATATGAAAATAAGTAAATTTGGTTAATACTGCTTGAGGGTACACTCGGGCACATTATTCTATCTAATTTCTCTTCTTGTTTTGTTAAAGTTTTTATTGTTTATATAAAATATTTCTTTTGGTGTTGTTGCTGTTCTTGAAATGTTTTATTTTTCCTTGTTTCTTTTCCTCACTGGGCTATTTTCCCTATTGGAGCCCCTGGTCTTATAGTATTCTGCTTTTCCAACTAGGCTTGTAGCCTAGCAAGTAATAATAATAATAATAAAGGACTAAAAAATTGGTCACTAAACGGATCAGGTTCCTTTCCTCGATCCACGATCTAATTAAGTGGTGCTCTCTAAGGTCTATAGAATTTTATAGACCTAGGTGATACCTATACGCCGGACGAGTAGAACGAAAATAAACATAGGTTTCAATTATCTCTATCCGGCCTTCAAATCAGATAAGATAATGACGACTAGCGAAGAGCCTGTTGATTTGGGGAAGGAAATAAAGCCCATTATTTAGGGCATTGTTTATTTTTTGGAAACGAAAGTGTCTCCTTTAACTCGAAGACCACGTGTATCGTGTGTTGGTTCGGGAACGGTCCCGGCATGAGTCAGTCAGGTACTGTGTTGAAATACTAGTCAGGGAGTAGTCGCCTAGTGACTCATTCATGGTTCAACCTTCCACCGTAACCGCCAACCCCTTGATACATTTTCCCAGTCGACGCAACGCCGTAGTTTGAATTCTCTCTCTCTCTCTCTCTCTCTCTCTCTCTCTCTCTCTCTCTCTCTCTCTCTCTCTCTCTCTCTCTCTCTCTCTCTCTAAATCGTCCGGTGTGATGTTTTCAACAACATTCACGGTACAGAAGTTTACCATTACAGGTTTGGGTAAGCTTAGCATCATCACTTTTGATGTTTTTTTATTATTAATTTACGCCATGAATACTTACACTTGTGTTATATTGGATAAGTAAATTTTGTATCATAACAATAATGATATCTTAACTTGAATTAAATTAAGCAATTTGCATTGAAGTGTGGGATTTAGTTACAGACTCAAAACATAACAGTGCTCCTTATTTTGATTGTTTTCACTTAAACATTGCAATCCCTCATAGAAAGTGGGTCCAGATCGAGCAAGACACGGACACTTATTATTTAAAGCCTTTATAAACATAAACTTCCAAGGGAGCTTCCCCCCCCCCCCCCCAGTGTTGTTAAGTAGCCTCATGTTTTGAAAAGACAAGATATAGTTGTAACCCGGTACTTCCATGAGAGCCTAATGTGTATGTGTGTGTGTTTATATATATAGTTCTTGTATCGATGAATGACACATTTTGAGAAGTTTTTGCAAGTTTTATTTATTATTTAAGCCATCCAAGATTGGAGTGCTTGAATTCGTTCAATTTGGTTCCCATGATTCGCCCATTATTTCATATGTTTGAAGTCAACTCCTCCAGAAAAGTGTTAGTTTAGGGGGTCTGGGCAGTTCTTTGGACTGCAAAACATTAGAAGAGGGTAGGAAGATTCCTGTTAAAGGATGAATAAAAATAATGAAGAGAGAACAGAGCAGGAAAATAGGAATTGTGAAAATTTTGCTGATCGTTATTTCAATACCAGATTGACGTAGAAAAGTATAAAAATAGACAGTGATAGGGAAAATTACCAAATGATAGAGCCATAACTGAACCACTCCAAAATGATATAATTTTTTTTCTTTTTTTTTCTTTTTTTTTTTGTCATAATTATGAAGCTGACATTAAATGTTATACAGATATTTACATTCTACAAGCACGTTTCAATTCTAAAAAGATTTCATTCCCCCAATACCTCCTATACATACATACCCCACTTTCGCTTTAGTAAAGACTTCTTTCCCAGGCATTTGCAGGGTGTCCACTATCTTTGCTTTCTTCGTTCTCTCATGACCCCATACCAAAAGTAATCCCATTTGATCAAGATGTGCAGTAAAACCTATTGCTTTATGATTGATATAGCATGCTTTCACACACAATTAGATATGATTGAGACCACTGGTATTTCTAAAATGCCTCGGATACCAGTCCAGCACTTCTTATTGATTATCAAGAGTCCAATTTTAAAACATTTAAGATTGCGTCCTCTCTCGAACGTGATGTTTGAACGTTTTTTTACTACAGATTTTATGTTATGCAGATCAAGAGCAATGAATTAACTAGTTTCTTTTAACACCTCTTTTGATGATTTCTTTAATCATTAAACCTTTTCATCTAGTATAGATGTGGTACTCCTATATATATATATATATATATATATATATATATATATATATATATATATATATATATATAAATATATATATATATATATATATATATATATATATATAATTTGTGTGTTTATACATGTATGTATATATCATCAGCCGTTACTAGTCCACTGCAGAACAAAGGCCTCAGACATGTTCTTCCTCTTGCGTCTGTTTATGGTCTTTCTATGCCAGTCCATATGGTGTGTGTGTGTTTGATTGTTTGTAGAAATTACAATAGCTGACATCTGATGGAAATTAAGTGAAAAGATTTGATTGCATATATATAGTACTTTCATCTTATTGGTGACATCATGTGGCTCACAGTGAGCATAAATATACAAAGACATCGTATTTATACAGAAGGGGATCCCTGAACTGTCAGTTTCATGATGATTAGAGATAAGTTGAAAGTAGGAAAAGGAGATAACAAGGATTACTGGGAAATGGACCATGACTTAGTGGTGCTATTATAGTATGCTATCTACCGTCGAATTTCTACTATAGTATGGTATCTACCACAAAGTATGTTATCTACCGTCAATGTTAATCCTCCTGTTTGATGAGGATTATCAAACAGATTACGTACCTCAAGTATATTATCCCCATTGGACTTTAATTATAGTTTAATAATAGTTATTGGAAGGACAACATGGATGCATAATCATAAGCAGTTTGTAGGTTGGGTTAGGTTAGGTTAGGTTAGGTTGGGTTGAGTTAGGTTAGGTTAGATTAGGTTATCAAGTCGGTAGTGATCCTCCTTATTAGAGGAGGATTAGCAAGTAGACCGTATTCTTAGGGACTGATAATAGGTATCATATTATAGTCAGAGAGGGGTGGTAGATAGCAAAATCGGCGGTAGATAGCATACTATAATAGCACCGACTTGTGATATTGTTACATGCAATAAAAAGGATTCCACAATCTTTCATTGAGTAAAGTCAGTGATATGGATTACTTTCTTGGCATCTAACCAAACGATCTTGTGACTAAAGCTAAGCCAGTGGACATCCAAAGCATTATTAACGATCCCCTGGAGACAGCCATTTCATGTTTTTTCTCTGACAGATATGCATATTAATGGTTTGCTGACATAAAACCATTTACATTCTGAACAAAAAAATACCACTTATGTTATTGTCTTGTTTAGAGCTATTCTTAGTCAATATTTTTTTTCAATGTGCAACCATATTTAAACTATACCTTTATATATAGTATTTTTTTTCAAAAGCTGTGTTACATCTAAAAAAACATTCATGATATGGCGAACAAAGTATGTTATTTTTTTTCCATTTATCTCTAACTGGATACTATTGGCTGTTTTTTAACTCTATTCACACAGATTTATAAAAGAAAAAACATATTTGGGAAAGCAGGGTTTAGCGGCAATTTCTTTCATTTTGTTATACTCATCTTTTATGTGCAGCCCTAAGTACATAGAAAATTAGTTTACCAAAATTTAGGTAATTGCAATTTATCTGTGCTATCACATTATTATACAAAACTATGAATAGTGCTAAGAAAACATTGTATAATGTCCGGTTCGAGAAGAAAGAAGGAATGAACTCAGTTTGTTTACCATTTCATGAATGTTTTTAGATATAAGGGCAGAGTTTAAATATATTTGCACATTGAAAAACATGTCGGTTGAGTAGCTCTGAAAATGTCAGTAGCGTAATATAGTCCTACAGTATTCCATGTTCAGAATGTAAGTTGTTTCATGTCGGCCAAACATCTAAAGACATTTCTGTGTAAACAGGACAACACAAGGTGGCTGTCTCGGGAGTGGGGGTTCATTAATAACGTAACTTAAGGGCACATTTGGTGCCTTAGTGTGGGATAACTCCTTAACCTAGCTTAACAACTCACTGCCCATTGCCTACACTTGGATAATTAACACACTAAGTACTGCCTAAAATGTTTTTTACTTGGATTCTATAACAGTATAAGTAGTTTGTAATTAAAATAGTACATATTAGCAAGTGTACAGCACATGAGCACACGTGAACACTACGCACTGGGCATGGTAAGGCTACAGTACAGTAGTCGTTGCCCTGACTGGAACTATAATTTTACCCAGTAGTCACAGGATCTGTTGGTACATGTCATGACAGTAATCCATGTTAATGACTTTGCCCAATGAAATATTGGGAACTTTTATTAATTGCCTTTACCCAAGGTCACAATTTGAATCTAAACCATGGTCTGTTTTCCAGTAATCGTTATTACCTTTTTTTTTTTAATCCAACTTCTCTAGAATCAAGACGGTGACAGTTTAGGGATCCCCTTCTCCTGTATAAATGCGATATCCCTGTATGATTATCCTCATTGAGATTCCGATGATGTTACCAATATGACGAAAGAACTAACTCCAAGCATGTGTTTTTACTTTTCCTTTCGTGGGTATATCACACACACACACATATATATATATATATAAAATTTATATTTGTATATATATATATATTTATAATTTATATATATATATATATATATATATATATATATATATATATATATGTATATATAATCTATCTATCTATATATAAATACAGTATATATATATATATATATATATATATATATATATATATATATATATATATATATATCTTTATACATATATATATATATATATATATATATATATATGTATATATATATATCTTTATATATATATATATATATATATATATATATATATATAAATATATATATATATATTTAGGCATATATATATATATATATATTTAGGCATATATATATATATATATATATATATATATATATATATATATATATATATGTATATATATATATATATAATCATCAGCCGTTACTAGTCCAGTGATACACAAAGGCCTCAGACATGTCTTTCCAATGGGCCTTGTTTATGGTCTTTCTATACCAGTCTATACATATAAATTTTCTTATCTCGCCAATCCGTCGTCTTCTTTTCCTTACCTTGCCTCGTTTGCAATCTTCTGGGACCCATTCTAGTTATTATTCTTGTCTATCTATTGTCTGTCATTCTCATTATATGTCCTGCCCATGTCCATTTCTCTTTCTTACATATCTTCTTAGTTTGTTCTTGGATCCACGTTGCTCCTTTTGTATCTCTTAGTTAGTGCTATTCCCATCATAGCTTATGTTCTAAGGTTTCAGTAAGGCTTGAAGTTCCTGATGCCTAAGTTAATACTGATGATCTTCCTAATCGGATAGTTGAGTCAGTAGAACTTTAAACATTTCAAACTTGCAACAATTATTTTTATGTTGAACAGGCTGACATTAGTCTTTTTATAGTTTATATGAGACATATCTATTTTGATGTTACTATTTTTGAAATAATTTATTGTTCATTTTTCTCATATCATTTATTTATTGCCTTATTTCCTTTCCTCGCTGGGCTATTTTTCCTTGTTGGAGCCCTTAGGCTTATAGCATCTTGCTTTTCCAACTCGGGTTGTTGCTTGGCTAGTAATAATAATAATGATGATGATAATTAGATACTTTTCGTTTTAGATCGAGGGGCATTTTACTTTTCATATATATATATATATATATACTGTATATATATATATATATATATATATATATATATATATATATATATATTCCACTACAGGACAAATGCCTCTGATACGTCCTTACAGTCTAGTCTATAATTTTCTTAGCTCGTCAATCCATCGTCTTCTCTTCATATATATTTGTATATGCATGTATGTATGTATGTTTGTATGTATGTCTGTAATACCATTGGGAAAGATATTCGGAACTCCGAAACATTTTTTTCTCCTTGTAATTTTTTTTTTTTTTTTTTTTTTTTTTTTTTTTTTTTTTTTTTTTTTTTTTAATATAACCCCCGAATTAAGAACATCGAAGTTACCGAGGCAAGTGGAAGTTCTTAGATGACAGAATTTGCCACTTGTGTATTATATTATTCTCGTAATTTCAGCTTTATCGGTGAACTTTTCTCGGGCGTTTTCCTGGTCCCGAGATACCTGTACGGGGTAGTTTTGCCAGATTTCCATTTAGTCTGGGTAAAGTCTACTGAAAAGCAGCCGATATGTAAATTAGTTGGGAGAACTCTTCCTTAAAAGTGATATATTGTGAAAGATCATTGAAGACATTTCGTAAATCTTTATCTGAAATGTTTGCAAAACTTGCTTCTAAACCGTAGCATTTATTTTTTTCAATTGAAATATCATTTAATACTATGAGAGATGTTTTGTTTGAAATGCTTACATAACTAGTTTCCTAAACTGTAGTATTTTGGCAATTGAAATATCATTTAATGTTACGAAACACTATCAAGTTGAATAAGGGGGGGGGGGGTGAGTGGGAGTGGTTAACAACAGGTGGGCGTCGCTCGTTAGTAATGAATCCTGGAGATCTGCCGTCATTTATTTCTTCAGTCCTCTAGGATTTGGCACGGAAGGAAGAATAATCATCAACTCGTGGCTTTTCGAGCGTTGTCTAATATTTATTCCCTTTTTTAATTATTTAATTTATGATTTTTTTTTTGGTATTATGTTTCATTTTATTGACTGTAATGGGATAGACAAATCCTAAAATGGTCAAATTAATTACAGCGATAAATGAGAAAATATAAAAATATAAAGACCGATATAATTTAAAATTGTTTAATTTGTGCTGGTGTACGAAGAAATTCGTTTAAATCATTGTGATTTGAATGACAACCATTATTATGCTAGTGTACGCTACCCGTCAAAAGTAATTACATAGATATGTATACACACGCACATGTATCCCCGTTTCGCCGTGATATGATTGCTTCTCTCCGCCTACCCATATATACTGTCTATATATGTATATATATGAATGTATATAAATATATGAATATATATATGTATATACATATATATGTGTGTGTGTGTATGTGTGTGTGTTGTGTATGTGTATGTGTGTGAATGTGTGTGCGTGTAGTCAGACACTTGCTTTTTATTATACAACATAGGAGAGATAAGTGGTTTGTCCAATCTTTTTATAACAGCCCAATCACTAACAAGTGTCATAGGATCGAAAAAGAAACATAATACTCCCATTAAAAAAAGATGCTATTATTGCAATAGAATACTTCCTTGTATATTATCTTCTGACAGTAATCTAAGTCCCATTCCATAGCCAGACGTAAGATCCAGACTAAAAACATCCCATATCCTTCCCTACTTCTTAGGTAGTGTACCCCCGAAATTAATTTCCTTTCGTCTTAAGGCTAGAATAAATCTTTACCCTTGTTCGTATGCAGGAACTTCCAGGAGGAACCTTTAACCTTCAGAAGCTCTCCATTAAAGAGAATACGCCTATTTGCATTTTATTATTTACAGTGTATTACTCTACGTTTATTGCGTTACCTCGGCTGATGTTAAGGGAGTTGGGTGTTTGTCGAAGCCTTGGGAAAATTTTAGTATTTGTTTTTCGGTCCGTAGTTTGTTGCTATTTATTGCGAAAACATTTCTTTAATTTATAGAATATTACTGAGGTGTATTATTGTACATTTTTTGCCGGAGCTCTGTCATAGTAATTCGAAAATAATATTGATTTGTTGCTTTATGTGAAGCTTTGGTTTTAAATATTAAAGGTATTTTGCTATTGTGAACTTGTGTTTGTTGGATTTAGTTAATAAAGGACCTCAGTTGGTATGCAGTTATGAGGTAGCCATTATACATTTATTACATTAGTTTTGAGTAAGGTTTGTCATGGAGTAATGTCAGTTTGTTTAAATAAATCTTATATCAGGTATGAGAAAAGGTAATTGAAATCCTAAACTTACGGTTTTCTTTCGATTTTATATATATATATATATATATATATATATATATATATATATATATATATATATATATATATATATATATATATATATATATATGTGTGTGTGTGTGTGTGTGTGTGTGTGTGTGTGTGTGTTTGTACACTAGTTAGGGCCACCCATATTAGGTTGATTTACTGTGAGCGATCAGACCAAAAATCTCCCACCATCACCAATCTGCAGTTGGCTAGCGTGGTGATGAAAACTGGCAAAATCCCGGAATGAATAAGCACATATCCTAGGGCTTTGCCCTGTATTTGTTGTTGTATACTGTATATATATATATATATATATATATATATATATATATATATATATATATATATATATATATATATATATATATATATGTGTGTGTGTGTGTTTGTGTGTGTGTATGTGTGTGATTTATAGTGTTAGTAGTATGTTTAGATAGAAATACTGAGTAATACAGTAAGCTATGTTTACAAAAAGTCAATATTTGCATTACCGTTTCTTGTCCTCGTGTTAATTTTGGCTTTATCGGAAAACTATTTGTTTTCTGTACAAATTTTACTTTACAATTTGAGGTTCTGGATTTCTTGTGACAACGAATCATTTTGGTGGCAGGTTTCAAAGAATGGAGAAAGATTGAGCAAGGGCTTTCATAAAGAAACGTTATCTTTTTTTCATAAACTGGCTTTTGGCTTTCCAGTTGTTTGATATGTCTTTGTGAGGGCTATATACTTTGTTAAATTTTCTTAAAATTCTGTCTTGATTTTTAATTTGTGGTTACATACTGTATTATATGATTAGGCTATTTTGAATTGAGTCAAGATATATATATATATATATATATATATATATATATATATATATATATATATATATATATATATATATATATATATATATATATATATATATATATATATATATATATATATATATGTGAGAGTATACACTTGCATATATATGTATAAATACTTATATAAAATATTTAGTTACGGAATGTATTTATTCAATTCCCCTGACTGCGGAAAGTATTCTCTCCTATGGTAGCGAGCAAATGTCTTATGTAAAAAATAATTTAGTTCATGTAAATGTTAGTTTGAATTTCAAGTAATAAATTTTTTTCTGCTATAAGGAGCAATCACCTATTTAGCGGTTAGTACGGAAAAATCGTCTTGGACTTTGGCGCAACACATTAGTTGTAACAGGAATTACAAATTTTACTGAATTTTGTTGTTTATATTTGGTGTTTTTTTTTTTTACTTAGTCCATTACTGATGATGCGATTGGTCTAATTATACTTTTCCTATCTCTTTTGGTATTCTGATTTTAAAATGGAATTATGTGTAGCTGATAGGAAAGATAGGCGAAGAAGATTGAGAGGAGTTAGCTTGCTAACCATGAAAGAAGATTGAGAGGAGTTAGTTAGCTAACCATTAAATAAATTTGAGTGGAGTTACCTAGCTAACCAAGGAAGAAGATTGAGTGGAGTTAACTAGCTAATCATGGAAGAAGGTTGAGAAGAGTTAGCCAGCTAAACATGAAAGGAGATTGAGAGGAGTTAGTTAGCTAACCATGGAAGAAGATTGAGATGAGTTAGCTTGCCAACCATGGAAGATTAAGAGGAGTTAGCTAGCTAACTATGGAAGAAGATTGAGAGGAGTTAGCTTGATAACCATGAAAGAAGATTGAGAGGAGTTAGCTAGATAACCCTGAAAGAAGATTGAGAGGAGTTAGCTAGCTAACCATGGAAGAAGATTGAGAGGAGTTAGCTAGCTAATCGTGGAAGAAGATTGAGAGGAGTTAGCTAGATAACCATGAAAGAAGATTGAGAGGAGTTAGCTAGATAACCATGAAAGAAGATTGAGAGGAGTTAGCTAGCTAATCATGGAGGAAGATTGAGAGGAGTTAGCTAGCTAACCATGGAAGAATATTGAGAGGAGTTAGCTAACTAACCATGGAAGAAGATTGAGAGGAGTTAGCTAGCTAACCATGGAAGAATATTGAGAGGAGTTAGCTAACTAACCATGGAAGAAGATTGAGAGGAGTTAGCTAGCTAACCATGGAAGAATATTGAGAGGAGTTAGCTAGCTAATCGTGAAAGAAGATTGAGAGGAGTTAGCTAGCTAATCATGGAAGAAGATTGAAAGGAGTTAGCTAGCTAATCATTGAAGAAGATTGAAAGGAGTTAGCTAGCTAACCATGGAAGGAGATGAGAGGATTTAGCTAGCTAACCATGGAAGAAGATTGAGAGGAGTTACCTTGCTAACCATGGGAGAAGTTTGAGAGGAGCTAGCTAGCAAACCATGGAAGAAGATTGAGACGAGTTGCCTAGCTGACCATCGAAGAATATGGAGACCAGTTAGCTAGCTAACCTTGGAAGAAGATTGAGAGGAGCTAGCTAACCATGGAAGAAGATTGAGGGGACTTGCCTTGCTAACCAATGGAGAAGTTTGAGAGGATTTAACTAGCTAACCATGGAAGAAGATTGAGAGGAGTTAGCTAGCTAACCATGGAAGAAGATTGAGAGGAGTTAGCTAGCCACCCATGGAAGAAGATTGAGAGGAGTTAGCTAGCTAATCATGGAAGTGAGAGTATTTAGCGAGCTAACCATGGAAGAAGATTGAGAGGAGTTAGCTAGCTAACCGTGGGAGAAGATTGAGAGGAGTTTGCTAGCTAACCATGGAGCTAACCATGTAAGAAGATTGAGAGGAGTTAGCTAGCTAACCATGGGAGAAGATTGAGAGGAGTTAGCTAACTAACCATGGAAGAAGATTGAGCGGAGTTAGCTAGCCAACCATGGAAGAAGATCAAGAGGATTTAGCTTGCTAACCATGGAATACGATTGAGAGGAGTTAGCTAGCCAACCATGGAAGAATATTGAGAGGAGTTAGCTAGCTAACCATGGAAGGAGATTGAGAGGAGTTAGCTAGCCAACCATGGAAGAAGATTGAGAGGAGTTAGCTAGCTAATCATGAAAGTGAGAGGAGTTAGCTAGATAGCCATAGAAGAAGATTGAGAACAGTTAACTAGCTAATAAATGGTAGGGAATAGTTTGGAAAGATAAATATTAGTAAGGTTGATGTAAAGCGTGGTTTAACCACAATTTTATTTATATATGGATACATTTTTTATGGTCCTAAAGCTAGATGAATACAGTAATTGCTTATTTTTCTTTCACTTCATGTTTTCTCGTTAAGTGGATTTCGTCTAATCCCCTTTGTAAATGTGATGGGAATCGCCAGAAAGTTCCAAGTGATGGTTGCAAATACTTTCTCCCTCATGTCGATTTTAGGCCGCGCATACGACTCTGCACTTGACTCCTGACTTCATAAAGTCATCTTCCGTGAATTATTGCATTGCAATTTTATAAGAATGAGTCGTATCCTTTTATAATGAAAGGGGATCCTTTTTGGGGGAGAGAATTGGAGGGGGGGGGGGGAGGTTGAACTTCATAGAAGACGGGAGACTAAAACGTATCTTTGATGTTGAGCTTTAGGATCGGTAGGATGCAGGAGGTGGGGTTGGGGGTTAGTTTGGGTGGGGGGTGGGGGGAGGGTGTCGGGAGGGATGGGCCAGATAGAATGGTACGGGACATAGATATAGGAGTAGGAGGGTATTAAGAGAGGTCTTTCAGTCATGTCCTTTGAGCCTTTCAATTATCTCTCTCTCTCTCTCTCTCTCTCTCTCTCTCTCTCTCTCTCTCTCTCTCTCTCTCAGGGCTCGCCGAATGTGTTTTTAAGGAACTCCGGGTCCCTGCTCTCAAGTGTGATCCCTTTGATGTTTTAGAGTAAGGGAATAAGGACTTGGGATTTGGGCTTCGGTTAAACGCGTTGGATAAATGGGGAATGTTGCTTTGATTAGGGGTAATTGAGCGCTATGGTGATTGGTGGAAAGACAGCGGGATTGGGCTGTATTTGTAGAGTAAATAAACCGAGAAATTCAAAGAATAATGTCGAGGAACTAAAGCCGTTTTTTTATAGGCTAAGCAGTCTCTGTTTTCGTAGTCTAGTTCCGCCATAGTCGTTCTCAGTCTTTTTTTTTTTCTCCCTTTACCTTTCCCCCTTCAATTATATGGACCTACTTAAGGCACTTTGTGGGTTTTTTTGAATCACTTGGACAAGCATTTTTTCCCCTCTTTACATTCAACCATTGCGATCATTAAGGGTTGTTTAGTGTAAGGCTTTTGAATTTTGAAGTATTTGGTCTCTGTCCAATTTTCTACACCAACTGTAGGGGTTATTTAGACACCACTGCTCAAGTGAACAGCGTAAAGTTTTGTTCGTTGAATTGCTGAGTGTTTTTTGAGCCTCACCATTACTGTAACGAATTTGTTATTTTTTGTGAATAATGTAACTTCACAATCTCTCTAGTAATGTTTTCTTCCATATTATTATTATTATTATTATTATTATTATTGTTCATCATGCTTTATCAAATATTACTTTAGGGTTTTTTAAGCTTACCTTTGATACTCGGCTGCCCACACTTTTGTGCCTTCGGATATACCAACCTCTCAACTTTTACTTCTTGCTGCAACTTGGGGGTATTCCCCCAGTAGGATATGGGTACCGAATGGCCTCCCAAGCCCCTCTCCAAGCTTCTCTATTTGCCTTATTTGTAGCTTGTATCTGTGTAAAGAAAATGTAGTACTTTATGTAGAAGTTTCCAATACAATGGATCTCAAACATTACTAAAAATACGCTTTTGTAATTAAGATTTGATTCACTGTAGATAATTATGTTTCTTAATAAATTTGCGTATCATGTGGTCTTACTTTTGATAATTATTTGTTTAACAAATGAGAAAATCTATTGTTTGGGAAATTTCGTTCTTTAGTAATGATACTTATTCTGAGGTAGGTTGTTCTCACAACTTTAAAAATTTGACATTTCAATGTTACATGAATAAAAAAATCGCTATTTTGAGAGCTGAATATGTTGTTTCCTGCAAAGCTAGCCTCGTTGTAGTTTCCCATTATTCTCTAGGTTTCTATATTTCTCCCAGTCTTGTTTACTGTGTAAATGAAATGAACGTTTTTATAAAAAAGACTATTCAAGAAAAATGTATCGTGTAGGCAATTATCACTTTAGTCATTTCAGTGTTATTATACACGTGTCTAATAATTAACTTGATTATACACGTGTCTAGTACTTAACTTCGAGTTTAAATTTGTTATAAAATAGTTCAGATTTGTGAACGTTTTCTATGGAAAATCTTGGTTTTTATTGCGTAACTAAGGAAACTATTACTACCGGTATATCTTTTTAACTATATTTTGACCATATCTTACTCTTAACATAATTCTCACGCGATTTAAGATTATTTAGATTTTACAAGTATTTCAGGGGTAAATCATTTTTGTAGATCTCAGCTTATGGTTGCAAAACTTAGAATTTTGTGAATAGTCTCTAGTCTTCACAAATTTAAGTGATTTTAGTTACAGCTATATCTCGGTTTCAAGGGATCGGAAAAACATGATTGCATTTTGTAATACAGTCGGCACCCAACTGTAATAAAAGCCCCACTAGACATCTGTTGTCTATTAGTTTCAGGCACACATAGGCATTAAAAAAATTTTTCAACTTCAGCCCATAAAGAGGAGTGTTTGTCTTGAGTGTTGGCTTAAGCAGCTTTGATGACAAACATGTTTAATGATAGCAAATGTTAAAAGGAAGTGATTTCAAAATATATGAGAAAAGAGAATCTTTGTGATAAAAATTAAAGATGAAAAAAATTAGTTGGAGACATAGAGTGTTTGCTACAGAAAATCATAATGTTTGACAGGAGAATGGGATTACACACAAGGTGCCAGATCTCGTGTAATCATGCTGCATTTTTGGGGGTTATAAGACTAACTGCCATAAATTAGATAGTATGAGAATTAGCATCTGTTCGGATTACAGATTTAAGAAATCTTTGCGATTTGGAAATGTGTACAGTTGGGTAGTTTGTTATTTTTTGAGCTGTCAGCCAGACATATGGTGGCAGATCAGCTCAAGGTTTCAGGGGTATTTTAGATAGGTAAAGGGATCCCTGCACCTATACGTATTGGGAAAGGTATTTGAAATTTGGAGAACTTTGATTTTATAAATGTTTAGAATTTTAGTCTATTCATATATACGCTGGAAGCTAGTTGGTTTCATCACATTCATTCTAACAATTTAAGGAAACCCATTCAACGTCTGAAAATTTTGTTTTTACTTATGTGATGCCTCTTATGACTTGGACTGGTTTGGATAATGGTCTATTAGAGGATATATATATATAGATTTCAATTTGTGAGGGAATTGTTCAATCAATCCTTTATTTAGTTCCAGCTATCCATTTTTTTAGCTTATTGCATAGGAGGAATTCATCAACAATGCTAAATGCCCTATAGCAAGGCCAAGACGGTTGATTCCACTTAATATTTAATTTTTTACTCTTATTTGTTTGATCAACCTAGTACTTGAGGATTCCATTTTGTGAATCTTTTCGTATGTTTGTGATTTTCTCGGATATGTAAATAATAGGACATGTTACAGATCTAGGTTGTCATTGGTCTAATGTTTTTCCTGTTCTAGTATTTATTCCATTTAGTCGATATTATGTAGTGTAGCGAAATCGTTGCTACGGATGTCAAAAAAATTAGTTGAATCATCCACCTTCCTGATAACTTGTACCTTACGGAGTGTGAACAGCAAGCCGTTCACTTCCAAGAACCAATGGAACTTTTAACTTTTTGATGTTTATTTGCATATGAGAAGAAAGATTTTCAGCTGAAAATTCTCTACCGCTCTGTTTCTCTTGGTTATAAGATTCAACTGAATATAGGGGTGGCCCTTTATGAAAAAACACAATATAAGCAGTTGAAAAGTTAAAAAAAAAATGTCCAGTCATTAATATTTTTACACATAAGCGCTATTTATGGCATTTGAGATGAGACATAATTATGTTTACCATGGTTAACTTTCGAGCCGACCAAATAAATGTTTCCTGACATACAAGAAGTGAAGGTTTGTCGTGACTGATACGAAATTCATGAAAACTGTTGGTGGTCAGTAGTGGACAGTGATTATCTGGAGACAGATGTTAGTGAAGGTTTTAGCCTTGTAAGATCCTAGTTTGCGCGATAATTTCTAGGCCTAAAAAGACTAACAGTATTTTGAATTAGAAATGAGACGGTCTAGAAAGGAGAAATATTTCGGGAGATATGTCAAGGATATTTCAAAGAATTTCATTTACGTATATTCAGTTCAGTGAATCTGATAATATTTTTCATATATTTTGAACTAACTGGAATTATGGGGACTGTAAGAATGTTCATGTTTGACAATTATATGTGGTGAAATATTTACCATTTTGTTCATATAATGTGAATTTCCAGAGTTACATTTTGTATACACAATCATGTGATTACGATTTTTTTTCTCACGCCAGTAAATATACTGAATAAATTATAAACTAGTCTTAATTTTACAATTAGTTTTTGGGAGTTTATGAAAATTTTCATGCAAAGACTATAACTTTTGAGAAGTTTTTGCGAAAATATTTTCCAAGTTCTTTCAAAGATAAGTCGTAATTTCAAAGACATTTTCTTCATTAATTTGACTTGGAAGATACCTTTAATGCTTTCATTCATAAATAGGACGTGACCCGTCAAAAGTGATGGCTAAATATTTAGATAGATATGCACACACACGCCAACACAGATTTTACCCACTCCCCCTTTACCCTCGGGGTACCCCCTCTCACCAGGGTATGATTACTCCGTCTCCCCTACCCGAGGGACGGGAGAGACCGAATAGTGATACGACAGGCAATGCCGCTGTGCTTGACCGGAAATGTGTGTGTGTGTATATATATATATATATATATATATATATATATATATATATATATATATATATATATATATACTGTATGTGTATATATTTTATTATTATTATTATTTGCTAAGCTACAACCCAAGTTGGAAAAGCAGGATGCTATAAGCCCAGGGGCTCCAACAGGGAAAATAGCTCAGTGAGGAAAGGAAACGAAAAAAAAAAGATATTAATAGTTAATAGTTTATATATGATATATCTCTTTTGACATTACTTTTTTTAGAATGATTTATTGTTGATTTGTTCTCTTCAGTTATTTATTTCCTTATTTCCTTTCCTCACTGGGCTATTTTTCCCTATTGGAGCCCCTGGGCTTATAGCATCTTGCTTTTCCAATGAGGGTTGTAGCTTGGATAGTGATAATAATATATATATATATATATATATATATATATATATATATATATATATATATATATATATATATATATATATAACCAGACTCTTGCTCTTTATTATATAGGAAAGGTTCTTGTAGATATCAATTTTCAGAATGTTGCCAAGGACTTGAAGGGTATAATGTACCACCATCAATTTTCTCAGCTCATTAATTCTTCAGTTAGCTGATATGGAGGTGTAATTAGCTATATTTATAGACGTGGTATCCAAACCTTGGATTATGGTGTGCTACTCTGACCGCGTAGCAGTATGTTTAGTTGTTGAAGTTTAGTAAGGTATATAATGTCGAATATTTAGGCCACTCAATTTTCCAGGTGAAACACTAATCGTCGGACTTTTTCCTTACATTTACATATTTTTTATTTTCATGATAGAATAGAACAGGTGAAGTTTACACATTTAATTCTTAGTTTCATGTTTCATGCTTGAATATAACAGGTGAAATGACACACGCACACACACATATGCTGTATCTATCTATCTATCTATCTATCTATATATATATATATATATATATATATATATATATATATATATGTATATATTTATATTTATATATTTATATATATATGTATATATATGTATGTATATGTATATGTATATATATATACATACATATATATGTATATATATATATATATATATATATATATATATATATATATATATATATATATATATATATATATATATAATTGTTAGTTATAAAATATAAAGCTTGGTTTTTATCAATATGATTTAATATAATATATATATATATATTTATATTTATATATATAAATTTATATATATATATATATATATATATATATATATATATATATATATATATATGTAAATATCACCCACGAAATGCATTTAATACCGAATTCTATCTTGGGAAATACATATCCACTTGGAATTTCCCAAGATAGAATTCGGTATTAAATGCATTTCGTGGGTGATATTTACATTAATTAAAATCACGTGTGCTTGTGATATATGTTCATATATATATATATTTATGTATGTATATATATATATATATATATATATATATATATATATATATATATATATATATATATATATATATATATATATATAGTGTCCCTAATTTATTCTGGGCAACTCTGCAAAAGTCAAGTTTGACTTATTGTGCTGAGAAATATCCACCCCTTTAATAAAAATATAGTATAAAACAAAAATTATTATGGAGCAATTCTGCCTCATGTAGATTGAAATAGAAAATTGCTATGTAACATTGTATCATTCTGTGTAAATGTGTCATGTCCAATTTGTTACAGTTAGGCTTTTTTAATATGAGAAACCAGTTCTCAGTTGTAATGCGAAGATAATATTAAGAATGTTCAGTAGTAACATTTGTTGCGTAGTGGGACAAACAGGTTACTCACCTTTTGGCTTTTTCGTTGAAGGTTCTACCAAATTTATCTTACAATTAAGTGGCTTGTTTTATCTTATACATTGACTCCCCCTTCAGTTAAAGTTTCTGTTTGTAATGTCTATTTTGAAGCCTTGACCTTTTTTTTTTTTTTATTATTTGTAGGCCTTTATCATTTCTGGTGACCTTGTATCCCCTATACCGAACTTTGATAAAGCTGAATACGCACATCGTGCGGTTTTTGATAGCCATGGCATGAAAAAAATATTGATTCCTCTCAATTCATACGGCCCTTGATGACCTTGACCCGTAATAGGATTATATGGCTCTCTCATGCGATTTTTGTTTAACCACCTCATTGAATTACTCTCCCGTTTACCGTCAACTGATTCATGGTCGTAGCCTTGAATCATAATGGAAATCTCATATTATTCAGAGGTTATCCCTTTTATTATTGTTTGGGAATGAACCGTTTGTTGGAGGGAGACCGGTTTAGCTCAGGTCTTACGCCTTTGGAATATCAAGAGGTGGTGGTTAGGAGAATGATGTAACCTCGACACAAAAAAAAAAAAAAAAAAAAAAATCACGCTTAGTCGGGACTCACATATTCAGATATTTTTTAAGATTACCTATTTTACATGACTTACAAGTTCTTGAAAAGGGGGTTTCCCGTTTAAGGTTATTATAGGAATTTAGGTATTATTCCTAAAATTTATTATTGAAATTCAGTCATTCAAAAAAAGAAAAAAAAATTCTGCCCAAGACAGAGAATACTATGAAACGATATTATGCTTTACTGGCAATGAGCTAAAAACATTCGTATCTGCTTCATAAACGCAATGAGTACGGAGTTCCTTCCATTATGTATCCTGGATAGTAATTATAAAAAATACTCTAATGAAAGGGGTACATATTAAAATCCCGTCTCCGAATACGAAATCTCAATTATGTAATTCATAAGACGCCATGACAGATTCCCCCCCCACCCCATCTATCCAAACCATCTTCTCTCCCGCCTTGCAATAGTCGTTAACAACCGACAAAAGAATACCATGCGTTACGGAATAAGACTTCATTAACATCAAAGTCACGATTATTATTCCATAACATTTCCTTCTGCGGAATAAGATGAGCGAGGAGCACATCAAATGCCTTTTCCGAGTTCTAAAAATACACGAGACGCGTTCCTTCCTTTTCAGGCGATGGCGTTTGTGTGTGTGTGTGGTAATCAACAATTCATTAACGCAATCATTAGTACGTTTCCTTTTTAATTACCATAGTCTATTGTTCCTTGTATTGAAGTGATAAATGGGGCGTGTCTTCCGAATTCGAAGTGGATTTCGGTTTCTGTGGGTGGCACAAGTTATTTTTGTTGTTTGTTTTGCTCTCTTTCTTATATAATAAAGAGCAAATGAGGAAGTGTCTGGGTATATATATATATATATATATATATATATATATATATATATATATATATATATATATTTATATATATTTATATATATATATATATATATATATATATATATATATATATATATATATATATATATATATATATATATATATATATATATATATGATTCCTCCAGTCAAACTGAGGTTTCCCAATTCGAAATGGGTTTTGCTATCTGTGAGTGGCACCTATTATTTTGTTGTTTGTTTTGCTATCTCCCCTATTTGATAAAGAGCAATTGAGGTAGTGTCTTGGTGTATATATATATATATATATATATATATATATATATATATATATATATATATATATATATACTGTATATATATATATTATATACAGTATATATATATGTACTGTATATATATATATACTGTATATATATATATATATATATATATATATATATATATATATATATATATATATATATATATATATATGAATA
>NC_090747.1:81432764-81440264 GCF_036898095.1 Palaemon carinicauda
TTAGTAGACTTTAGTAACTTCTTTAGTTATAATAATTCAATTAATCTTATATATATATGTATATATATATAAGTATATATATAAGTATATATATATAAGTATATATATATATATATATATATATATATATATATATATATATATATATATATATATATATATATATATATATAATGAAATTGCTCTTTGTCAACTCATGTACAGCTTTCTCTCGGATAGCCGTTATTAATGTGACGTCACTACAACTGAGACAAGTCCTTCCTCTCTCTCGCCAGGCGAATTGTTTCTCCCCTCTGTCTCTCGCTGACTGCTTTCCATAATCTCATTTAATTTTACTGTTATTATTATTATTATTATTATTATTATTATTATTATTATTATTATAATAATAATAATAATTTTGATATCAATATAAAATGATAATAATGATATTGCTATGATTATTATTATTCCTTTACTCTTTTCACTATTATTGCTATTATTATTATTATACTCCTTATATTATTATTATATTGTTTTTATTATTATGGTTTTTGCATTGACTCTGGTATTTATGTGACCTATAACACTTTTTACCATAATTTTACGTATGATAAAATATGGTATGTATGTTTCTTATTATCTGAAATGCTGCCTTGAATAAATTTTAGGTTACTCATCCCCATTATTTCTGCAGTATTTTAAAAGTCAAAACTACCATACTTAACATTATTTCCTACTTCAACGTTACGAATAAAAATTGTCAGACATCATCATTAGTTTTACATTCAGGCTGTGATAGTCTAAAAAATCATTATTACTAACACCGGGGAAAATAAGTAAGAAATTATCATTAGTACTTAATTATGAGAGAGAGAGAGAGAGAGAGAGAGAGAGAGAGAGAGAGAGAGAGAGAGAGAGAGAGAGAGAGAGAGAGAGAGAGAGAGCGTGAGCGTCAAGCTGTCTGGGAGGAAAAAAACATAAACAACGTATTCAGCTAAACGTTAATAACATTACGATTACGCGTAGTCTGTAAGCAAACACTGACGCCAATGATTTCTTAATCAGTTTGACCTGAGGTAGCAGACAGGTATTTATGCATGATATTTTTTCCTTTCTTTTCTATATATATATATATATATATATATATATATATATATATATATATATATATATATATATATATATATATATATATATATATATATATATATATATATAGGCACACACACACTAACAAATATTTTCTTTTCACAGATTTCTGCGTACGGTTTGCTTTGCAGCTTCTGCCATCACTCTTTATATATTATATATATACTTTTGATTTTCAAGTGTAATGGAAATAATAAATTGATAAACCAAACTTTTAAAATCATTGACCTTATTACTTTATATACTTATAAGCTATAACTACACCTATATAATGGTGGAATAGATGTTAATTATAAAATTATAATTAATATACACGGGTATTTATGTCGTATAGAATACCCTGTAAAAGGGTATTCTTTACCTACGATACACCCCTAAGTAAGGGTATCTCAAGTATATGTTATACCCTTGATATGGGTATATTGTAAAGGGTATATTATAGTTCTTATATACCCCAATAGGGTATGCTATTTTAACCACTAGAAATACCCCTTTTCTACCCCTTTTATACCCTTAATTTTTTAGAGTGTGGTAGTTAGTTGACTGATTATAGTACGCAGCTAGGTTGCAAAATTATGTAGGGGTTGCCACCTGATGGAGACCTCTTTGAGGTAGCCATCTTTCAAGGTAAATCTTCTCGGGTTTGGGTAAAAATTAGATACAAATAATGTGGAAAAGCTTTGAAGTTGGGTAAAAGTAAATACAAATAATAAGGAAGAGTTTTTCGAATTTGGGTAAAAAGTAAATACAAATAATAAGGAAAAGTTTTTCGAATTTGGGTAAAAAGTAAATACAAATAATAAGGAAAAGTTTTTCGAATTTGGGTAAAAAGTAAATACAAATAATAAGGAAGAGTTTTTCGAATTTGGGTAAAAAGTAAATACAAATAATAAGGAAAAGTTTTCGAATTTGGGTAAAAAGTAAATACAAATAATAAGGAAAAGTTTTTCGAATTTGGGTAAAAAGTAAATACAAATATAGTGCTACATAGTATTTGAAAGCCATTCCCTTTCTCTAATTTTGTTACCTCTTGTTGTAGTTTAGGGCGACCAGACTGGGATATGCCTTAGTCATTGGCCGTAAAGACGCATTCCCCCCCCCCCCCCTCTGATGTGTTTATAACCGGCCATTGTCTTAAAGGAAAACGCAACCTCACGGGTTCTTTAATGGTCCCTTCTTGAGAAAACGGTTAATTGGTCTGCCTGTGAAAAGTTTGAATTGAATGCCGAAAGCGACCTGATTGCTTCCTTTTGTGGCTTCAGGAAGCTAAGCAAAGATTTATCATTGAAGTGGTTCTTTGTTTCTTTTTATTTTTTGGTCGTATGATTATTCTTAGAATTTCCTAATGAATTGGACATTTTATTATAGAGTTTCAGTGGCGGTGATGTGGAAACTAATTCTAGTATTTTTTTCTTTTTATCTTTTCTCTTTGTTTTAAAGTATTTATACGAACTCGATAATGTACCATATGAAGTTTAAACTTGGTACAAATGCATTTTTGTTGGTCCAGTTTACCAATTTATCTGGTGCTTATTCATTTTTAAGCTGTTATTTTCATGAGGTCATGAACAATCTCATGTACATTAGAAAAAGATTTATACCTCACTTTGGGATCGAACCCAGTAATCTTCAACTGATTGGCAAGGAAGCCTTGTTGGTAGCTCACTTGCCCTTCATTTGAAGAGTTATGATTTGATCCCAATGTGAAGTAGAAATTTATCGTTGTTTGACTTTATTTTTTATAGTTTATTCCGCATAGATGGTTATATTTGTACCTGCGTTTGCTTATATATCTATGTTTGTTTGTCTGCTTGTTAGCAGGATTACGTGAAACCTTCTTGTCGGATTTTCACCATTTTTTTAACAACGGATATGTATAAAGCTCTGGAAGAACCCATTAGAATTTAGAGGTGATCCGGGCCAAGATTGAGATTCTGGTTAATAATATTTTTATTCTGCTCTAGATTCATTCACGGTCAGCATATGAAAATTGGAAATCTTGTTCCGTAGACTTTATGTTATTATAAAGTACAGTTAGAATCTAAAGAACGCCAACACTGGGGAAATCTTTCGTCAGATGTCTGTAGTGTTCCCGTGACAAAACAGGCAAGGTGTTGCTCTTCTTACTACTACTATGAAATAGGCGGAGCCCTCTCCAACCTTAGCGAATCAAAGACAGCAACAGGGTGTTTTTGCTAGTGAAAGCATCAAAATTTTACAAATCGAGTTGCCATATTTCATTCTGTTTTGTCATTTGACGTTTCGAATATCCACTGCAAATACTAAATACACACACACACGCACACACACATACACACACACACACACACACACACATATATATATATATATATATATATATATATATATATATATATATATATATATATATATATATATTTATATATATATATATCATGAATCCGCAAAATGGTGTAGAAATTATTGGAGTATCGCAGCTAAAATATTCCTTCCGTTAATAGCTACATTAGATTATTTCGATAATAGCCTTGTTCAATTCACCGATGAAAGAAAAAGTACTTTCAGATATGGTTCGATGTGAAATAATAAAAAAAAAAACACCATACATGAGTTATACCGGCCTAAATGACATTCAGAGAGAGAGAGAGAGAGAGAGAGAGAGAGAGAGAGAGAGAGAGAGAGAGAGAGAGAGAGAGAGAGAGAGAGAGAGAGTACCTCGTTTTTAATTATAATTGTAGTACGTTGGTCAAATTTCGCCTGTAACTTTTTGAGTTAGGTTGGTGACAAACAAATAGACAGAGGTGAAAACATGATCTCCTTGGCGGAGGTAATAATAATAATAATAATAATAATAATAATAATAATAATAATAATAATAATAATAATAATTGGACCAAACGTAAATTTTAAGAGAGTTCTGTCGAGGTGAGAATTGGCCTCCGCACTGAGCCCTTTGATAATTTGGAATTGCAAGACATTTCTTTGGATTTATTAAACATAATTAGTTCTTCTCACTTTCTAAATTCCTGGAATTTATCCATTTGTCCAAACACCGAAATCTTGTAACCCTTCCAGAAACCACATTATTACTTCTATTCTCAACTCGGGCCGTTCTAACATAGGGGACCAAAACCCCCTGTTTCACGCTACGCTCAACTCTGCCTCACATAAATCTACATTAAGCCTTTATATGGGCGGTCAATCATATTAAGACTTTCGAGAAATTTTGCAGGGACTATTGCAATATATCAAGAAACATATGTAAAAAAGCAAACATTTTAATAGTATAATATGTATTTCTAAATGAATACAAAATGTACACAGACAAAGCGAAAAAAAAATCCTGATTTTAACATATTTCTCTTTGCAAACGAAGTCCTCTCAGGAAAAAATAACTAATCTGTAATTACATATTGCATTATAAATACGTCGTTGTTACCCGCTTTTTTTTTTTTTTTTTGCCAAAGTTTACGTTATATCCAAATAGATATCAAAACTTCTCTCTCCGTTTCAAACCGATAAATCCAAATAAGCAAGTGATGATTTTTTTCTCCTGACAAATTCCAAATTCATTTTAAAAGATAAAGTGCCTTTAATTTTTTATAGAAAATTTAAAGGGATTTATTCAAATGTAGTTCGAAGTTAAGATTAATTATTTTTCTTACTTATTTGTTCATTTGTTTATTTACTAGTTTATAAAGTTGCCGACGAGAGTGTTTTTGAATTGGTCGCCGCACATTGTTAAGCATAAAAACAAATGCTTGAATGTAAGTGAATAAGTCGCCAAAAAAGATGTTAAATAGTGATATTTGGTAAATACTGTATATTTTGTAAAGGTTACAAGGTAAAGGACTCTGGTAATATACATAGCTTGCAGAAGTTCCACTCAGATGCGTATAAAAACATTGAAGAAAAGAAAATTTAACTAAATGATGAAGATTTACTATGTAAAATAAGAGGACTAGATCTTTTCGCATGGGAGACCTAATTCCATGAGTGTTGACCCAAGAAGTTTTTAGTGAGACAAATACCTCAGCAGTGTTACACCATCACAGAAACTGAGGAAACATCAGACAAGAAAAGATACATAAAGAAAGCATTTTCGCATCTACGATTTTATAAAAGAAAGTTATTCACAAAGTTCGGGTTCTAAAACTTTGTCATTTAGAAATGTGTATAATGAGAATCTATGCAACAATAGTAATAATGAACAAGCTTTTGAAATAACTAGTCAATCTCAGGTTGAAGATTGAACACTGTTCTGACCTGGAAGACAGCATCGACTTCTGATCATCCCCATATAAAGACACACTGATATTTTGTAAATATTTGGAATCACTGAAAACAATTGTTCTTTCTGTTTGTAATTTGTGAGATGATGACTGGATCAAAGAAGTTAGTCTTGAGCTTTACACTAAATTACTCAATGCCTTCAAAGAAACCAAGGCACTTCTATGGCCCACCAAATCTAGTGACGTTCCTTCTTCTTCTTCTTCTTCTTCTTCTTCTTCTTCTTCTTCTTCTTCTTCTTCTTCTTCTTCTTCTTCTTCTTCTTCTTCTTCTTCTTCTTATTATTATTATTATTATTATTATCATTATTATTATTATTATTAGCTAGGCTACAACCCTGGTTGGAAAAGCAGGATGCTATAATCCCAGAGGCTCCAACAGGGAAAATAGCCCAGTGAGGAAAGGAAAAAAGGAAAGTAGAATATTGTAAGAAGAGTAATAACATTAAAATAAATATATCCTATATAAACTATGAAAACTTTAACAAAACAAGAGGAAAAGAAATAAGATAGAATAGTGTTTTCGAGTGTACCCTCAAGGAAGAAATTCCTGCTTATGTTCTACAATCTTTATTTACATTAATGTGTGGTAAGAGGGACCCATCAGATCGAGAATGAATATTAGTACTAACAGTTAGTCAAGATATGTGTAAAGCAGCAACAAGTGGACAGTGGAAGATGAAAATGCATATCATACTATGTATGACATCTCTTCAAATCTAAACAATCAACTACTTTCCTAAACAAACTAGGTAATTGTGAGTTCTATGCTTTTTCTTTTGAATTGAAAACAGTCCTGGCATATACATGGTTGAAAGTGTTTCAGTAATCAATAATAGTGATGTGGTTAAGGATCAACCTGAAGGAACAGTGTTTCATGGCGACCGAGTCAACTTTGATCAGCTGGTGTCTGATGTTTATGGAACTGGAATTTGGATTTTGTAAAGATGATGGCCTGAAATTAGTCTCTCGTATGACTGAACCCATTCCTGAGAAGATTCAAAAGTCCAGTTTAAGAGTTTCCACCATACTACCGCAGAAAACGTCATGAAGAACTAACACTCATAGAGCCTTCAAACTGTGCTGAAAATTCCAGCATCAAGATTCTGATTTTTTTTTAGATTATTGCTTGTCATATGCCCTTGGAGAGTCAATTTATCCCTACTATATCGGGATCTGTGTCTAGTAGGCTACTGCCAGTACTCCAAACTTTACGACAACTATGTATGTAGATATATGTATATGCATATATATCTGTGTGTGTATATATATATATATATATATATATATATATATATATATATACATATATATATATATATATATATATATATATATATATATATATATATATATATAATTACAGTATTATTTAGAATTTTTAACGGGGAGCCCTGCCCTTCCAACAGGAAGGGGTAGCTTCTCCCTGCCAGCGGGAAGGGAGGAGCACCGCCCTGCCAGCGGGAAGGAGGGGAGCCCCCCTGCCAGCAAGAAGGGAGAGCCCTGCCCTGCCAGCGGGAAAGGGGGAGCCCCGCCCTGCCCGCGGGAAGGGGGGAGCCCCGCCCTGCCCGCGGGAAGGGGGGAGTCCCGCCCTGCCCGCGGGAAGGGGGGAGCCCCGCCCTGCCCGCGGGAAGGGGGGAGCTCCGCCCTGCCAGCGGGAAGGGGGAGCCCCGCCCTGCCAGTTGGTAGGGGGGAGCCCCGCACTGCCAGCGGGAAGGGGGGAGCCCCGCCCTGCCAGCGGGAAAGGGGGAGCGCCGCCCTGCTAGCGGGAAGGGGGGAGCCCCGCCTTGCCAGCGGGAAGGGGGGAGCCCCGCCCTGGCAGCGGGAAGGGGGAAGCCCCGCCCTGCCAGCGGGAAGGGGGGAGCCCCGCCCTGCCAGCGGGAAGGGGGAAGCCCCGCCCTGCCAGCGGGAAGGGGGGAGGCCCGCCCAGCCAGCGGGAAGGGGGGAGGCCCGTCCTGGCTAGTGGGAAGCGGGCAGCCCCGCCGAGCCAACAATATAGAGTTCCTGTATCTAGCTTATTTTTAAAAAACTTGAGGGCCTTTTGGAAATCTCTAACAGGCTCCAACAAGTCTTCAAAGTCTTCAAAGCTCCCCCAACT
>NC_090747.1:81452764-81455264 GCF_036898095.1 Palaemon carinicauda
CACCACATAGCTGTGCTAATTCGGGCACTTGATCATTGTAAATGGGGACTTTATCATACAGAGTTAAGCTTATTTGAATTGAGACTCAGAGAACGTTGTGCATGAAATTAATAAGATGCCAGTTTGATCGCCAGGCAATGTACTTTCTCAAGATATATAATCATTGATAACTTGCAGTCACGGGATTAGCGTGGGGAATAATTTTGCGCTTATGCCACATGCAAGTGTATTGTTCCGACAATTTATAGGAGAATACATTTTGGGAAAATAGGTATATCATAGTTTCATGACAAAATTTCGGAAAATTACGTCGTTCTGAGACTATAAAGCTTGTGTTTTTTATATGATTTGTCAATAAAACAAATTTCTGATACCCTTTGCTAGAATATAATAGCGCCCTCATTTACCTCCTTATTTTCGATACGAAGTAATAAATTCTTATTGTATTCAAAATGTTATGAAGTTATCAGTATATATTGCATCCATCACTGATTATCTATTATGCAATGGTGATACTTAAATTTCGTTACTTATCAAACTTCCAACAACAACAACAACAACTACTACTTTATTCTACTGCTGCTATCTTTTACAAATCAACCAATAATTAATACTGTTAAAAATATTTGCTAGAACACTAACAGTTATCAAATAATATTTAGGCAATAATATACTATTTTACAGGCTGTATAAAGAATACTCATTTAACTTCTCTCCAAACCCCCTAAATCAGAATTGACTTCCTTATTTCCTCAGTGACTGGCTGGGGCAAGGGGTTGTGGAGAGGAGACTCCCCTCCCCCTACCCTTCCCTGCAGTGTCCACTTGGCCCCTCCTACGAAAAATTAGTAATTATATATATATATATATATATATATATATATATATATATATATATATATATATATATATATATATATATATATATATATATATGTAATGTGTGGGTGTGTTTTGTATATGCAGTGGATAGTTGAGACGTCAAATTGAAATATGGCAACTCGATTTGTAACTTTTGTATCCTTTTGCTAAGAAAGACAGCCCTTTAATGTCTTTGGTTCGCTAAGGTTGGAGAAGTCTCCGCCCATTTCATGGTAGTAGTAAGAAGAGCAACACCTTGCCTGTTTTGTCATGGGAACACTAGAGACATCTGACGAAAGATTTCCCCCGAGTGTCGGCGTTCTTTTGATTCTAACTGTACATTCATTCACGATCAACATGTGAAAAATGGAAAGCTTGTTCCGTAGACTTCAGGAAAATGTTCTTCAATTGGGATTTTTATCAGTTTATCTGTATATATATATATATATATATATATATATATATATATATATATATATATATATATATATATATATATGTATATATCTATCTATCTCTCTCTCTCTCTCTCTCTCTCTCTCTCTATATATATATATATATATATATATATATATATATAGAGAGAGAGAGAGAGAGAGAGAGAGAGAGAGAGAGAGAGAGAGAGAGAGAGAGAGAGAGAGAGGATTGGTGATTATAAGAGTGCCTACTGGTATTAATGCTATTCTTTTTATATTTAGATTTTGAACTTGCACCCTTTACGCTAGGATATCATAATGTCCTTATTTGCCCCTTCTGATAATTTCAAAATTGAGAGACCATAACCCTAACATTTACTCTCCCTTTTTATTTACAATTTCCCTTTTTTAATTATATTTTCAAGGAAACCTTAATGAGTTATTATTATTTTTATTATTATTATTATTATTATTATTATTATTATTATTATTATTATTATTATTATTATTATTATTATTGTAATAAAACAGTGCAAGATAGGATTTATAGAGAGATGCATTAACTATATCCCTTTAAAAAGTACTTAGTTTGAAAATTATGTTATATAAGGTTTTATAGAAATTGGTTGGTGATACATTATGCTTTTATAAATTTTATCATATTAGTATCAACATTATTCAAGTAAAAGACCATTAGTCCAGCTAACTAAACTAATGCGATAGGCTTCAGCAAATGACCCTTAACGTAAGGCCTCTCCTCGATGGTTTTTGTACTATCGCAGCCCGTCAGGAGCCTAGCTGGGATTTGAGGCCCCGGCTGTAATTGTCTTTGGTTAATTGCCTGGTAATGGACGGTTTCTTCCTCCCATGTTTGTTTGTGTTGATAAAAGTAACGTTGGTCTTTAACGGAGGTGTAAAAAGATATTTCCCTTATATGATAAGAGCAAGTGTGTGTGGTTATATACAGTATATATATATATATATATATATATATATATATATATATATATATATATATATATATATATATATACATACATAGTATATACAATATATAGATATATTAAATTATATTTATATATATATAATTTAATATATGTATATATTGTATATACTATGTATATATAAATTATATATATATATATATATATATATATATATAGATATATATATATATATATATATATAAATGTGTGTATATATATAAATATATATATATATATA
>NC_090747.1:81460264-81462764 GCF_036898095.1 Palaemon carinicauda
CAAAAGGTAGAATCAAGTCCCTTGCTAATATTTTTGGCACCGTTGTACGACGTCTTTCCACTTATATTAGATGCTAGAGTTTTTTTTTTTTCTTTTTTTATAGTTGATCTTGTTCATTAGCTTTACTCATACAATTATATTAAAATTAAATTAGATAGAGAAATGAAGCGCAATAATTAGACTGTTGTTTCTTAATACTTTCAGGGTTCAAAAGAGGGCCTTCACTTATTTCTTTTTTATTGTGTTCATTTTGTTAACCCTTTATTTAGTCGTGACATCTCTAAGTAGAGACTCACTCATCTGGACATTAAACCACGGCTCTTGTCCAACCTGTCATGTCTTCCTTCCATTTATTCTTTTTGTAAAGGGAAAGACAGTGAAGATTATTTTTTTCTTTTATTGACGTCGACATCTGTAGTTACATGGTAGTTGACCAAGAACATGTCTGGTCACTCTCACCCTTTTCCTAAAATGACTGTTCAAATGCTCTTCAATGTAGGCCTCACTTTTTATAGGCATGTGTAAGGATGAAGCCTAGTAGACGTTTATTGTCTTCATCTTATATGAAAGCCAAGTTTAAACATTTGTAGTGAAAGTAAGCATTCGTACTCAATGGACAAATGATGGCATACAGGACTGAACATATATTGTTGATATTCAGTTAAACTGAATATATGTATCTCGAAACATAACATTCTGCTCATGAATAGAAACAGAAAAAGAAAAATGTAAATTTCATAGAAAAGTGCATTTGAGAAAAGTCAAACCCAAAATTTTGGAAGATCATACTGTGAAGATTGAGAACTATTAGTCATTGTATCCTTGTCGGCTGAAGCCAATTGGTATGACCCCATAGATGGCGCAGCAGCCACAAATAGTGGCACTGACATTCCATTTGATTAAATGAATCTCAATTGCAAAGTGGACATGGATAGCATCCCAGTTTATTAACAATCTCGTCAAGGTTTAGATGTACAAAGGTCTTGAGATTTACCTTAGAATAGTTCTTTTAAGAGTTATTCATGAGTTAATTTTTCTATTTCTTTTACCAAAATGGGCTGAAGGAACAGACAATTAGGGTAGTATTATCAGTAATTTTAGCAAGTTATTAGGTTCCTATGGGGAATAATTTACTCCAGAATTAGTTACTACCCATACTTTGATCTTATTCTAACAGTCTTCTTCTTCATCTAATTAATTTTGAATACCCTATAGCGGTCAAATTATCATCCACCGTTAAGTGCATTATTTTCTAATTCTTCATTCTTTAGTATCGTTATCAGCTTCTCATTTACTATGCATCTACCGTCTTCTTGAATTTGTCTAACAATTAGATTACTGCTCCTTCCTCATCTTGTCCAATGGGATACTCTTGTCTCCAGTATTTTTTTTCTTATTTAACTGTCAAACTTTCACTCATTAAGTGTAATTTCAACATTATTCTTTTCCAAGTGTCCATGAAACTTCTCGAGTTTATGCTTGAATAATAACCTTTCTCTTTAAAGTCTCCCTGTTAGATTAATTATCATTAAGTACCAAAATAAATATTTCTTCCATAGTCTGATTACCACACTTTTCCTCTAAATTCAGACCATCATAACCGTTCATCCTTAATTTTAACGCTCAAGCTGTTCCCCTTATAAAATCTTTATGGGAGATTTCATATTTTTTACTTTCTTATACGGACAGCTTATGATTGCTTAATATTATTCATATTTATTTATATTTTGGTGTATAAAACTATTTTACTTGAGTTTAATCACTTAAATCTTTTACCCAATTACAGTCTTCTTCCTCTAAATTGATTTCGAAGTACCTCCTCATCCTTAAGACTTGTTAGCATACTGGTATTCATACTTTAGTTTTAATCCGAAGTTTAATTCTCATTACTCTTTGATTTCCATCCTCTTTAAAGTTGAACTGTAATCTCGCATCTTTAAACAAAACAACAAATGATTTATACACGAAAGTCACTACTTCGTCTTTTATCTGGATTGCTCTTCTATTTTGGTCTTATCTTCTCTAGTCTTGGGTAGTGCCGTAGCCTCTGTACCATGGTCTTCCACTGTCTTGGGTTAGAGTTCTCTTGCTTGAGGGTACACTCGGGTACACTGTTCTATTTAGTTTCACTTCCTCTTGTTTTGTTAAGTTTTTATAGTTTATATAAGAAATATTTATTTCAATGTTTTTACTGTTCTTAAGATATTTTATTTATCCTTGTTTCCTTTCCTCACTAGGCTATTTTCCCTGTTGGGGCCCCTGGGTTTTCCAACTAGGGTTGTAGCTTAGCATTTAATAATAATAATAATTTAAATGTTCAACCTGAATTTTTGTTCTTTTATAGTCTAATCCTCTCTTCTTTTTACTTACTTTACCTTCTTACCCTTCTTTAGTCTGACGTCCCTCGTTAATTCCAACTGCTGAAGGCTATGGATCCTTTTTTTGTTTGTCAAACTCATAATTTTGTTTACTGCGGGGACACATTTTTTTTTTATACAAA
>NC_090747.1:81470264-81492764 GCF_036898095.1 Palaemon carinicauda
TGTTGTACTGTACATGAAATACTTGGCATGTTCTGCCTTGTAATTTTCATTAGTTCCTCGAAAACTTCAAGAAATCAATTTCTGTCTTTGTCTTCTTTTTATAGTATCCCAAGTATCATTTGATATCCATGGTTTTCTCCTTGTAACTGCATGTTCCAAAACTTTGTCTCTTAAAGTCTCTTAAGACTGTGAATCGATTCCTACATTCAGTTACAAAGTTTTCTGTGCTCATCCTCTAGAAGCTTAGTTGTATCAAACTTAGGTATTCTATCTACATTTATGTTGGGTTATTTCAGTTTTAATGTTTGTGTGGCAATGGGGAGCTGGTGATCACTACCAATAACTGCACCTCTATAGCTTGTTACATTTCCCAGAGTCCTCCTTCTCTTTTTATCAATGGCTATGTGATCTATTTGATATTTGTAATTGCCACATGGTGAAGTCCTTGCATATTTGTGGATCTCCTTGTGCTGGAAAAGAGTACCTCCAGTAACAAGATTGTTTGTTGAACAGTAACTTAAAAAATGTGCCCCATTTTCATTTGCAACTTCGCCAAGAACCTCAACACCCATTACATTTTCTATCCCTTGATTATTCCTTCCAACTTTAGCATTGAAGTCATTAATCACAATTTTCATATCTCTCGAGGTTCTCTCCTATTATACTCTGCAGTTCTTCACAGTATTCATATTTCCTTTCTTCAGGGGAATCATTTGATTCGCCTTGGAAGATGGAATCTTCGGGATCTTGAACCCTTATGTGAAGCCTCTTCGCTTTTTGCCCGGCGGGCATGCTGTCATGCGTTTGCGGGGAGGGGAACGGGGCAATTTTAACCTGTCAAAAAGTTTTCATTCTTTTTGCCTCTCACGCGAGTGCGAAGGAGAGTACTGGAGCGTTGGCGCACAGGATGCCGCTGGTGCTCAGTTTCTGCTGAAGCACAGTTTTTGGTGAAGGCGCAGAAAAGCGCTGGCACACAGGAAACCAATGCGTAGGGTGAATATACAAAGAATAGGCCAGACTATTTGGCCTCTATTTTGAGGTACCTCACCTCTAGCATTAGAGGCTCTTTGACCTTTTATTTTGATGTGCCATACTTAACATTAGAGGATATTTAAGCTCTATTTTGAGGTTCCATACCTTTAGTATTAAGGGCTCTATGACCTCTATTTTGAAGTACTATAATCTTAGCATTATATGTTCTTTGATCTCTAATTTTAAGTGCTTTACCTCTAGCATTAGAGGCTCTTTGACCTCTATTTTGAGGCTTCTTACTTTTAGCATTAGAGGGTCTTTGACCTCCATTTTGAGGCTCCTTACTTATAGCATTAGAGGCTCTTTGACCTCTATTTTGAGGCTCCTTACTTTGAGCATTAGAGGGTTTTTTTTACCTCTATTTTGAGGCTCCTTACGTTTAGCATTAGAGGCTCTTTGACCTCTATTTTGAGACTGCTCAGCTTTAGCATTAGAGTCTCTTTGACCTCTATTTTGAGGCTCCTTACTTTTAGCATTTGAGGGTCTTTGACCTCTATTTTGAGGCTCCTTACGTTTAGCATTAGAGGGTCTTTGACCTCTATTTTGAGGCTCCTTACTTTTAGCAATAGAGGGCCTTTGACCTCTATTTTGAGGCTCCTTACTTTTAGCATTAAAGTCTCTTTGACCTCTGTTTTGAGGCTCCTTACTTTTAGCATTAGAGGGTCTTTGATCTCTATTTTGAGGCTCCTTACGTTTAGCATTAGAGGGTCTTTGACCTCTATTTTGCGGCTCCTTACTTTTAGCATTAGAGGCTGTTTGACCTCTATTTTGAGGCTCCTTAGTTTAGCATTAGAGGGTCTTTGACCTCTATTTTAAGGCTCCTTACTTTGAGCATTAAAGGCTCTTTGACCTATATTTTGAGACTGCTTACTTTTAGCATTAGAGTCTCTTTGACATCTATTTTGAGGCTCCTTACTTTTAGTATTAGAGGCTCTTTGACCTCTTATTTTAAGGGTCCTTACTTTTAGCATTAGAGGCTCTTTGACCTCTATATTGAGACTTCTTTTAGCGTTAGAGGGTCTTTGACCTCTACTTTGAGGCTTCTTACGTTTAGCATTAGATTGTCTTTGACCTCTGTTTTGATGTTCCTTACTTTTAGCATTAGAGGGTCTTTGACCTCTATTTTGAGGCTCCATAGGTTTAGCATTAGAGGGTATTTGACCTCTATTTTGAGGCTCCTTACTTTTAGCATTAGAGGATCTTTGACCTCTATTTTGAGGCTGCTCACTTCTAGCTTTAGAGTCTCTTTGACCTCTATTTTTAGGCTCTACTTTTAGCATTAGAGGCTCTTTGACCTCGGTTTAGAGGCTCCTTACATTTAACATTAGAGGCTCTTTGACCTATTTTGAGGCTCCTTACTTTTAGCGTTAGAGGCTCTTTAACCTCTATTTTGAGGCTCCTTACTTCTAGCATTAGAGGGTCTTTGACCTCTATTTTGAGGCTCCCTACTTTTAGCATTAGAGGGTCTTTGACCTCGATTTTGAGGTGCAGTATCTCCTGCATTAGAGGCTCTTCGACCTCTATTTTGAGGCTCCTTACTTTTAGCATTAGAGGCTCTTTGACCTCTAATTTGAGGCTCCATACTTATAGCATTAGAGACTCTTTGACCTCTATTTTGAGGCTCCTTACTTTTAGCATTAGAGGCTCTTTGACCTCTATTTTGAGGCTTCTTATGTTTAGCATTAGGTGTTCTTTGACCTCTATTTTGAGGTTCCTTACTTTTAGCATTAGAGGGTCTTTGACCTCTATTTTGAGGCTCCTTACTTTTATTATTAGAGGCTCTTTCACCTCTATTTTTAGCCTCCATACTTTAGGCATTAGAGGCTCTTTGACCCCTATTTTGAGGCTTCTTACGTTTAGCATTAGAGGCTCTTTGACCTCTTTTTTGAGGCTCCTTGCTTTTAGCATTAAAGGCTGTTTGACATCTATTTTGAGGCTCCTTACTTTTAGCATTAGAGGCTCTTTGACCTCTATTTTGAGGCTCCATACTTTAAGCACTAGAGGCTCTTTGACCTCTATTTTGAGGCTTCTTACGTTTAGCATTAGAGGCTCTTTGACCTCTATATTGAGGCTCCTTACTTTTAGCATTAGAGGCTGTTTGACCTCTATTTTGAGGCTCCTTACTTTTAGCATTAGAGGCTGTTTGACCTCTATTTTGAGGCTCCTTACTTTGAGCATTAGAGGCTCTTTGACCTCTATTGTGAGGCTTCTTACGTTTAGCATTAGAGGGTCTTTGACCTCTGTTTTGAGGTTCCTTACTTTTAATATTAGAGGTTCGTTGACCTCTATTTTGAAACTCCATACTTTTAGCATTAGAGGGTCTTTGCCCTCTATTTTGAGGCTCCTTACTTTTAACATTTGAGGCTCTTTGACCTCTGATTTGAGGCTCCTTACTTTTAGCATTAGAGGTTCTTTGACCTCTATTTTGAGGTGCTATACTCTAGCATTATAGTTTCTTTGACCTTTATTTTAATCCCCTTACCTCTAACATTAAAAGCTCTTCGATCTTTATTTTTGGGTGCTTTATTTCTAGCACTAGAGGCTCTTTGAGACCTCTGTTTTAAGGCGACTAACCGCTAATAGTAGAGGCTATTTGACCTCAGTTTTTAGGTGACTTACCTCTATAATTAAAGGCTATTTTTTTATACTTCTTCATATAAAGGCTTTCCTTCTCTATTCTCTTCTGTCTTTTATAGTTTTTCAAGATCTTTGCTTAGTTCACCAGTCTCCTTCGAGATTTCAAGAGACATTTCATTGCTGTTTGTCCTTGGCTCGTCAGATTCCTTGGAGAAATCGATGGCTTTCATGTCTACCTATAAGGGCGATGGGTAAAGACATGGATGCCATTGATTTCTCGGCATACACTATACGCCTTCATACTAAAGTCAACGAAGAGCAACACAATATATTTACCAATGCTGTCCTGATATGTTCTATCTTCAATGCCGAATTTTTAAGAAACACACGTCGCTCACCGCTTTGCAACAATGCAATCCAATTATAGGACATCGTCGCTAAACCGCAAGCAAATTATCCTTCAAGGCGCTTACGTCAAAGCTCGCCAACTTCGGCAGCACCTATCCAAACTATCTGTAGATGAAGGTGTTCCGAATAGCCTCCAGTTCATCCTGTAGCTGTAACAAAATTCTCACTGTCGGTTACCTGTTCTGCCAGAACGCGAACTCTGTGAGTAAAGTGAAATCCTTCTCCCAATGTTCACTGCGTAAACTTCCATAGCTACAGTACATACAGATCATGAGGTGTTGCAAGGTATGTTTGAAAAAAAAAAGAGAGAGAGATCAGGTCTTCAGAAGTCTTTTGGAATCCGGGCGGAGCCGTTCAGAACAACTCCGGGAAGATTCCGTTCTGGAGTCATTCAGAGCTCTATGCTAAGTCTACGGCTATTTCTTCTGAAGTCATTTGGAGAGGAGATTCAGGAAGATTTTCTTCCGAAATCGTTCAGAGATTTCTGGAATCATTCAGAATTCCACGCTGTCTATGGAAATTTCTTCAGAATCCTTTTGGAGATGCATGAAGATTTTCTCCCGAAGCCGTTTAGGACTTTTTTTTTTCTCTCTGATTTCAATAGGCCCTAATAACTCATAACAACAACAACAACAACTATAACTATAACTATAAATATAACCATAACTATAATTATAATAATAATAATAATACTAATAATAATAATAATAATAATAATAATAATAATAATAATTTTTGTAAGTAACAATCTGCTACCTACAGCTCTCCATTTGGTTAATGCCTTTTCTGCTCTTGGTGTCATCATCATTATTCCTACCCCTTCTCTTCTAACTCCATCTGTTCCTTAGGGCTAAGATATCCAAACTCATAAATTCATTCTCTACCAGCTGTAACTTCTCAGTTTGATTCATGGTTCTAACATTTCAGTTACCAATTTTCAATTTTTATTTAGTATTTACAAACCGGGAGTTTCTTAGCAACCCACTACAGCCGGGACTGGGGGAAATTCTTTCATTTTCGCTTTCCATAGACTGACTAAATCCATAGAGGATTCATAGGCTAAATTCATCAAAGAATAGCCAATATCAGCGATGCGCAGCGCCTATCTAAATAAGGCAAGTGACCCCTGCCGGTCCATACTAATTCCAGTAAGATCAACTGCCGGACATTAGGAGTAGAGGAGTATCCAGACCACCAAACGGATACATACCTTTTTCAAATTACAGATGGAATTAGTGGTCCTTTATTTATGGAAACCATGCCTCAAAGAGAATGTTTAGTGCCATATTTAAAAGAACTGAAGTTGTTTTTTGAGCATTCGGTTGAATTAAATAGACCCGTCATATATTCAAGCATTTAAATTGTCACGTATATGGCTATAGTATATATTGAATTGTTCACTTTTATTTCCAATTTTGTACTTGTCCCTATTTTCTCATTAGTAATAGGTTTGCTTATAATTTTCTATGAAAAGAAAACTTTTTCTTTTTTATTTTCTTATAAATCAATATGATTTTCTATTGAAATAAATGATAGAAAATATTTTCAAAGAACTATCATTTATCTATATTTCTAGTTAAAACTATTAGAATATATATATATATATATATATATATATATATATATATATATATATATATATATATTATATATACACACACACACACACACATATATATATATATATATATATATATATATATATATATATATATATATATATAGATAGATAGATAGATAGATAGATAGATAGTTTACAAAATCTATTACTTGATAACTTAACATTATGAATTGATGTTTTTTAAATTAAGTGTCCAAAATTGCCTTACCATTTTTCAAGGCGAGGTAAAATTGGGCACTAGATATTCCATATTTTTTCATTCATTTTTTATTTTAAACCTTCCTTTAGCATCATCCACTAATTTGTTTTTAGAAAAATAATTTCATGTATTATTTCTGAGAAACCCTAAAATGAAGGTGAGGCAATTATTGGACACCCATATTCAACAATTTATGTAGGGGTACTTAATACTTTTTAAAAACCAGACATACTAATATTTATAAAGTAAAAGGTTGGGCAATTTCTAATAGCATTATAGTTTTCGAAAATTATAAATAGTTTTAGAGATATTGTATCTGTCCAATATTTCCCTTACTTGTCCAAAATTGCCTCTGTCCAAAATTGCCTTACCCTACATATATATATATATATATATATATATATATATATATATATATATATATATATATATATATATATATATATGTGTGTATATATATGTATATATGTATATATATATATATATATATATATATATATATATATATATATATATATATATATATATATATATAAATATAATCTGTATTCAGCATTCCTGTGTTGACATTCTTACAACGTTTCACTACATTTTATCCTCTTTTTCCATTTTTACAATCAAATATTTCTGGGTATTTTGCTGCTTTTCTAAGATGTTTGAAGAAGATGAATGGTATACGTATCAAGAAGTCCACTGGAGGGAAGGGGCTCATCTATCATTTATGGAGTATTTCCTAATTTCTCTGGGTGTGCCTATCTGCTTTGCGATACATTTAAGCTGTGCCTGAAACCATTTATTATTGCGTTAAAGAGCCTGACAGTGCATAACTGATTCCTGTTGGATGCCAGAGATGGTTTCATCTAATATTTAGTGTCCATTTCTGTACAAAGCAGGTATTTGCTTTAATACAAGGTGCATTGGAATCTCAAGCCATTGACACTGACTAGGGCAACAGTGACCATTTAGACAGCTTAACAGCAGTTCAATGTGATGTACTGAGCTTATAACACAGGCTATCATAAGTTTAGGTCCCTGTATCCCACATAAGTTATAAACTACAATTTTCTTTTAGATATATGTTATAACAGCTTCCTATTATATTAGTCACACTGGTCTTCTATTGTTAAATCCGTGTGTCATCCCTTTACTTTCTCTTCTGTCTTGCAAGAACACCTCAAATAATCAAACTTGTTCACTCAACCACTTATTTCCACATTGTATTAATTGACATGCTGGATTTTTCCTTTTACTTTCCTATTTTTAAAAAATTGCCTCTTGATTCCATGACCCCATCCTTCAACTTTATTTACTCCCATGAATTTTGCATACACTTGATATAATCATTACACTTCAGTGTCTTTGACCCTACGTCATTTTTCATGCATCCTCTTTGTGTGCTTTAAATTTATACTATTTATCAAACTCGGTCGTCTTAACATTTATAACAACACTTTCTGCTCTTGTTCTGTCACAAAAATTTATTCGTTCTATATTTTGGTCCTCCAAAATTATTTGATATTCCTCGGGCCACTCCGCATCTATCACCTTGCTTTATCATCTACATTGCAACCGACAACTGATCTTGAACTTTTCTGCTTGCTCCTTTTCTCTTTCTATTGCCTCTTTCATATCATCCATTCATAATTTTTCAAGTCTTCATCTCCCCCTTCCTGCCTAACACTCATCTATAACCATTGATTCTTTCCCCATGACCAAACCATCTAAAGAAAATGATTTCATTTTTTTCCTATGCTAGAATCATATCACTTCTTTTATGTATTTCCACATTTCTCTACCATTTAGATCTTGATAAGCACATATACTAATCAAAAAGTTTATACCTCCTTAAAAGAGTATTGGCTTTTATCCCTTCTCATACAATCCCACTTCGGGTTCCATAGTCAATTCACATATCTTCACTTTGTTAGGTAGTTAAATTTTCTCTCATCCAACCACCATCCATTTTATATACCTCCACATGTCTGTATTAATCACTATCTCCCATTCTTTCATCATCTGTATTTTTATATATTGAACTCATTTACTAGTCGTGTTTTACCTTCACAGCCGTACTCTTTATCCCATTTATTCTTACTTGTCCTCTTACTAGCACACAGAAACTTTATCACTTATTTCTGCAATAATTCACTATTCCTGATTAGTACTGTATCATCTGGAAACTATAACTTTCACACTAATTTCCCAACTCATTTGCGTATCTCACAAATTTGTCCCTGAATTTAGTATCCTTTTCCTGACTTCTTGTATCACTTCATCCGTAAAGATATGGAAAAAATATGTAGACATCACACCCTTGTCTTGGACCCTCTTTTGTATCAAACCATTTGTCTATTACACTATACACTTCACTTTTATCGTTAAAATGTTTAAACCCTTTCATGTCTTATCTTTTTATACTATATATTCTCAAGACTCCACCTGGGAACTTTATCAATTTTATCATAAGATTTTTCTGGGTATGTGTTTAGCCTACTTTGTATGGCTTTTGTCCTTTATTTTGAAACTTCTGAGATGACTTTTTCATTAGGACACATTTTCTCCCTTACATAAACTCAAATTGTTCTTCCCATATTGATCATCCTTTCACATTTTACTTTCTCAATGTAAATCCTGACATTACCTTCCCTCGTTTATTGATTAGTGTCATGCCCCTCGTACCTGTAACTTAATACAAATAAATAACTTATCTGATCCAGGTATATTTTACAAATTCAGTTAATCCACTGATTCTCACTGTTGTCAGCAAACCCTAACATCTCACTTGTAATCCCCTCAATTTTTTGTGTCTCTCATATATTTAACATTTTAATCACCCTGCTTACATCATCAAGAATTCTCTAACTTACTGCAATCCATTCCACTCTTACATTTTTTAATTCAACACTTCTTTAGGAAATGCATAATCCATCAACCCAGGATTTAATTCATTTAAGATAACTTCTCCCCATTTGCTTCTTTTATGTTTGAATTTAGTGTTTATTAACCTTTCTATGTAAAAATACCACCCTGCAGAATAAGATGTATGGTTATAATCTTCCATTAATTTTTACTACTTGCTTAATTCTTTTATTTCATCTTCATCATAAACCTGTTCTACCCAACTATCCTTCCGACTCTATGAGAAATTTCTAACTCTTTGTCTGCTCGTTCTACCTTTATGGTTTAAACCCTTATTGTATTTAAACTTGCGTTCTTTTTCACCCTATATCTATCATAATTCTTATTTTTACTAAGTAATCAGATGTACAGCTTAAATACTTTTTTGCACTAACAGATCCATGAACAATTTTTTTTATCCACTGTACTGTGTTCATTAATAACCAGTGTTAATGTGTGAGTTATGGAAGGTGTTGTTATGTGTTGTAGAAGATAACGTATTCACATTAATTTGAAGATATAACTTAAAAAAGGGTATTGTTTTATGTAAAAGTAGGTCAGAGAAACGGATGTGTTCTGAGGCTGTCGTTGATGAAATGCTGAAAAAAAATCTTTCAAAGGATAAAAGATGTAGTTTAAAATATGACATAGCGATAAAAAGAGAAGGGTCATACGTGCAGTGGAGTCATTAATGTTCACAGATGATATTATTGAATGATTGAAAAGGAAGAGAAACAGCAGAGATTGTTGTAAAATTATTATTTTTTATTTAGTGAATAGCTTTGGGAGTGAATGGTAGTTAGAGCAAGTTTGTAGGGTACAAAGAACCATGAAAGTCAGAGCCTACATTAGTAATGGTCGTGAAATGATGTAAGTGATCGAGTCATTCACTTTTATTCGATTAGATGTAAGGAACGATATTGAAATTATGACGCAACTGAAAAGAAAAATGGTAGAAGCTGTTGAATTAAAATATTTGCACTTTATTGAAGGCATGAGGTTTGTAGATACTAAAAATAAGTTGGTAAGAAGGGTAGCTTACAGTTAAAAAAATTTGCCGTAAAAAAAAAAAAGAAAAAAAAAAAACAGAAAAAAAAACAGGTTAAATCATGGTATAAATGTTGCCTGGCATTTAAAGAACTGAAATATTGAGGTAAAGAAGTGATATTACGGTTACCAACCAACCTGTAAAAGATGATATCAAAGTAGAGTAAAATGACGGTCGCCTGTATTTGACTGAAATTAAAATTACTGTTTTTTAAGCTGTAGCATGGGATGGAAAAGGAGCAGTTTGTTGTGATTTATTTTTATCAAAAAGAGAAAATGAGGGGATATGTAATAATGAAAAGTAACACTGTGTGCAAGATATCTGATTGCACTATACTTTACAGTTGTGAACGACACACTGATGGTGTGCTTTTAGTGTAGCTGTAAGAAGCTGCTAATAGCTTGGAAGTTTTTGCTTGTGAAGTTCATCCTTGATTCAGCTGTTGTAGTGTGCATATAGTAGTAGAGGGGGGGGGGGGGGGTTCGTTTTTCTCAGACGATACTCATTACTTGTGTATGGATATATCGGTTTGTAACCTCTTATGATGTTAGTGCATCCCATATGATAATATTGTACATTAAAGAGGATTTATTTGATAGAGAAATCCCATAGAGGCTTGGTATACTCGTAAAATACTATTAGCGTATCGCCTTAAGAAATACGAAAACCTCAAAGTCATTCATTCTTTGTTGGGTTTTATTTTTCACTTTTGGATTGCGTGAAGGAATTAAGACAAACATTTTCTTAATCATGATCAGATTCATAAAAAATAGATGAAGTCATAATTAAAGTAAACATCACATCTACTTGTATTTCGCTTTCCCTCCAGAAATAAAAATTCCACTGTTCGTAAGTTAATTGACGAATGTGGCCGTGAACGTTTTTAACATTATATATATATATATATATATATATATATATATATATATATATATATATATGCTATATAATGTATGTGTATGTATATATATTATATATCGATATATACATGCTTATATATATATATATATAGAGAGAGAGAGAGAGAGAGAGAGAGAGAGAGAGAGAGAGAGAGAGAGAGAGAGAGAGAGAGAGAGAGAGAGAGAGAAATTAACAAAAAGAATGCCAAGTTATATCAATACCTAGTTCTTAAATAATTTAAATATTTTTTTCTTGTTCCATTAAATACACATGTCCACCGACAATCAATGATATTCATTTTATAATGGAGGTGCATACATGTTGCTAGTTTCACCTCCGTGAATCATTGACGGCAAACTTTTGAAGTAAACAAAATGTGTAAGTCGTGATGGATCACATTTTTGGTTCCTTATTAGTGGTTTTCTAACACTAACTATATGTTACTTATATATTAGATGTCATGATCCGAGTTCTTATTTTTTCTCTTAGGGTTCTTCATGTTATATCTACGATTTCTTGTAGCTTTGAAGCTAATAAGATATGCAGGAAGTATTTTATGTATTATTTATTCTGTTATATACTATGCTAGTGTTTGCGACCTATCTAAAAGGACGACTAAATATGTATATGTATATGTATATATATATGTATGTATATATTTATATATGTATATATATATGTATATATATATATATATATATATATATATATATATATATATGTATATATATGTATATGTATATATATGTATATATATTTACACATTTATATATATATATATATATATATATATATATATATATATATATATATATATATGTATATATGTGGGCATATATATATATATATATATATATATATATATATATATATATATATGCATATGTATATGTATATATATGTATATATATGCATATATATATATATATATATATATATATATATATATATATATATATATATACACACACTTGCTCTAATTATATAGGGGAGATTGTACTATATAGAAAGATATCGTACAATCTAACCGAGACGTAGAAGATAAAAAGAGAACTATTCAATAAAAGCACTTGAACTTCGAACGAAATCTTTCGACGTTCCTAGTGATCCCAAGAACTGGTAGCTTACCCTTAATCGATACGAGTACATTTTTAATCATATTCCCTAACATGAATGTCAACGTTCTAAAAATTTGAATCTGATCAGACTTTCCTTACAGGGAGTTCACATTTATAACTGCTAGTAACAGTAACTATTATATCATGATTTCTATTCTTATTCATAACGTTTATTATTAAGAAATAAGGGAATAAGACATTAACTATTGTATTAAAAAAAGAAAAGAAAAAAAAACAGAGAGAGAGAGAGAGAGAGAGAGAGAGAGAGAGAGAGAGAGAGAGAGAGAGAGAGAGAGAGAGAGAGAGAGAGAGAGAGAGTTTTACTGCTTCAGGAAAGCTTTCTTACTTGAACAAAATTCTGTACTGTATATGAAGTAATGCTATGCGCCAAAAATACTGAGAGATATCTGTCACTCTTATTCTTGTATAAATGCGCTATCCTTATCATTATTTTGACACATTAGTTAGAACATGTCCCACCTCCAAACATACCCTCAGCAGCTTGAGTTGCCAACCAGTTATACTATCACCACCATCTATAGCATCTTAATATGATTGCATTATTCCCTGTCATCTCTCAATCTTTGTTCAGTCTCTAGTTTACATTATCCACTTCCACTCCTTCAACATTCATATTTTCATGTCTTTTCACCTCTGTATTTAATAATTCAAAATACTCAGTCTATGGACGTTACTGTTTATCTCCAGGCATTAATAGATCATAGATTCTTGATATTCTATTTATAAATCCATTGCTCATTATTAGTTCACCAAACTTTCAAATGGGCTCCACAAGGCACTAGAAGAGCTAGAAAACCCAAGCCTACATGGCTGAGGACAATGAAGCGTGAAGTAAGCGATGATGAATAGAGAAGTATTGATTTAAAAGCTCAAGATAGAGACGACTGGTGAATCCAAACTGAGGCCCCTTATGCCAATAGGCGTAGGAGGAGATGATGATGATGATGATGATATAAATTAGATATATCCTTCTGCCCAGATGAACTTTTTATCACTGAAGTATTCTCATATTACTTCACACCTACATTTGCTTCAATTCCTTAACTTTTAAAATCACTTTGTTAATGATTAACTTTATCCTTCTGTATTCCTGTGTATGGTCTTGTCTTTGTTCTGTAACTCCCCTCTGCCATTTACACAATCGCGGTGCTTCCTTCTGTAAGCTTTTAATTCCATCATCTCACCTTTATTTCCTAAATCTTATTCTTCTTGCGAGCTTAAACCGTAATCTTCCTGGTGGCTCAGTGGCCCTGTCCTTAATTTGGTACACTCATTTACTTTTTATATTATTCTTATTTCTTATTAGTTTAATTTATTTGTCTTCTTTATATTTTCAACCTCAGTCTGAGCCTTTTCTATTCCCAGATTTGCTTCAGAAAGGCAGCAACATAAGCACAATTTGGTTTGAAGAAAATGTAGTTTATCTCTGTAACCTTCTGCACTGACTTCTCAGATACATATCGTGTGGAAATGAAATAAGGTATGGTGAGGAGGGGGTGGGGGGCGGCGATGTTATTTGACTAGGGAATAAAATGTGGTAACTCCTGTCCTCAATCACCAGTTTTATACCCAAAAAATTCCCAAGTGATTTATTCCCTAATATATTTGGCCATGTTTTCTAATGAAAACCTTTAAACACCGAAATAAGGAAAGGAATGTAGAACTCTGTGCCCTAAAACTTGTGCAAAGGCCAGCAAGGAAAGATAATGTTTTTCCCCTCATTCAGACGTATTTTAATCAGAAATCGAACCATCCTTACCTTGGTAACTTGATGTTACCATTCTGTGAAAAAGCAATGCAGCTTTATTTTAGATGGGAAAAGCAACTTTAGAGATAAAGATTCAGAGTTGTGATCTAGTCCCTTGAGGTCGTACAAGCAGCGTTTTATCTAAAGATACAATTTTGCCTTCTAAGAGTCCACGCCAGAGCTATTATACACTTCCAAGTGTTTGTTTATATTCCACAGCACTCTTAAACGAATAGTTTTGCTGTGTCATATGTAAAATCAATCGAAGGATCTTTGTAATCTCTAGATAAAAAGAAATTGACTTAGGCTACACAGAGAAAATATTGAAACGCATTAATACTGGATTACTTCAATATTTTATTATTCATCTCCATTGTCTCAACACATGAGATTCGTACCAATACTTTCATTAGCATTCTATTGTATTTTAGTAACCGCAAGTCCAAACTGTGTTACTCTTCATAAAATATTTTATTTTCCTTTTTTCCTTTCCTCACTGGCCTGTTTTCCCTGTTGGAGCCCCCGGGCTTATAGCATCCTGTTTTTCCAACTAGAGTTGTAGCTTAGCAAGTAATAATAATAATAATAATAAAAATAATAATAATAATAATAATAATGACAATAATAATGATAATAGTAATAATAGATATTAATAATTACGATAATAATAATAATAATAATAATAATAATAATAATAATAATAATAATAATAATAATAATAATAATAATAATAAGTACTGCCCCTGATATCCGTAGGGACAGACCCCGTAACGGTGAACCTTCTCGATGGCAACACTGAGCCCAAACGATTTCGAATCATTGTTCTAATTTTTCCCCATCGACCTTCGATTTCGCAATTTCTCCATGGACCTTCATTTTTCATAGTCTGCCGCCCCTTTCGTTTGATATGAATTTTTATTGGCCGAGCCACCTGCTAACTTTAACCTTGCAATCATTGTTGTCATTTTCGCTATTTCTAGGTATTTAAGGTATTTGTATGTAAGGGAAAACCTATCTGTTTGCGCTCACTTTTATTTCTCCGTAATTTTTGCAAGAAATTCTCCGTCAAAACAAGCTGATGCTTTAGTCTAAATATTGGTACTCGATAGAATCAATATTGTAAGGACTTTATTATTAAATAGGCTTCTTTGTAAATTGTTTGCCCTCGTGTAAAATCATGCAATTAAGATAACCAAAAACTTATATCATTGATAAGCTTCATCATCGCCTAGTTTTAAAAGCTTATGAAATATGGACCAATAAACGGAAAAGCAAAAGTATATGAGTCATTCCGTGCTTTTGGAACAAGTGGGATCCACTTAGACAAATTAAAGTCTGTCTGACCATATGCTTACTGCTGTTTTTTTTTTATTTATTTTTTTTTTGTTGATTTAAAAAAAAAAGAACTTTGAAGGGAGTTTGTGAGTGAGTGACTGATGTCTGATTAAAGAGCCACATGTTATACAGGATATTGTCTCTGTTTAAAGTCATCTTGCTGATTTCAACTTCAGAAGAATTATGCATTGAGGGTACACTCGGGCATACTATTGCATCTAATTTCTCTTTCTCTTGTTTTGTTAAAGTTTTTATAGTTTATAAAGGAGATATTTATTTTAATGTTGTTACTGTTCTGAAAATATTTTATTGTTCCTTGTTTCCTTTCCTCTCTGGGCTATTTTCCTTGTTGGGGCCCCTGGGCTTATAGCATCCTGCTTTTCCAACTAGGGTCGTAGCTTAGCAAGTAATAATAATAATAATAATAATAATGATAATGATAATAATAATAATAATAATATAAGTCAAGCAGTAGACTGTTCTTTGCTTTCTGAATAGGAATATTCTTGAAGCCAAGCGCATTATAGCAGTCATTAGACTTTTATGACACCTGAAATACCATGAAAGGAACTTACACTTAGACTGTTGATATATATATATATATATATATATATATATATGTGTGTGTGTGTGTGTGTGTGTGTGCGCGCGTGTGCGTAAATATCAACCACAATGACATTTAATACCGAACTCTACCTTGGGAATATATATCCACTGAAATTTATTTATGCTAATAGCTTCTGATAGACCAGAGATTCGAACTCGTGTCACTCAGCCGAAACCATGTTTGCGAAGTGGCATGAGTTCGAATCTCTGTCCAGCCAGAAGCTATTATCATAAATGAATTCCGTTGGATATATATTCCCAAGGTAGAATTCGGTATGAAATGCCATTGTGGTTGAAATTTCCATTGATTAAAATCACGAGTGTTAGTGGTATGTATTCATATATATATATATATATATATATATATAGATATATATATACTGTATATATAGAGTATAATGTTCGGGAAGATAAAGTAAGTTTAAGTCACAATTAAAAAGAAAATTCTTTTGTTGAGTAGCAATGAAGACTTTGGTATAACACAGGCGAATATTTACACAAGATATTTCTAAATCAGAAGCAATTAAGGGATATAGGTTTCGTTAGGTCTTAATTAAACACCCCCCCCCCCGGATAAAATGTGTTCATCCTCTTTAAAATTGGATCCATATACTCAATCCTATTTTGAGTTCCATCATCACTCTAATTGATTCGTGTTTTTAGTCCTCTTGATGAAAGATGCTTTGGTAATCTTACATTTGATATGACAAATAAGCAATACTCGTATCGGTCCCCATATTGGGGTTAGAACTACCATTCGATTTAGACTGGGAGGATTTTGATGCGTTTATCTTACTGATCCATGACATGAATTTTTTTCTCTGTGAAAATTTAAAATTGTGATTGTTACATTGCATAAATTGGAAAAAACGGAAAAAATTCTAAACATTCTTTCTGATTTTTAAATAAAATGCTTAATAAAGGTTCGGGCAAAAGATATGCAGATCGAATAATCTAAGACTTTTGTAATTTTCTGACCTCCGAAGAACAAGTTGCATGTTTACAATATAGGAAAAAATAAATACTTTACCGATTTCCTACTTCCATTCCTTCAGTTATCGTAATTTTTAGTCGAGGTTCGCCTGGCATGGAACTCAATTTCACTCGCCTTCAAAGTTTGTTTCTCTAATTGTTTAGGGCTGAGAATTGGAAGCATTTCATGAACCACTGCATCTTTTGCAATAACCTGTACATGTACATAAATAAAATTGATTTTTCTCATGCATCTTAGTGAATAGCTAAAGGAAATATAGAACAACAGGAATAAAAAAAAAAAAAAAACATTGCTTAAGCTCCCCTAATACCAACACCGATAGTTTTTCGGTCACAAATCTTTAATGGAAGAGATAAAGACTCAAAAACTGTCAAATGCATAACACCTTACAGGTGTGATAAATATTTGCGTCGTTTCAAAGGTCAAATACGCGAACTTGTTTTCCTGGGGTGAATAAGAGCATGAATCTGCCAAATTAGCCGTGAGAGCCAGATAAGTTAAATGATTGTATTTCAAAAGCTTTTTGAATGATGAAAATATTTTGTCTTGGAGTTTTAGACGGGACTTATCAAAACCCCTTCATATATCTATTGATTAAATTTGATTTAGAAAATTTTATATATTCTTGTGGAATAACAAAAACATTATCGCTATAAAAGGCTAAAGACGCTACTAGCTAGCGATATATCGGTACTCTGTATTTCATTTGTTTTATTTAGTTTTTTATTAGTTATATGCACATAATCAGTCATACACATGCATAGCATATATATATATATATATATATATGTATACATATATACATATATACATATATATATACATATATAATAATAATAATAATAATAATAATAATAATAATAATATATTATGTCTATTTATCTATATCTATCTATCTATCCATCTATATATCCATCTATCTATTTATCTATATATGCATATATACACACACATATATATATATATAATAATAATAATAATAATAATAATAATGTATTATCTGTCTATCTATTTATATATACATATATATATATATATATATATATATATATACTGTATTTATGGATGTGTAATGAAGAGGCGTTCACGCATCTAGGTTGGCTTCTGTTGCCCAGGTTTTTAAAGTACTATGTTTACTTTGTTAGGATGAGCTAGGATTCACTCCATTGAAGCATATGACCCCAGGGTGTTTAATTAAAACGCACCCAAGGAGACGTCACTTAAGACTCATGTGAAAAGATTTAAGGCCAAACAAGACAGGGCTTGGGTTTAGGCCTAGTCTAAATTCATTCTCTTGGATTGAATTTGTAGAAGAACAAGAAGAAGAAGCAGCAGCAGAGAGAGAGAGAGAGAGAGAGAGAGAGAGAGAGAGAGAGAGAGGCCCTTAATTAGATCTTGGGTTACATTGATTTCACTCTTAGGCCTTTAGATTAGTGCCTATCGTTTATTTTTTATGCAACAAGCAGCTATTGCATTTTTGCGGTTGGAAAACATATAATTTTCTGTATTGGCTTAATGAAACAGCATTTGTATGTCCACTCTGTATAAGCAAGCTATTACATTTTTGCCTTTGGAAAACATACGATTCTATTTGCAGGCCTATTGAAACAGCATTTTTATATCCATTCGGTATTAAATATAATTGAATAATCACCACACAAGATTAAGATTCTACGCTTATCCGGCCTTGTCTCTGCAAGAATGTTACCTCATAGTTAAACAATTTATTCCCCTAATTGATTCTGTATTAGATACACTGAGTGACACAAATTAGATTGCGATTATTCATGGAATAATTCCAAGTGTTCAGAGAGGAAAAGTTTGGAATGGCTTTAGATTAATTAAAAATCACTTCGACTGCGCCTGGTTGCGTTCTCTCTGTAAGAGGGTGGCGCTGAGAGCTTCGGCGATGGGAGAAATACCACCGGATTATTTCACTCTAATTAAGAAGGGATTTGGTGAATCGGAGAATTCGTTGGTGAAACGGAAAGGAGCTCGAGCAACGTACACGTAAATACACATAAACACACACATACACACACACTTACTTATGGACAGCCTGATGTATCGCGTGAAATTCATTTCGAAATTGTTGAGAGTACTAATGGAATATTTTGTGTTATTAATCTCTCTCTCTCTCTCTCTCTCTCTCTCTCTCTCTCTCTCTCTCTCTTATCGTTTATGCTTACGTGAAAAAGGTATTTTGTAATGAAAAGGTCAATATACATCTAAAAAAGCATACAATTTTTTTCCTTTATTGAGATTTACAAAAAGTAATCCTATGTCTGTTGTTTACTTCCGTTAATGGTGTTATTAGAATCCAAATATTTACATCATTCTATTTGTAATCGCAGATTAACAACTAAACATTATTTTGATTATAATCAAGTCCATTTCTAAAATCATAAGGTTCGCATGAAGGATTTAAATCGATTTTGAAAATTAGAGTTATGGAAGGTTGAAGAATTAGGGAACTTTTAACTGTAAACGGATTAAAAGTTAAAGAAATCGAGCAATTCAGCTGGGGAACGACGTGTCACTCCAAAGAAGCTATAGTCCCTTCTACACTGCTGGTAAAAGTATACGAGGGGAGATCAGATAGTAGTACAAAGATAATTAGAACATAAATTATTTGGTTAGCATAAGTGAGATAAACGTTCATATTGTTTTTATGTGATTTTGTCTTTTGTCTTCTATTATCTCACCATTTCGACCCTCCTTATTTTCTTATGGATTCATTATTATCCCTATTCCCAATTATGGGGGTACTTCTAGTTACAAATTTACCACTTCCCTTCCACGATGCACGTAATTCTTTAATTCTCAGTAAACCATAGCCACCATTTTGATATCCTCATAATTTTCTTTTTCTAAGATTTGTATTTATTTTCATCCCCTTGTAAAATAATTCCAGACTCGTCGTTACCTAATGTCACATCCAGTTCAAACATTAACCTATCCACGTTCCATTTACAACTCCTTAAACTTTCACGTTGATATATCCTTCTTCCTTTATGGATGTTTAGCTAACATCAGAGACGTACTATTAGTTCTTCCATTTACAAATCGTAATGAAGCTTTATTTTCATTATAAAAATTTTAACTGATTTCAGCAACTATTCATATACAACATGCCTCTCCATGCCTCGAAGTTCCTCTGTTAGTAGGTTCACAAATTTTCTTTACATTTAATGGCAAAATGCTCAAACTATTATTTATATTCATACAGACTTATAGATTCATGGAACAAAATCTAGCAAATGCCACACTGTTCATCCAAACTAATCCTGCTTTTATCAACCAGATTTTTTAATCAGAACTACATTACTCCTTCCCATGTGCACACACACATATGGGATTCCTGCTGGAGTCTTCATATTTCCTCAGCTTCTTTAAGTTTTCAAAGTTTTCAGACTTGATCTTTTGGTTTTATGAACGATGATCATTTCTTTTCTTGATAGTTTATTCACTACAATACATTCTTGCCAAAATTGTCTTATTTCTCACTAGAATTTCATCATTATTATTACCAAACCTTTCTCTTCGCTCAAAGGGTTAACTACTGCACTACAATTGTTCAGTGGCTTCTTTCCTCTTGGTAAGGATAGAAGAAACTCTTTAGCTATGATAAGCAGCTTTTCTAAGAGAAGGTCACTATGGTTTTCCTCTAGTCTTGGGTACTGCCATAAACTCTGTACCATGGTCTTCCACTGGCTTGGGTTAGAGTTCTTTTGCTTAAAGGTAGCCTACACTCGGGCACACTATTCTATCTTATTTATCCTTCTCTTGTTTCTTTAAAGTTTTTATAGTTGATATAGGAAAGATCTATTTCAGTGTTATTACTGTTCTTAAAATATTCTATTTCAACTGCTCTTTACTCCTCTTGTAATTGTTTTATTTCCTTGTTTCCTTTCCTCCCTGTGCTATTTTTCCTTGTGCTTATAGCATCCTGTTTTTTCCAACTAGTGTTTTAGCTTGGCTGATAATAATAATTACATAATTTGTATTATAATTTCAACATTAGTTTGACACATTTGCTAATCGTTTGACTTTTGTGTTTGTATCGGTTGTTTGATGTTTCTTTAAATTCTCTTAACAATTTTTTAAGCAGTATACTACACTGAATTTTTCTGGGACTTCTAACGTCATATGGTTTTCTGAATTCTCTTAATACTTCCCTCTACTGTTTGTCAGAAGTTTTTTCCACCTCAACCACTTGTGAGACCCCCCCCCCTCTCTCTCTCTCTCTCTCTCTCTCTTTCTCTCTCTCTCTCTCTCTCTCTCTCTATCTCTCTCTCTCTCTCTCTATCTCTCTCTCTCTCTCTCTCTCTCTCTCTCTCTCTCTCTCTCTCTCTTTTAAAGCACACTTTAAATCCTTTAGCAACAACCAATTGAAGGACAGGAGAATGCCCTTGCATAGAGAGGAATGAGCCCTTGCAAAGAGAGAAATGACCCAGTCCGAAGGAGATTACCCTTGCAAAGAGAGAAAGTTAAGCCAGTCCGAAGGAGAGTGCCCTTGCAAAGAGAGAAAGTTGAGCCAGTCCGAAGGAGAGTGCCCTTGCAAAGAAGAGAAATGACCCAGTCCGAAGGAGATTGCCATTGCAAGAGAGAAAGTTGAGCCAGCCCGAAGGGAGTGCCCTTGCAAAGAGAGAAATGACCCAGTCCGAAGGAGATTACCCTTGCAAATAGAGAAAGTTGAGCCAGTCCGAAGGAGAGTGCCCTTTCAAAGAGAGAAATGACCAGTCCGAAGGAGATTACCCTTGCAAAGAGAGAAAGTTGAGCTAGTCCGAAGGAGAGTGCCCTTGCAAAGAGAGAAATGACCCAGTCCGAAGGAGATTACCCTTGCAAAGAGAGAAAGTTGAGCCAGTCTGAAGGAGAGTGCCCTTGCAAAGAGAGAAATGAGCCAGTCCGAAGAGAATGATCTTGCAAAGAGAGAAATCAGCTAGTCCGAAGAAGAGTGTCCTTGCAAAGAGAGAAAGTTGAGCCAGTCCGAAGGAGAGTGCCCTTGCAAAGAGAGAAATGAGCCAGTTCGAAAGAGAGTGCCCTTGCAAAGAGAGAAATCAGCCAGTCCGAAGAAGAGTGTCCTTGCAAAGAGAGAAAGTTGAACCAGTCTAAAGGAGAGTGCCTTTGCAAAGAGAGAAATGAGCCTGTCCGAAGGAGAGTGCCCTTGGAAAGAGACAAATGAGCCAATCCGAAGGAGAGTGCCCTTGCAAAGAGAGGATGTGAGCCAGGCCGAAGGAGAGTGCTCTTGCAAAGAGAGAAAGTTGAGCCAGTCCAAAGGAGAGTGCCCTTGCAAAGAGAGAAATGAGAGGGTCTAAGGAGAGTGCCCTTGCAAAGGGTGCTAGTCTGAAGGAGAGTGCCGTTACAAAGAGAGAAAAGAGCCAGTCCAAAGAAGATTGCCCTTGCAAAGGGAGAAATGAGCCAGGGTGAAGGAGAGTGTCGTTGCAAAGAGAGAAATGAGCCAGTGTGAAGGAGAGTGCCCTTGCAAAGGAGAAATATGAGCCAGTCCGAAGGAGGGTGCCCTTGCAAAGAGAGAAAGTTGAGCCAGTCCAAAGGAGAGTGCCCTTGCAAAAATAGAAATGAGCCAATCCGAAGGAGGTTCCCTTGCAAAGAAGAGAAAGTTGAGCCAGTTCAAAGGAGAGTGCCCTTGCAAAGAGAGAAAGTTGAGCCTGTTCAAAGGAGAGTGCTCTTGCAAAGAGAGAAAGTTGAGTCAGTCCAAAGGAGAATGCCTTGCAAAGAGAGAAAGTTGAGCCAGTCCGAAGGAGAGTGGCCTTGCAAAGAGAGAAAGTTGAGCCAGTTCGAAGAGAGTGCCTTGCTAAGAGAGAAAATTGAGCCAGTTCTAAGGAGAGTGCCCTTGCAAAGAGAGAATGTTGAGCCAGTCCGAAGGAGGAGTGCCCTTGCAAAGGGTGGTAGTGTGAAGGAGAGTGCCGTTACAAGAGAGAATATGAGCCTGTCCAAAGAAGAGTGCCCTTGCAAAGAGAGAAATGAGCCAGTCC
>NC_090747.1:81498197-81508197 GCF_036898095.1 Palaemon carinicauda
GTACTGATGGAGATAAACATTTGGTTTAAATACTTGTGAATTTTTCAAGAGCTTTTTACTGTAGATATAAAACCATCATGTCATAACTCTGTACAGTTGGACACATGAATTCCTAGTACAACTCGCTCTGAGGTAGTGCACCTTGTCACACCCTTACCGCGACGGGTAACCCATCCAAAAATAGTGTACTTCATCAAAGCGAGGTGTGTTAGGAACTACTGTATCTAACTGTACATTCTCTTTTTAAAAGTAGCCAATCTTTTGTTCATGAATCAGATGTATGAGATGTCATAAGAATATTATAGTTGAATAGTTCATTAAAGAGATAAGATATACCAAGGGATCCCCGTCATCATAATAATCCATATTTATTCAGATGTCCTCTTACCTTTCCTCTTTTGGTTCATCAGAACTTCGCCATGTTTGTTTTTATCTAGATTTGTGTACAGTTTCTCCTCCTTAATATCTCATTGGCATCTCATTAGTTCCAAGACAGTAAACTGAATAGAGTAGGTAGCGTATGATAAAGCGTGTGATAAAAAGTCCTTGTTTCCAATATCTTTCGTATATCATTCTTGTATATTAGCTCCGTAAATTTGAATTTAGTCTTGCTATTACGTGTAGTTAAACTCCAGACGGTTTATTACCCCAGGAGCCCTCTTAAATATTTTGCTGCTATATTCTTTATCGCGATGTGCGTCATAACATTATACAAATAATATAGCTTTAATGGGTAGTCAAGAAACTTAAATTAAGAAGGGCGTAACCCAATTATGTGGGAAGTAATTCATTATTAATTTGGCTGCCATATAAATTAGGTCTTGTACCTTATTCAATATGTTAGAACACCATTAAAGAGGGATTAAAGTAGTCTATTCTTTTTTTATTTTTTTATTTATGCACTAGTAGTTTTAAACTATCTATATTTAGATATATTCTTTAGAAACTTTTTTTAGAACTGATATAACATTTCCACTGCATTTATTATTTTATCTGTCGCTTAAAGATGCTCATAATTATGATTTCTCTCTTCATTTATCATCTCTTTTATATTATTTTCATTGTTTCTGTTATAAACTTTTTTTATGTCTGTATTTTTCCTCTGTTTTCAGCATCCTGTTTTATCAGGTAATTTCAATCCTTTCCTGTCCATTCAACCCCTTACATCCATCATTTTAGAAATATTAGTGTTGTAAAAAAAAAAAAAAAAAAAAGAGAGAGAGAGAGAGAGAGAGAGAGAGAGAGAGAGAGAGAGAGAGAGAGAGAGAGAGAGAGAGAGAGAGAGAGAGAGAGAGAGAGAGAAGTGTCAGCTAGAAATGTCTATTTATTTTACGATATTTTCAATACTTTATTACATTTCAGTTGTGTATATTGAATTTTGCATGTAATTTGTGGTAATTCTTTTGAAAATGGTTCTGATGCAGATTTAAATGTCTAATTCGTATTTTAAAACTACTGCAAGTCGTATGCTTTGAACTAGGATAATATTGATATTCACAATCACCATTATCATTGCATTTCATGAAATATTTTATATTTGTGACAAAACTACACAAAAATAAGTCGGTAAACTTTCATTTGTTTGTGAAAAAAGAATAACGTCGATTGCATCCTAATATCTTGGGAAGAGTGAAAAGTGAACAGATCATTAATGCTTTTGGAAATATATATTTTTTAGAAATGTTAGTTTACACACAGTATATATATATGTATACACACACACATATATATATATGTATATATATATATATATATATATATATATATATATATATATACATATATATATAAATGTGTATGTATATATTTATAAATGTGTGTGTATATATATATATATATATATATATATATATATATATATATATATATATATATATGTATATGTATATTGTGTGTGTGTGTATAGAAATCATGAAAGCTAATATGTGATGAGCATGATAGTACTTTCGTCACACTGTATTAACTAATAAGACGAAAATACTAATTCCAATTAAGTCTTTTAATTTTTCCTTTCGTGGCTATAATACTTACCAACATATATACATACATGTATTTTTATATTTTCAACAATGGAGTAGTATATTCAGTATAAGCCCTAACCTATCTTGTAAATTCTATACATATATACAGTGTACTTCCAAAGAGGAAGAGTCTTTGTACTGTGTGGATACTTGATATCCTACTTTGGAAATTATGGTTCTTTTTACTTTGAAGTTCCCAGCAATAGTAAATCTAACCTTCCTCGTATATTCATTCTAGTTGAACATTCAACTTTTTTCTCATTTTTCAATTAACTCTTCTGTCAGTGGTAACATGCAATTAATTGATCCTCTTACTTTCCCCATCTACAATCCTATATATTCTGATTTGAAGGTCTGTAAGGTTCTCATATTGAAAAATCGGTTATTCATCTGCACTGTTAAAGAAAAAAAAAACCTAATTTTAATCGGAAATTCTCCGTAAAAATATACGGTTCTCTGCCGTATTTTCAGAAATACAAAGGACAGTAATTTTTACCATACTATGTTATTATCTTTTACAAGTTGGTGACCGTAATATCCCCCCTTAACGTCAGTATATCTGTTTTTAAACCGGTAAATGCCTGGCAACATTTGTTCCAGGATTTTTACCGTTTATTACGACAAATTTTTAAGTCTGGAAATGGTTAATTCAGCACAATTTTTTAATGATTTTTGACGCCAATTGGTTACCGCGTTTTGCTAAAACTTCCTCAAGGGTTGAATCATGTCTATAATTATTTTTCTTATAAGCATGCTTAGACATAGTGGGTTGATAATTCTAGGACATTCTGATAAAGTCTGTCAAAAGAAGTTATAAGCCAAACTCTCCTCATACGGCTCCAATCCTTTCATCTATAAGCTATATTTATCTCATCTCCCTACCTAACCACTTCATATTCATTTCTATTGATGGTACACCACAAGTTCATTTCCTATTCACCACTGGTTTTGCCCACCATTTCCTCTCACTCATTAGATCCTATTTTGAAATTACCTTCACCAAACATACATCAGATATTCCTATTTACTCTGATTCAGGTTTCCGAGATTCTTCCCCTCCATTCCTTCAAATCATCTGTCGTTGGTTATATTCGGGACCGTGGTTATATTCAGGCGTAATTTGCCTTATCATCGCGTATCAATTCTTATCTGGAGAGTTTATCAAAATATATATTGTAGTCAATGCTGTATATCTAATAGTGTCTTTCTATATTTTAAATCTTTTGTTAATTTGCTAGGAATGTTTATTTGTTATTCTCAGTTCTTGATATTTTGGGGTTTTCTCCTTTACTCCATGTAATTAGTATTATTAAGATGAACCCTTAACTTTTAAAATATTGAAACTCTTTTTTTGTTTTATAGCTTTTACATTCTGTCTCTTTTCTTACTCTCGTTTACTTAATGGTTTACTGAAAATAGCAATATATCTATATATATATATATATATATATATATATATATATATATATATATATATATATATATATATATATATATGTATACATATATATATATATATATATATATATATATATATATATATATACTTATATATGTGTGTGTGTATTTATATATGTAAAGTATAAACTGTATGATTTATTTTAATTATTAGTATTCAAAAACTTTTGTATATGATATTATTAAAGCCATTTGCAATATGTTTTATGATATTCCGAAACTCTTCCCGTTGGTTTTTTTTTTTTAAGCCTTTTTGATGTTATGAGTGATCAGAAAAAAATTCTCCCACGCACTTGTCAGCGAGATGGTGAATCGTACCAAACCTCAGACATGAATTAAGACTTGACTGAGGCCTTTGTCTTACAGTGGAATAGAACCAGCTGAATTGGTTGTTGTTGTTTTTTGTTGTCTGTTTAAATCTTTACTATTTTGAAAAGAGTTATATTATTTCCAAAATCCTAGAGATGGGAACGGACGTAAAGTTTATTTGAGATCCTACCAACTATTCATGTTTTCTTGGTCTTTCATTCGGAGGTTCTTCGATTTTTATGTTTTTTTTTTTTAACTTTGGTGTAGTTTTGCTTTTTCCTTGCCATAACACTTCTTTTAATTAATATTTAATACCACAGCAGCTATTTTTTTATATTCTATCATCTTCTCGTTAAATATCGTACCTATTTATGTTCAGGTTTGACATAAGGCTATTACAATACTAGTCATGGCTATACGATATATTCATGTTAAAATGAATTATGATTTAAAGTAATGTATAAAATTATAAACTGATGATTATAGTAAAAACATTCTAACAAAATTGATCTTGAAAACCATACCTCATTGTATATCATTCCTGGGTAGAGAGAGAGAGAGAGAGAGAGAGAGAGAGAGAGAGAGAGAGAGAGAGAGAGAGAGAGAGAGAGAGATTATAGGGGGGTTGTAAAGATGATGGTGGAGTAAGGTGTACATCTGGTCAAAATTGGCATCATCATCATTATCGTTAGGTCCTGTGACCAAAATGTCTTTTCCATCATTAGCGTTAACGGTAGACAGAAACTGTTGGACGATTGTGCTGAAATGACCATCCACACTTGGCATCTGTTATGGAATGGCATAACATTGTTTGTGTGTTGGTGCCCCGCCTCTCTCTCTCTCTCTCTCTCTCTCTCTCTCTCTCTCTCTCTCTCTCTCTCTCTCTCTCTCTCTCTCTCTCTCTCTCTCTCACTTGGTACGGAAATATCATCATTATCATCATCAGCCGTTGTTAGTCCACTGTAGGACAAAGGCCTCGGACAAATCCTCCTACTCTTGTTTATGGTCTATCTATGCTATTATGTACCAAAAAAATTTCTTAGCTCATCAAAACATCGCCGTATTTCCTTCCTTTGCTTCGTTTGCAATCTCGGGACCCATTCCGCTATTCTTTTTTTCTATCTATTATCTATTATATGTCATTCTCATTCTCTGATATATATATATATATATATATATATATATATATATATATATATATATATTTATATATATATATATATATATATATGTGTATATATATATATATATATATATATATATATATATATATATATATATATATATACACATACATACATACATACATATATGCTCCATAAATACTGTTTCATATTTGCGATGAACTAACCCATGTGTAAAATGTATTGCCTGTATCTGAAAAGTTCTACATTATTAAAAGAAAATGTGATAATTCAATATCGTGACTAGTTTGGAAAGTGAATAGTCATCGTCTCAGCATGGTTATTGTTATTATGATTTCCAATTGTGTTCCCAAGTGTAGTCAGCCTTAACATCGCCACTTTCACACTTTCACAGCCTTAAGAAATAGGTATCTGTTTGAGGTTCGAGATGAGTATACATGGCATGTTCATCCTTGCCAAGATTTTTGGGCAGGATGTGTTGTACTATGCATATTTTTTAGATTAATTTCAGAAGCAGGTCTTCTGAAAGCTATCTAAGTTTCATAAGTACATCTTTGCTGTTATGGTTTAAATTGAATATTCTTTTATTCTTTATTTATAATAAACGATATCGGCGTCAATGACCTTCGATTTCAGTCACCACTTTCTCTGCAATATTATAAAATTGTCTTTTGTCAATTTATTTCCTAAACAAATATACATTTCTTCTCCCATGTGGGGGGATATGGTGCAACATGAATATTTCCATAATAATACATTCACCATTTCAGTGCAAACGGGAAAGTTGGAATATGTCAGTAGTGAATACTGTATATGTTTTTCTCTTGGTTTCTTGTTGGAAATTATTATTATTATTATTATTATTATTATTATTATTATTATTATTATTATTATTATTATTATTATTACAAGCTAAGCTACAACCATAGTTAGAAAAGCAAGATACAGCGAAAAATAGTCCAGTGAGGAAAGGAAACCTGGAAGTAAATACACTTTAAGATAAGTAATGTCAATTTAAATATAATGTTTCAAGAACAGTAACAACATTAAACTAGATCTTTCACATATAAATATAAAAACTATATATATATATATATATATATATATATATATATATATATATATATATATATATATATATATTCAGTGTTTCAGTGCAAACGGTATATTTGGGATATTTCAGTAGTGAATATTCTTGGTTTCTTGCTGGAAATATGAATGAAAGGAACGTGTAAATGAATAAGTATACAGTTTCTTTTCATCCCCTTTATCGAGGATCTGCTGGCGAGGGAATATTATTTTTAAATGTGCATATTCCCTCTTTCCTTTTGTTGGATAGGTTATATGATAAAACCAGAATGTTTTGTCGATATAAAATTCAACACCAATAGAATGTTTCGTTAAATTATACATTTTCATTCTTTCGCCCTTGTTCGGGATATACATAACCAGAATACTTGATGAGTATACATTTGCATTCTTCCTCCCTTGATGGAGATAAGGCACACAAGGATATTTTTCTGATGTGTATTTTTATTCTTTACTCTTTGATGAGGATATGGCACACCCACAATATTTATTTTTTCTTGTAATATATATTATCAATCTTCCTCCTTGATGAAGAAAGAATATTTTTCTAATAATCATGCATTCAATTCTTCCTTCTTAATGATATCACACATCCACATTATTGATCTAATAATTATGCCTTTTCATTCTTTCCTCTTAATGGCATCACACATCCAGATTATTTATCTGTTATGCATTTTCGTTCTTCTCCCGTGGTGGGGATACGAAACATCAAGAATATTTCTTTAATTAAAATACATTTTCATTCTTCCATTCTTGGTGGGAATATGAAACACCAAGAATATTTCTTTAATAAAAATACAATTTCATTCTTCTATTCCTGGTGGGAATACGAAATATCAAGAATATTTCTTTCAATCAAAATACATTTTCATTCTTCCATTCTTGGTGGGAATATGAAACATCAAGAATACTTTTTTAAATATAAAAACATTTTCATGCTTTCATCCTTGGTAGGAATATGCAACATCAAGAATATTTCTTTAAATAGAAAAGCATTTTCATTCTTCCATCCTTGGTTGGAATATAAAACATCAAGAATATCTCTTTAAAACAAAATACATTTCCATTCTTCCATCCTTGGTTGGATTATAAAACACCAACAATACTTCTTTAAATAGAAAAACATTTTCATTCTTCCATTCTATGTGGAATATGCAACATCAAGAATATTTCTTTAAATAGAAAAGCATTTTCATTCTTCCATTCTTGGTGGGAATATGAAACATCAAGAATACTTTTTTAAATAGAAAAACATTTTCATGCTTTCATCCTTGGTAGGAATATGCAACATCAAGAATATTTCTTTAAATAGAAAAGCATTTTCATTCTTCCATCCTTGGTTGGAATATAAAACATCAAGAATATCTCTTTAAAACAAAATACATTTCCATTCTTCCATCCTTGGTTGGATTATAAAACACCAACAATACTTCTTTAAATAGAAAAACATTTTCATTCTTCCATTCTATGTGGAATATGCAACATCAAGAATATTTCTTTAAATAGAAAAGCATTTTCATTCTTCCATTCTTGGTGGGAATATGAAACATCAAGAATACTTTTTTAAATAGAAAAACATTTTCATTCTTCCATCCTTGAAGTGGATACGACACAAGAAGAATGTTTATTATACACGTAAATTTATTTTCACCCCCCCACCCCCCTCCCTAGATAGGAACACGGACCAGCCCGTGTTGAGTATTGTGTGTGGGGAATGCGGTGGACATGTCAGGTTTGCGGGGGGAAATCGAAGTAATCCGGAATAGGAGCGTAAATGATCGAGAAAGGTCGTTTGGTATGCAGATGGCAGAAAGAGGGAAATCCCACTCACTCACGGCCGCCCATTCACGCGCTCTGTTTAGGATGGCATGGAAATTGGATGGGTCTGCTTTTGTTAGTCTGCGATTGCGCGCAGATGCACGGACTCCTTTTTTTTTTTTTTTTTTTTTTTTTTTTTTCCTAATGAAGACCTACAACACTTAGCGTCTTTAGCGGCGGTCTTCTTTCTGTGTCTTTATTTCAGTATGATGTTCCTTTTATTATTATTATTATTATTGTTTTTATTATTATTATTATTGTTATTATTACTGGCCAAGCTACAACCCTAGTTGGTAAAGCAAGATGTTATAAGCCCAAGGGCTCCAACGGGGAGAAATAGTCCAGTGAGGAAAGGAAATAAGGAAATAAATGATGAGAAAAGATTAACAATAAATCATACTAAAAAACAGTAACAACATCAAAACAGATATGTCATATATAAACTATAAAAAGATTTATGTCAGCCTGTTCAACATAAAAACATTTGCTGCAACTTTGAACTTTTGACAAACGTATTCAGGTCTTCTCGGAATCGTAGGCAGTACCATCCTGCTTTTAATACTAGTGGGTAAAGGTTTAAAGGCCGCTCATGAATGGCAGAGGCAAGGTACAGTGACATTTCCCTATCAAGCAGGACAATGCCCTAGAGATTCACCGTATTACATATGATCAGCCCCCAAGCCCCCTCTCCACCCAAGCTAGGACCAAGGAGAGCCAAGGAATGGGTGCTAATGACTTAGCAGATAGGCTCCCCCCCCATCCTTAGCTCACAATGACGGTGAGGTTGCAGCGCCCAAATGAACTAACAAGTTTGAGCGGGAATCGAACCTCAGTATACAGTTAATTCTAATAGTCATGCCTTCTCCATCGTAAGGCTCAATACTACATAGTAATCAAGAAGTTTTATTCCAGCTATGACCAAATTGTCGAATAATCTTACTAATCGGGTAGTTGAATCGATGGAACTTGAAAAGTTCAAACTTGCAGCGAATGTTTTCATGTAGAACAAGCTAACAGAAGTCTCTCTTTATAGTTTAAATATGAAAGACCTATTTTAATGTTGTTACTGTTCTTAAAATATTTTATTTCAGTTGTACATTAATTATCCTGCAGTTTATTTATCTCCTTGTTTCCTTTCCTCATTGGGCTAATTTTCCCTGTTGGAACCCTTGGGCTTAGAGCATCCTGCTTTTCCAATTAGAGTTGTAGCTTAGCTAGTAATAATAATGATAATGATAATATACGGGTAAGTATTTTTTATTATTATTATTTGTAATATTTTTGGTTCTCAGTCTGCTACTTGATTTATCAGCATTTTATATTTCTGGTATGACAATTTTTTCAGTATCTGTGAAAATTGTTCCTGTATTTGTAACATATTATTATTATTATTATTATTACTTACTAAGCTACAACCCTAGTTGGAAAAGCAGTATGCTATAAGCCCAGGGGCTCCAACAGGGAAAATAGCTCAGTGCGGAAAGGAAAAAAGGAAAATAAAATATTCTAAGAAGAGTAACAACAATAAATATCTCCTATATAAACTATAAAAACTTTAACAAAACAAGAGGAAGAGAAATAAGATAGGAGAGTGTGCTCGAGTGTACCCTCAAGCAAGAGAACTCTAACCCAAGACAGTGAAAGGCCATGGTACAGAGGCTATGGCACTACCCAAGACTAGAGAACAGTGGATTGATTTTGGAGTGTCCTTCTCCTAGAAGAGCTGCTTACCATAGCTAAAGAGTCTCTTCTACCCTTACCAAGAGGAAAGTGGCACTGAACAATTACAGTGCAGTAACCCCTTGGGTGATGAAGAATTGTTTGGTAATCTGTGTTGTCAGGTGTATGAGGATAGAGGAGAATATGTAAAGAATATGCCAGACTATTCAGTGTGTATGTAGGCAAAGGGAAAGTGAACCGTAACCAGAGAGGAGGATCCAATGTAGTACTGTCTGGCCAGTCAAAAGACCCCATAACTCTCTAGCGGTAGTATCTCAACATAGGGAACAGAATAACGTTGGTGTTTATTATTATTATTATTATTATTATTATTATTATTATTATTATTATTATTATTATTACCACCGTTTCTCCAAGAAGTAAAAAAGAGCCAGACCTACATTACTTTTAAAATCATTTCCACGAAAAGATGAGGAA
>NC_090747.1:81510697-81523197 GCF_036898095.1 Palaemon carinicauda
ATCAATCAATTATCTCTTAATTTTGTTACTTGTAAAGCCTGAGGCCTAGTCCCTTAACATCTATAAAATAAGCTCAGCAGATTATCTATAAACTGTTATGATAGTCTAAAAACATAATAAAGGAGAAATCTATCAAGTTATAGAAATTGGTACAATATTGAACGATATATGACAATTGAGGGAAAAGAAAATATCCATAAGCATATCAACATTTAAGTAATATGTGTGATTTTGTATTTACGCGTGTATGAAGTGCATGTTCTCTTGTCGTGTGTGCTGATGTTTAAATACCATTATTATTATTATTATTATTATTATTATTATTATTATTAATACTAGCTAAGCTACAACCCTAGTTGGAATAGCAGAATACTATAAGCCCAAGGGCTCCAGCAGGGAAAAGTAGCCCAGTGAGGAAATAGATAAGGAATTAGAATGAACTACAAGAGGAAATGAACAATTAATATGAAATATTTTAAGAACATCAAAATAGATCTTTCATATATGAACTATAGACATTTATGTGAAAAATTACGATGCATTTATGTGTTTTCATAATTTAAGTGAGATAATTATACAAGTAATGAATATTACTCTATGAAATTTAAGCTTTTATTATTAATTTAATGGTTTGATTAGAATAATTTTCATGCTAAGGGATTTAGCTGTTCTTGTAATGACAAATTTTTCTTTTTCTCTTTGCAGGTGAGTGTCGGGAGTAGATTGAAACTTTCAGATTTTGGGTAAGTTGTCAGTATTACAAAATGTATCTCTTCCTTGATAAAACAATGCCAGCATTTATTTTTTAGGCTTCATTGTGAAGTACGTAGTATATATATAATATATATATATATATATATATATATATATATATATATATATATATATGTGTGTGTTTGTGTGTGTGTGTAAATAGATTATATATTTTAGATATAGTATTTGTCTATCTGTTTCTCTCCATTGCATTCATCAATTTGCACATCCATTTGTATTCTTTTATTCGTAATATCACAAACACGTCTTCTTACCATTGTCTTTCTAGAGTTGCCTATAATGATGAATAATCTTCTCTGATCACATATTCCCTACAATTTAACTCATAACAGAGTATTTTGCTGGAGAACTCATCACATCCATTCACCTCAAGCACTCTGTACCCTTCACTTTCATTTAGTAATTTTATTGTCATATATAGTTGTCAAATCACTCAGCCCAACCAGCATTTACCATTCACCCTTTTTTTTTTCTTTTTTTTTTTTTTTGAAGCTGATGGGAAAGGTAGGTGAAGAAGAATGGTGGCAGATAGCTAACTAACAATGGTAGGAAATTATTTTAAAAATTGAATATTAGTGAGATCCTGGATAAGCTATCGTGGATTTTTTTCCTACACTTAGTATTAGCTAATAAAAAAAACTTTGGACAATTACACATTTACTTTCCTTAGTATAAACATTTTCTTGACACAGCAAAACATTACCTCCTCCTTTACCGAATATCTCACAAACACCCCATGGCAATAATTCCTTGTCCTTTGTAGTCTTTATAATTCTTAGTTTTATGCTCCATTTTATTGGCTCATGTTCAACCTTATCTCCTGAAACAAATCAATTATCACATACTATCAAAATTCAACGGCTCAAGTTTAAATTTTTACTTTTTGCAGCATTCATACCATGGTTGAAATCTAGTAGCGCTGATTATTATATTAATTAAGATAATCAACTTAGGATCTGGTTACTAATATAGAACAACAACAACAAATGTAGCCGTTTCTAGTCCACTGCAAGACAAAGGCTTTAGATATATCCTTATTCATGTCTGGGGTTTGGCCAGTTTTCATCACCATGCTGGCCAATGCGGATTGATGATGGTGGGAGACTTGTCTGATTGCCCACAACAAATCAAACAAGTATGGGTGGCTTTGACCATAACAGGTTTGCTGATAATGGCGACATGCAAACCCTTTCACCACGTTAAAGTATCCCCACTCGGAAAGGGATATATATATATATATATATATATATATATATATATATATATATATATATATATATATATATATATATATATATATATAATATATACTGTATATATAATATATAATACATATATACAGTATATATGTATGTATATATATAAATTATATATATATATATATATATATATATATAATTATATATATATATGTATATATATGTGTGTGTGAGTGTGTATGTGTGTGTTTGTGTGTGTATAATGTGCAAGTAGATTGATAATACGAAGACTTCCGTTAAACCGAGCCGATGTATATATATATATATATATATATATATATATATATATATATATATATATATATATATATATGTATGTATGTATATAATGTGCAAGTAGATTGATAATATGAAGACTTCCGTCAAACCGAGCCGATACACTTCAAGTCTGGCGAGCACAGGAAACGTCGCAAGGATTTTGTCTTTTCATTAACTAAGTGTAGAAAAGCTCATGAAGCTTGGAACTTAGAGTCCAGTTTTATTATTATTATTATTATTTGCTAAGCTACAACCCTAGTTGGAAAAGCAGGATGCTATAAGCCCGGGGGTCCCAACAGGGAAAATAGCCCAGTGAGGAAAGGAAACAGGAAAAATAAGATATTCCAAGAAAAGCAACATTAAAACAAATATTTTCTATATAAACTATAAAAACTTTAACAAAACAAGTGGAAGAGAAACAAGACAGAATAGTGTGCCCGAGTGTACCCTCAAGCAAGAGAACTCTAACCCAAGACAGTGAAAGACCATGGTACGGAGGCTATGGCACTACCCAAGACTAGAAAACAATGGTTTGATTTTGGAGTGTCTGTTCCTTCCTGCGTTTCACTTGTTGGTTTTTACAGAAAATTAAAAAATTTACATCATATGGAAGCGTTTTTTAAGTGGGTTTTTAGCCAGTGAATTCCTATTTACTTTTGTTAGCATATATTTTTTATTTGTCGGTAATTGATAAATTTTATATCCTTTTTAAAGTAATTTCTCTCTCTCTCTCTCTCTCTCTCTCTCTCTCTCTCTCTCTCTCTCTCTCTCTCTCAGGTCTTCAAGGGATAGTTGTAAAAGTATATCCCGCTGGTGTAGACTTCCGAGGGAAAAAGAGTATTTTTTCAGAAAAAAATCGAGATTCAAGAGATGTCATCATAGAGGCGACACTTCCAGGACCCTCCAAGACACTTTTCCAGAATCTTTTGTCTACGCTGGAACATCTAGATGTTCGTCATGACTCGGAAGAAAGAGAGGAGGATTTTCACCGTTCTTTTTTATATTTATCTCAGTTTAACTTGGCCATTATATAATTTTTTTTCTTAAAATGGCCGACGTGATGAACATTCATATTTAGTGGAGATTATAGGATGAAGGAGACACAACAGGGAAGGAAAACAGAGGAGTTCAGGAAGAAACAAACTAGTTCTGAGGATCAGGGGAAACGGATGCTGTAGAATATTCCATGTCCTGGCGGTAAAGGGAAATAAGAAACGCAGAACGGAACATTCTACAAAGAATGAATGTGGAATCAAGTGGACTTTTAGGTGCGACATGGCTGCTGTAGAGATACTACCCCTAGAGAGTTATGGGGTCCTTTGACTGGCCAGACAGTACTATATTGGATCCTTCTCTCTGGTTACGGTTCACTTTCCCTTTGCCTACTTATACACCGAATAGTCTGGCATATTCTTTACAGATTCTCCTGTGTTATCATACACCTGACAACACGAAAATTACCAAATAATTCTTCTTCACCCAAAAGGTTAACTACTGCACTGTGATTGGTCAATGGCTACTTTCCTCTTGGTAAGGGTAGAGGAGACTCTTTAGCTATGGTAAGCAGCTCTTCTAGGAGAAGGACACTCCAAAATCAAACCATTGTTTCTTGGATAGTTCCATAGCCTCTGTACCATGGTGTTCCACTGTCTTGGGTTAGAGTTCTCTTGCTTGAGGGTACACCCGGGCAAACTATTCTATCTAATTTTTCTTCCGCTTATTTTGTTTAATTATTTAAAGTTCATATATGAAATATTTATTTAAATGTTGTTACTGTTCTTAAAGTATTTTATTTTTCCTTATTTCCTTTCCTCACTGGGCTATTTTTCCTGTTGGGGCCCCTGGGCTTATAGCATCCTGCTTTTCCAATTAGGGTTGTAGTTTAGTAATTGATAATAATAATAATAATAATAATAATAATAATAATAATAATAATAATAATTATAATAATAATAATAATAACCCAATGGAAATTGAACTTGGCTTATATAGAGTAGGATTAGGAAGGCGTATAAACTTACTAGCATTTTTGGTAATTTACTGATAAATGGAATAGGTCTTACTAATATTTAACAAGGACTACTACTCAGCTCTGATCTTATCCTTATCACTTCCTTTTGTGAATAGGTTCTTGCATACCAAATAACTTTTGAGAAATATTTGATAACAGCATCTTTTTTTAAGTTTCTCGAGCGCTCACAAGAATAACATGGTACTCTGAGAGTTATATCTCTGTGCTTAGGAGTACTCACGAACCTTTTATGATAAAGGGAAAAAATCCCATGTACCTATGTCTCATTATCCGTGGACATAAGACACACACATATATGTATGTATATATATACATATACATATACATACATACATATATATATATATATATATATATATATATATATATATACTGTATATATATATATATATATATATATATATATATATATATATATATATATATATATATATATACATATGTAGAGAGAGAGAGAGAGAGAGAGAGAGAGAGAGAGAGAGAGAGAGAGAGAGAGAGAGAGAGAGAGAGAGAGAGAGAGAGAGAGGGTATATATATGTCCATTTATACACACATATGAATATATACAGTACATATGTATATATGTCTATATATATATATGTATTCATATACACATACATATACTTAAAACCACATAAGGCGCATACGTCGACTGATAGATTGATTGAGGCTGAGATATGGCTAAATCTAAGCTACAATTCTACATATCTCATGTCTCAGTTTTGTAATTTCCTTTGATGCCAGGAGATTTATTCCAAAAGCAGCTGTACAATTAGGTAGGAGTAATTACTTCAATACTTTCCTCCAATTGGGGTATTATTATTATTATTATTATTATTATTATTATTATTATTATTATTATTATTATTATTATTACTAGCCAAGCTACAACCCTAGTTGGAAAAGCAGGATGCTATAAGCCCAAGGGCTCCAATAGGGGAAAATAGCCCAGTGAGGAAAGGAAATAAGGAAATAAATAGATGATGAGAATAAATTAACAATAAATCATTCTAAAAACAGTAACAACGTCAAAACAGATATGTCCTATATAAACTATTAACAACGTCAAAAACCGATATGTCATATATAAACTATAAAAAGACTCATGTCAGCCTGGTCAACATAAAAACATTTAAAGGAAATGGAATTATATATATATATATATATATATATATATATATATATATATATATATATATGTATATATATATATATGTATGTGTGTATATATATATATATACACACACACACACATATATATATATATATATATATATATATATATATATATATATATATATATATATATATATATATATATATAATATGAAATCCTTTTCTGGGTAGAAATACCTTAACATCGCGAAAGGGTTTGCGTATCGCCATGATCAGCAAAGCTGTACTAGTCAGGGGCACCCATACCTGGTTGGTTTGCTGTGAGGTATTTACGAAAATTTCCCACCATCAACAATCCCACTGCCCAGCGTGGGGATGAAAACTGGCCAAACTACAGACATGAATTAATATTTCTGAGGCCTTTGTTCTGTAGTGGCCTAGAATCGGATGCATTTGTAATTGATCACTATCCACGAAGAACTCGATAAACATATATTTTTAATGAGGGAGATTATATGAATTTCAAAAGGGATTTTCTTTTTGTTTATATATATGAAATATGTTTTATTACCCACTATAAAAATATTATCACTAATTTGTACGAACAGCAACTACAAACAACCGCAGGACGGCGGACCCTGGCTCCTCGAAATTGCAATCCTGGAGGAGGTATAAATCCTGCGAGAAAAAGTTTTTATTTAAAAGGTCATCTTAGAAATAAAGTCGTGGTAAATACTGTCTGTTTTACAATGCAGACAGTTTCAAATGGCGTCATTAGCCTCGTGTGTGCTCACGCCAAGAAAATGTTTTTTAAGCTAATAGGGGATTAGTCTCGTGGGAATGGGGCGTAAGCGAGGCTTTTTTCCCAGCTTGGCTGAAAGAATGCGTAGGGATGTGTATTGATATAATTAGCGGGGTGTAACGAATTCATCTTTTGACAATGTCATGTTACATACATACATGTACATTCATACATTCACAACTAACCCCCCCCCCCCTCTCTCTCTCTCTCTCTCTCTCTCTCTCTCTCTCTCTCTCTCTCTCTCTCTCTCTCTCTCTCTCTCCCTCTCCGAATATGTATTATATATATATATATATATATATATATATATATATATATATATATGTGTGTGTGTGTGTGTATATATATATGTATATGTATATATATATATATATATATATATATATATATATATATATATATATATATATATATATATATATATGTGTGTGTGTGTGTGTGTGTTGCGTGTGTATATTACTGGGTAAGCTACAACCCTAGTTAGAAAAGTGCTATAAGCCGGAGGGCTCCAGCAAGTAAAGTAGCCCAGTGAGGAAAGGAAATAAGGAAATACACTTTAGTTTGTTCCCGTATCCATGTTACTCTTTTTCTGTCTCCTAGTGTTATTCCCATCATTATTCTTTCCATAGCTTTTTGAGTTGTAACTAGTTAGGTTCTATGGCTTTAGTAAAGCTCCAAATTTTCTTTTTAGAGAAAGAGGCATTTTACGTTTCATAATCTCGTTTTGTTTACCAAAAGCTCTCCATCCCACGTTTATCCTTTTAATTTCGGTCTCATTTACTGGGGATACAGTTACTGTGTGCCCAAAGTACGTATATTCATTAACAATCTCCTGAGTTTCGTCCATAACCTTTTCTTTGACATACGTCGAAATATCGATCTTAGCTAACCTAGCTTCTGAGAGAGTTTTGCCGTAGTGTCGTTAATATTACTAAGGATATCGTTGGTTTTGTTATGATCGTGATTTATTGCTTCAATGTGCCGAAGTCTCAGTCCATCTGTTTCAGCAAAATAAATTGCTAGCGTAGAACCCAAGTTTCCTACAGACTTTCCATCCCCCGGCCATGAATCTTACAGATTTTTTAGGTAATGGAATTGCTACTTTGGCATCTGATGGGGATCTTGATACCATCTGTTTTAGTGCTGTATCTTAAGTGATTGATTAACATGGGGTCTTCGAATTTTTTTAATGGTATATAATTTGTGAAATGTCTTTCCTAAATTATTTTGAAAACACACTTAATATTACCGGGAAAAGATTTTTAAGTTACTTGCGGAGTTGATGTATTATTATTATTATTATTATTATTATTATTATTATTATTATTATTATTATTATTATTATTATTAGCAAAGCTAACATCTTAGTTAGAAAAGTAATGATGATATTAGCGCAAGGGCTCCAACAGGGAAAAGTAGCCTAGTGAGGAAAGGAAATAAACTACAAGATAAGTAATAAACACTTAAAATAAAATATTTTAATAACAATAACAACATTAAAATATATCTTTCATAAATAAACTATAAAAAGAAACTTATACAAGCCTACTCACCATAAAAACATTTGCCTTAAGTTTGAAATTTAGAAGTTCGTCAAAAAGAACACATAGGAGTTTTAGAACACCTGCCAAATACGATCACTTCAAGAAATCAATTCAATACTGTCCATTGTCTCGAAAAACTAGAATGTTGAGTGAACGGGATTTTGATGTCACATTAAAATCAAGTCCATCTGTTAAACCTTAACTTTTTGAGATTTGACGTAAGATAAATAAAAACTTAGTATTTTCGATATCAAGAAATGATTTCCTCTGCGTCTACAGTGGAATAGGCAGATGAAGTAACATTATGCATATACTTTAGATATTATATTACTTATGTTCTTCTTGCTCAAGGGGTCAAGTACTGCACTGTAATTGTTCAATGGCTACTTTCCTCTTAGTAGAGGTAGAAGAGACTCTTTAGATATGGTAAGCAGCTCTTCAATGAGAAGGACACTCCAAAATCAAACCATTGTTCTCTAGTCTTCGGTAGTGCCATAGCCTTTTGTAACATGGTTTTCCACTGTCTGGGGGTAGAGTTCTCTTGCTCTAGGCTACACTCGGGCACACTATTCTATCTTAATTATATTCCTTTTGTTTTATTTGAAATGTTTATAGTTTATACAGGAAATATCTATTTTAATGTTGTTACTGTTCTTAAAATATTTCATTTTAATTGTACATTATTTCTTTTGTGCTTAATTTATTTCCTTGTTTCCTTTTCTCACTGGGCTATTTATCCCTGTTGGAGCCCTTGGGCTTATAGCATAATGTTTTTCCATCTAAGGTTATGGCTTAGATAGTAGTAGTAGTAGTAGTAGTAGTAGTAGTAGTAGTAGTTACAATAATATAAATTTTATTGTATACTATACAGTGATTTCCAGGTTGATTACATCGGAAAATGTGAATTAAATAACATTTCATTTTGACTTTATCAAACTGTGTCATTTATTATCTTCGCAGTTGAAAGTCGTCATTAGATAGGATTTAACAAGGGGATATTTTGTTTATTGAATATAATGTGAACTCAGCAGCCAGAGAAAATTAAGAAGTAATGACTATTGCTTTAATATTTGCTCTTTATGCAGTCCGTTTAAAGTAATGACTCCTATTAATTGAAGTTATTCATTTAATTTCAATTTTCTTGACTGCACAAGCTTTTGTCTGTTTTCCAAACGATTCAATATTTATAATATCTAAATTACCAAAGAAGCAAAAAAAAAAAATTATCATGACATAAAAATATGTATTTATACTGACCTATGTAATAACGTTATCGAAACGTAAATATGTCTTTATCATTTTTATTTGTTATCTACGTATTCATTCATTGTCAAATCAGGAATTTATTTATTTATATGCCGGGCAATTCCATTCGACTATAATTGAAAGCATGAAACTCTGAATTGAGTGAACGGTAAATTTATTGTTTCGATTCCATTTGCCATTGTGTTTAATTAAACAGCCGAGTAAATGGAGCCTCAGCGAGACATCTTGTCAGGGAGGTTTTATTTTAAATTAAATCAGCGAACGGCAGAGCCCTTGTCAACCAACTAATCCTCTGTAAATTAGACTTCAGATTCGCGTAATTTACATTCTATTAAAAAGGACTATGTTACATGTTATGAGGATCATATTTTGCGATTACTGCTGATGTGCACCGGGTAGTAGCTTAGTTAGTCAGGGAGGTTGGAGCAGGGCCATTAAGACCCTCCCCCCCCCCCCCCCATCCTCCTCCTCCTCCTCCTCCCCCTTATGAAAATGACTGCTGGATGTTATTCGTTTGTATACTTAATTGTATCGGTGACATTTGTTTGTGTCGTTAGCCGTTGTAAATGATACATACAAATATACGTTCGTGTAGGTATGTATATACAAATACATTGGGATGTATGCAATCATGTATAGTTTATTTACTTATTCGCTTTGGGGTTCAAGATTGTAACAGTATCGACAGAGCTGGACTTCAATTACTTGGTGAAGTTGGGGCGTTTGCCCCTTTCCGTTACTAGTCCATTATAACCATATTGTTCTAAATAGTAAATGTGTTAATTGAGAAAGTCAACTGTCGTAGCCATAGATCGGCTACAGAAGTCCCTTGTGCTAGCAACTTCATTCTAAAATGTTTCTAAAAAGAAAAAAAAGGTTTATATATATATATATATATATATATATATATATATATGTATATATATATATGCATATATGTATATATATATATATATATATATATATATATATATATATATATATATATATATATATATATAATAGGTGCCGGTTTAGTATGTGGCCTACCTTTCGAATATGGCCTACGAAATGCTATCTGTTTTATTATGTGGCCTTACCACCTAACCTAACAAGTCAGGTAGGCCACATACTAAACCAGAATAAAAAAGATAGCCCACATACTAAACCAGCTCCTATATATATATATATATATATATATATATATATATATATATATATATATATATATATATATATATATTATATATATATATATATATATATATATATATATATATATATATATATATATATATATATATATATATATATATATATATATTATATGCAAGGTAGGCCACATACTAAACCAGCACCTAAATATATATATATATATATATATATATATATATATATATATATATATATATATATATATATATTATATACATTATATAAATTATTCATTGATAATAATGCTTGCTATTAATAAAAGAGCATAGGGCAACAAACCCATTGCTATTTGATAGCTTTCAAGCACCGCATTGCGACAAGAATATTATGTTCCCGGTATTCCATAGGAGGGAACGCGAATGATATTAACCACACGTTAAGAGACCCATCAACCAATTAGGGACTTTTCATCTCATCAAGGGGTCCACAACCCTCAAATTTTGCTCCTCTGTTTTAGTGTAGGCTACATAATGACTGAACCTCAATCTGTTGACAGTGGATATGGCAAGTAGGTCAGTCCACTTACTAGCAATTTAATAGCTGATCACGTGTCGTGCCTTGGAATGCTTTATATTAGAATAGCAGCAGTGACCAAGTAGCGCAGCTCTCTACAACCGTGGTAGCCATCAAATGTAATTGGCCGAGTTGTCAATTATGTTTCAGCCATCTAGATACGGGTGGCACAAATATTAGTTTTTTTTTTTTTTTTTTTTTTTTTTTTTTTTTTTTTTTTTTTTTTGAGAATTATCATAATTTTGAGCAAATACCTTGTCGTTTAATATTATTTACACACACACACATATATATATATGTATATATATATATATACTATATATATATATATATATATTGTATATATATATGTATATACTATATATATATATATATATATATACACATATATATATATGTATATATGTAACCATCAGGCGTTTCTAGTCCACTGCAAGCATAGGCCTCAGACATGTCCTTCCCCTTGCGTCTGTTTATGGTGACTTTATTCCAGTCCATACCCGGAAACTTTCTTAGTTCGTCAATCCATCGTCTTCTCTTATTTCCCCTACTTCTTTTGTAATATATAGAGACCCATTCTATTATTTTTAATGTCCATCTATTATCGGTCATTTTCTTTATATGTCCTGTCCATGTCCATTTCTTATTCTTACATGTTAGGATATATGTGTGTTTGTCTCTGTGTGTATAGATTAGCAGTTTTTCTTTTCTTTTTAGTTAGAAGAAATGGTTTAATGTTTTTATATATATATATATATATATATATATATACACACATACATACATACATATATACATATATACCGTAAAACCTGGTAAGATTAGTGAGGATGATTTATGAGGGGACCTGGATTCACGTACAGACAAAATAAGGGGAGACTGAGGCATTCCCTGAGTAGGTTGGCCTCCATCAGGGATCTGCTCTAAGTCCATTCTTGTTCAACGTTATAGACACTTTAACACCAGAATTATGGGGGAAAAAGTATTGTAGGAACTGATATATACTGAAGATTTAGTCATTATAGCAGGCACAGAAGAACTCCAAAAAAGAGGCCCTAGGAAGGAAAGGATTGAAGGTGAAGTTTGGAAAGATAGAGCTAATGATTAGTAAAAGAGAAGGATATGAAGAAGTAAACATTCAAGTGGCTGATGGTATAGTGCTTAACCAGAACAATGAGTTCAGCTATTTTGGATCATTGACAACAGGGAGAAGGCACAAAGAAGGCAGTAAGACAGACTGAAAGAAACAACGGGAATTGTTTTAGACAAGACAATGCCATTTAGGCACAAAATGAAGATTTATAAGACAGTTGTCATGCTCTTACTATTATATGAGGCAGAAACTTGGTCACGCAAGGGAAGAGAGGAGGGACTTTTGTTGGAAAGAATCGAGTAGAGTTGGGTGAGAGGGATTGCCAGAATATCACTACTGGAAAGGAGGGAGACTCAAACACATAAGAAGAATGTGTGGTATGTGTAATTCAAATGACAAGGCTAGGGAAACTCGTCTGAGATACTATACTCAATTTATTTTAATGAGGCGCATTTGCACCGACTCGCAGCGGTGCCCTTTTAGTTCGGAAAAGTTTCCTGCTCGCTGATTGGTTAGAATTATCTTGTCTAACCAATCAGCGATCAGGAAACTATTCCGAGCTAAAAGGGCACCCGTGCGAGTCGGTGCAAATATGCCTCACTGAAAAAAATTTCACTATAGGGCTATGGAATAAGAAGGGAGAAGGTGG
>NC_090747.1:81525697-81540697 GCF_036898095.1 Palaemon carinicauda
TATATATGTATACATATATATATATATATATATATACACATATATACTGTATATATGTGTTTATATATATTCGTGTGATTATTAATATATATATATATATATATATATATATATATATATATATATATATATATATATATATATATATTTATATATGCGTCTTTGTGGAACTATATAGTGTACTTGCACTTGTAGACAAGAGATGTCTCTGCTGTAATTATTCTTTTCCATCGAGTCCCATGCATAATTGATTTTTACCGTCTTGGGATCATAGTATAACAGCTAGTGCACAAATCATTATGGAATACTATAAAATTTGCTACGCATTATAATTTGGATATATTTACATTTGAATGTTGTAGGTTTCTTTGAGTACAAAAGCTCTCATGCATATACTGTACCTCCAATAGAAAAGAAGTTATTCAGTTGTCCAGGGAAGGCAGGTCATATCAGGTCAGACGTAAAGGTTGATAAAAGAACATTAAGTTCAGCATTAAATGTTATCTCGGTTATTTTAAAGGTACTATTGTTATTTGCTACATTAAATTTCTAAGTTGTTTGAACCAGCAGTGCATAAAATCCTGGTTTACTGAAAGTCTAAATAGTGTAACTGCTCTAATCCTTCCTAGTGTCTATCCTTTGCTCTTAAAGACTTAAAGGTTTTTAAAGGCCGCTCATGAATGGAAGAGGCAAGGGACTGTGACGTTGTCCTATCAAGCAGGACAATGTCCTAGAGACTGACCATATATTATTATTATTATTATTATTATTATTATTGTTATTATTATTATTATTACTAGCCAAGCTACAACCCTAGTTGGAAAAGCAAGGTGCTATAAAGCCAAGGGCTCCAATAGGGAAAAATAGCCCAGTGAGGAAAGGAAATAAGGAAATAAATAAATGATGAAAATAAATGAACAATAAATCATTCTATAAACAGTAACAACGTCAAAACAGATATGTCCTATATAAACTATTAATAACGTCAAAAACGGATAAGTCTTATATAAACTATTAAAAAGACTCATGTCAGCCTGGTCAACATGAAAACAGGCAATGGCTGCTGAGTTATAGCAGATAGACCTATAGGCTGCCCCAAACCCTCATTCTTTTGGTCACAAGGATGGTGAATTGCAGAGACCAAAGAAACTACCGAGTTTGATCGGGACTCGAAATCCAGTCTGGCGTTCATCAGTCAGAGACGTTACCACATCGGCCACCACAACCCTTATCTAACATAAATCAAAATGGTTTAATTCTCAGTCATTTCTCTATGTTATGGATAACGAAAGACAAGATTAGTTAGTGATCTATTGTGCTCTTCTCATATTTGGTCTTATTTTCTTAAAAACGTGTAATGCACGTGCAGGGCGCCCTATCTACGTTTTCTTCAACACTGCAACCGTCATCGGAATGCACATCAAGGCGCTGTTGAATGTAGCAAGCTAATTTAAACTCTATCATCATTCCATTGTTATGTTATCTGTTTTTATGCCAATGTCAACGCTATCAACCAAAATGTTTATTGTAAACATGCAATTGTCACCCTTATGTGACCCCTTGAGGGCCTATAAGTACCTGTGTTGTCTCTAAATTAAAGTTAGTTGTTCGGGAGTTGTCTTTATATCAAATCTTTCTCCGCTCCCGTCACAAACGTTGAAGAATTTTATGCATCTGCTCTAAACTTCTTTACGGCTTTCGGCACGGTTTGGTATGCAGTTTATAGTTTCAGTTCTTTGAACTATTATTTATAAATTTTTTTGCAAACATTCCTCTTCTGTGGCAGTTATTGCTGATAAAATTTCACCGTATAGTTTTTAATTCTCTCCCAGTATCATCTGTTTTTATTTTTTTCCACTCGTTCTTTGCATCAATAACATCTTTCTCATCAAATCCTGTTACCCCTCAAATGTGGATAATTCCTTTAGAAGACAATCTCTTCCTCTCCGTCTCCCCTTTCTCCAGAAGCTTGTTCTCAGTCTTGATTAGCCTTGTGAAATACTGTTGATAAGAAACTGTATAGCTGAATGACCAGATGAAACTAGCCAGGTTGCAATGCTGTCGAGACCAATTTCACTCCCATCTCTTTATCTCGCACGCCATCTACCTTCCCTGCAGTGTTTGCGAATCTGGAAATTGAACCCTTTAGAACTATCAGCCTATCTTGAAAGGATCACACTACGTCTTGAGTAATTCAGCTTCAAGAAATGTGGTGGTACATACCTCCTGTCAGCTGATGCTTCAAATTTATGCTGAACCTATATCCATTGGTGTTTGGGGTATCCTCCTCGTATTTAGTGAGCTTTCACATCACCAATCTACTTAACAATAGTTTAATCAAAATCTCTGTCCAAATAACACAGTTCTTAATTCCTGTTTGGATGCAATGAAATTCTTTGTCGCAAGGTCAGCACTCTTTCCATTTCCTGTAGATATTAATTTGTGCATTGCATCGAAATGTTCTTGATTGCTAGGTTCTTCCACTATATCAATTTAACCTTGTCACACGGGAGATACAGCCGCGAAGGCTTGTCATTTTTCAAACAACAGAATCAATTCTGAAGTAAACTAAAATGTAAGTATAGTCTCCTTAATCAAAGTTGCCCCTTTGAAACTGATTATGATCCATATTACTGACCTTCGGTTATTGAATGAAGGCTTTGGCTTTCTGTAATTGCTCTGCCATAAGAAGCATCAGAGTAAATCACACACATCAGATCGAGTTTAAAGGTTATTTGTAGTTCATGTACGTAAATGCTCCTCATTCATTCCATTTCATTCTTTATTCTAAACTGCCTAATACTCACAAGAGATATACTTTTGTTTATTTTTTTGTTCAAGTTATTTAGAAAACATGAGAAAAAGTATATACTGTATACAGGAAATGTGTATGTACAAATATAAGCGCAAATGTGCTCGTGTGGAAAGGTGTTGTAAAGATTACAGAGATGATAAGGGTGTCATGACTGAGATGGTGTGGACACATGTTGATTATGGATGGTGGGGAGGGAGTGAGGAGGGCTTGGAAGGAAGCTGTTATGGGGAGAAGATCAAGAGGGAAGCAGATAATTACATGGCGAGATAAAGTGAAGGATGATATGGAGAAAAGAGGTATGGTGGGAAAGATGCCTTTGATAGAACGCATTGGAGAGGACGCATCAGGCAACCGACCCCTTAATGTAAAGATAGCGGTGGGGAAGAATAAGAAGTGCTTATGTGGAAAGTACACCAAAGTAAAAGGTTAATTTAACGGATTTTGATAAAGTCTTCTCTTCAATATACCTGATCAGCTTTCTTTCAGAAAATGTTTTCATTCAGTTGTACGGACGTGAAAATATCATGAATGAATAAGTCTGGGAAGTGAGTTTGTCTATTCCATTGAATTTGTTTACGCACCTGCCATGTTCGAACGCCGGAGTTCCTATGTCAGAAGCCAGGACGGTTGAATTCTAATTGGATTATTTCTCTTAAAGGTACGGAGAGAGAGAGAGAGAGAGAGAGAGAGAGAGAGAGAGAGAGAGAGAGAGAGAGAGAGAGAGAGAGAGAGCAAAACCTTCTGTTGTATTTGATATTCTGAAGCGAGTTTGGTTATACTTTTTTATCTGACTCCCGTTACAGAAAAGGAAAGGTAGAGACAAGGTAGAGTTACGTAGGCTGAATAGGAAGGGAAAGGCTAGAGAGAACGGAATAAAATAGCGGCCGTATAGAAGAAAAACAGCGTAGAATATTAGAGAAAGTGGTTATGGAAAAAGGGCTTTTCCTGATTGCAAGGGGGAACTGCAACATTTTTGGGTCTGTGTCAACTTTCACCCAAATTCAGATATCACTGAAATTCATAGTTGTTGCAATCTGCATCAGAAATGGTAAAGTTTGAGTAATATCCAGAAAATGAGATCGGAGATGAGATGAGGTGATGCGGAAGTGAGGGATGAAACTGAGGAGGGGGGGAGGGGTTGGAGGAGGGGGACTATTCAAAGCAGAGAGTGAGAAGAGGAGGAGGAGTAAGAGGAGGAGGATGGGTTACTTGTTGAGGCTTTCCCTCTAACTCCACCTTGTGTAACCTCCTTCAGCCCCCTCTTCAGCACTTTTTAACCCTCTCCTGGTTCTTCCCGTCACATGACATGTTTTTGATCCGGCTCCTCCACCTTGATCTCCTCTCAGGGGGTTCCTTCCACACCTCCCCCCCCTCATCAATTGCAACCCCAAAATTTCCATCAAAACGAAACTGTTCCTCTTTTTTTTTTCTTTTAAAATAATTCTAATTACAGTCAAGTAGATGGTCTTGAAGTTTATGGTTATTCATTATTGGCAAACTCTTGCACTGTTGCTTCAATCTCTCTCTCTCTCTCTCTCTCTCTCTCTCTCTCTCTCTCTCTCTCTCTCTCTCTCTCTCTCTCTCTCTTTTTAGTGCATATTTGGTGTTCATGTGCTAATTGCTGTTATTTTCTCTTTTAGATTGTAATTAGTCTGTGGGAATTGGTATCTGCTGAATAATTTCTATTCTCCCCAGTAATTGCCTCTTTGTTAGATATTGTGATACTGTTTTATACAACAATTTGTCTTATCTTTTTTCCTCTGCAGTTTGTGCAAGACATACACTTTTTCAGTTTGCATTTATCTCAGTGGATGCTGGTGATAAATCCTTTCTTGATATTTGCCAGGCTTATTCAGTGACTTTCTTTTCCTTTTGTATTATGTGTACGGTTTTGGCAGTGTTTGGTGTGTACCTATTTATCTATTTTATATACGCACCAGTGTACGCAACCCGTCAAAAATGATGGCTAAATATTTAGATATGCACACACAGATTCAACCCTTCCCATCCCTCCCCCTTTCCTAACTATAACACAGCAGTTTAGGCAATTTCTGGGAGATTGTGATTTCAAATGTACCTCTCGGTGTACCCCCTCTCACCAGGGTATGACTACTTTATCTCCTCCCTACCTGAGGGAACGGGGAGAGACCGAGTAGTCATACCTTTGGCAATGCTGCTCAACGGGAGAGGAAAGAAATATATATATATATACATATATGTATATATTTATATATACATATATATATGTATATATAGATATATAAATATGTATATATAGATATATAAATATATAAATATATATATATATATATATATATATATATACACATATATATACATGGATATATAAATATATAAATATATATATATATATATATAAATATATATATATATATATATATATATATATATATATATATATATATATATATATATATATATATATATATCCTGACATTTACTCTTAATTATAAAGGGAAGATTACCGTATACTATATATGTTTTTAGTAGCTGCTTTTCATACCCACGCTTCCTCTTCTGAGAATCTTGTGTCCCCAAATGGAAAATGTGATAGAAATTCTTTTGGAATGAATTATACCAAACCGAGAGTCACAAGATTGCCCGAATGATTTAGTGTCGGAGTGGAATTTTCAAACTTTACGTGAAAGGTTTTTGATTTTAGAAAATTCTCTAGAGTTGGAAACCGGAAGAATGTGAAGTGTGTAAATGTTCAATAAACGATAAAGAAAAACATAGGGGTAGTAAATAAGAATGAAAATTAATATGTGTTTTGATGATAATTCTCCTGAAGTTAACAGATACATTGGATGAGTGATGGTGAAATGCTACGAAAGTAAGATGAAAGGAAATAGTTACAGCTAAAGCTTCATTATTATATTATTATTACATGCTAAGCTATATCCCTAGTTTGAAAAGCAAGATGCTATAATCCCAGGGGCCCCAACAGGGAAAACAGCTCAGTGAGGAAAGGAAACAAGGAAAAATTAGATATCTTAAGAATAGTAACAACACCTAAACAAATATTCAGCATGGAGATAGACTCGGACTGAAGATAATCGTAGAAAAAACGATAAAGACGTTGAGTTATGAATGACACAGAGATAAAGCACTGAGAAGAAAGGACCCTATAATCGAAGAAGCACAATAGTTAAGATTTATTGTTTTCTTATTGATTTTGTTGACGTTTCAAGATGACAGAAGACATAAGACCCAGTACGTAAAGGTCAGTTTCTCCTCATCAATGTAAGACTTCAGCAGTTTTGAAGACCTTTTTAGGATATTGATGTTTCAAACGTTTTATGAAAAAAAACCTGCAATATTATATGAAAACACCAGGATATGCTTAGTGTATATTTAATTTTCCAGATAATATATACTTACTCATTCATTATTAAATTCATATCAGAACGTGAATATATTTTGCAGTAACAATGAGAGCGAAAAGGTGGAATTGTATTCCGAGCTTTAAACGGCAACGAAGTTATGAACGCAAGAATTCAGTCTGGGTCCATCATGTAGATGATAAATGGTGCAATTACTGTCGCCCTTTTGTATTCTGAAGACATATTTGGATGAAATAGCTATTCTGTTTTAATATATATATATATATATATATATATACATATATATATATATCATCATCATCAGCCGTTAATATATGTATGTGTATATATATATATATATATATATATATATATATATATATATATATATATATATATATGTATATATATATATATATATATATATATATATATATATATATATATATATATATATATATCAACATATATATATATATCAACATCATCATCATCAGCCGTTACTAGTCCACCGGAGAACAAAAGCCTCAGTCATGTCCTTCCACTTGTGTGTATTTATGGTCTTTCTGTGCCAGTCCACGCCCCCAATCTTCCTTAGTTCGTCGATCCGTAGTCTTTTCTTCCTTCCTTTGCTTATTTTACACTCTCTAGGGACCCATTCTGTTATCCTTAATGCCCATCTATTGTCTGACATTCTCATTAAATGTCCATGTCCATATATAATTGTTTAGTGGCTACTTTCCTCTTGGTAAGGATAGGAGAGACTTTAGGTATGGTAAGCAGCTCTTCTAGGAGAAGGAAACTCCAAAATCAAACCATTGTTCTCTAGTCTTGGGTAGTGCCATAGCTTCTGTACCATGGTCTTCCACTTTCTTGGGCTAGAGTTCTCTTGCTTGAGGGTACATTCGAGCACGCTATTCTATCCAATTTTCTTCCTCTTATTTTGTTAAAGTTTTTATAGTTTATATAGGAAATATTTATTTTAATGAAATAATTTATTTTAATGTTATTAATGTTCTCAAAATATTTTTTCCTTGTTTCCTTTCCTCACTGGGCCATTTTCCCTGTTGTGGTCCCTGAACTTATAGCATCCTGCTTTTCCAACTGGGATTGTAGCTTAGCAAGTAATGATAATAATGTATATACAATATATATATATATATATATATATATATATATGTATATATATATATATATATATGTATATATATATATATATATATATATATATATATATATATATATATATATATATATATATATATATATTTAATACAATTGATTTTATATAACATGTATACAAAATGCTTATGGTTACACCTCTATTGGGTAAGATTAACTTGCTGAATCTCCTTTGAAGTGAATAACCTTCGAAAATTAATTTTGATAAGTGGCCTTTCATATCTAGAGGTATATGCATTGTTTTAGAGTGAAGAGTCTCTCTCTCTCTCTCTCTCTCTCTCTCTCTCTCTCTCTCTCTCTCTCTCTCTCTCTCTCTCTCTCTCTCTCTCTCAGTGTTTCCCTATGTTCAGTAATCACCCTTTTAATTGGATGCCAATAAGATCAGAGATGCGAGTGTTTGATGGCCCCATCTCTCCTTCCTATCTAATCAGTGAATATAGTTTCTGTTAATTCATGAGTACTTGTGTCTGGTCGTTTGGCCTCTAATTGATTCATTACTGTTGTTTTGATTAATTAAGACCTGTTTGCCTGTCTGTTTGTATTGTTTATTAGATTTAAACAGTGTTTTGTTAGTTAAGTAACAGCCGGGGGAGAATAGAATCAGATACGGGAGTCTGAATATGTTTGTATAATCATGTAGCTTTATGATATTCTCTATGATAAAGAGCAAGTGTCTGACAATATATATCACAATATTATATCCTTTCACGCTCAGGGGGAGAAAGAGTTGTCATACCCGGATGAGAGTGGGTACCCCAAGAGGTAAGCTCGTAAACCACACTCTCCTATAAATTTCCGAACCACCTGGTTGTAGTTAGGAAAGAGGGTGAGGGTGGAGTGGGTTTGAATCTGTGCGTGTGTGTGTGTGCATATCTGTCTCTATATTTAGACGTCATTTTTGACGGGTTGGTACTCTACTGTATAAGTAAAAAACAATTATTTATAATGGATTGAGTTTTTGGCATAAGCAGTTTTAATGGAAAGAGCTTAGAACTGGCGAAGGAAGTTTTGAATTCCATTTGATGTTGAAAAATATAAATGCAATGAAATTGCTGATGGGTAAAATAGAAAAATGAAGAATGATTACGGGAAAAATATTCAGACCTAATTAGAGTCCATCATGTACTTTAATTCTAAGAAATTTTACGCTGAAAAGATGCCAGGTGAACCAATACTTGGAAGGTAGTTTATATATTTTCTCATTTTAAAAGATGTATAAATCTTGAGATTAAAATCATTAGTCAAAAAAGCGATCAAATAAAACCTCAGTCTTCAAAGAAAGCTGATTTTTCAGTGATCGAACAAATAATTGAGCAGCATCTAATGAGCTAATGATGAGAGAATCGATTCAGTAGTCCACTGGATTGTTTTGCTTCGTTTATTACCGCCGCCAACAAAGGAAAAAGGTTATGTTTTCGCCCCTGTTTGTGTGTGTGTGTGTGTGTGAACAGGTTCCTCATCACAATTTTAATCGTAGAGAAATGAAACTTGCAGGGATTAACTTTCATGTAAAAAGCTAGAAATGATTAAATTTTGGAAGGTCAAAGTCAAAGGGTAAGGTCACGGTCAAGCAAAATGTCCAATTCACGTAATGAGCCATAAGTTTAGACATTGTTGTCACAGAGACTTAAAACTTGGTTCATATTTGAGCGTATGAAAATCCACGCCAATTAATACATTTTAAGGCCAAAGGTCAAGGTCAAGGTTGAGCAAAAAGTCGAGAAATAAGCTGCTGCGGCGGAGGTCTGCGCTCTATTGAATGCCCGTCTAGTTTCATTTTCAAATTAGTCTGATTAATTTAAGTCGGTAGAACAGTCAGCGTATCAATGAGTAATTTCTGCATCTTAATTATTTTGTGTCATTTTTTTTTATGTAATGGAACTTCCTTTTGTTTTTGTATGTTCTTTTATACAATACGCGTACAGTTATGCGTGCATAACTTGAAAAAACCAATGATAAACAAGAAGATGAGGAACAACAATAGATAGTTCATTCCCTGTGGGAAGCAAGTCAGGTTTTAAAGGTTTAAATGTCACTCGTGAATAGCAGAGGCAAGGGACAGTGACAGTGCCCTAGAGACTAACCATATATAAGTATGATCAGCTCCCAAGCCCCCTCTCCACCCAAGCTAGAACCAGGGAGGGTCATGCAATGGCCATAGCCTCTGTACCATGGTCTTCCACTGTCTTGGGGTAGAGTTCTCTTGCTTTAGGGTACACTTGGGCACACTATTCTATCTTATTTATCTTACCCTTGTTTTGTTTAAAGTTTTTATAATTTATATAGGAGATATTTGTTTCGATGTTGTTACTGTTCTTAAAATATTTTATTTTTCCTTTTTCCCTTTCCTCAGTGTGCTATTTTCCCTGTTGGAGCCCCTGGGCTTATAACATCCTGTTTTTCCAACTAGGGTTGTAGCTTAGCATGTAATAATAATGATAATAATAATGGACCTAGAAGCTCCCCAACCCCTAGCCTTAGCTCACAAGGATGGTGAAATTGCAGACACTACAAGAACCTATCGAGTTTGAGAGGGACTCGATTTCCCGTCCAGCAGATTGCTAGGCAGGGATGCTTCCATTATGCTACCTCAACTCTAGAACGTAAATTGTAAAGCCCGGTAGGAGTGAGCAAGAGACTCGTCGATCCATATAGTCTAAGAATAGGGTAACTCTATGGGTGAATTGAGATGATAGATGTGTTTGATGACTATCCAGAAGCTTAAGGAGACTATGAAACGGATAGGCCGCCTGTCAAAGGTAATTAAAAGGATTAAGAGAAGTGGCAATATATGGAAAGTGGCAGTTTAAGGACAGGGTCACCAGTGACCTCTTTATTGCGTTTAATTCCATCTTATTGAGAGGGAATTGAAAAGATGGAGCATTTCAAACGTGGGAGCAGTGCGAATGGAATCAGCTAGAAGATATGATAATTGTATGAACAACGAAACTTGCAACGTCAATTTGAATTTCATGATTTTCAAAAGTTTTAATAAATTGCACATATTTGTCTCTTCCAAGGAAAGTGATGTAAGGCGTGGTTTAACCACAATTTTATTTATTTAAAGGCACATTTTTCTTGTTATGGTCTTGAATTTAATTTGATGTAATGATTTCGTCTACGGTAAAGGCCCAATGTTGTGATAACAGTCTGATTGTATTTCCATTAAAGGTATTCAAAGTATACTATGGAAGAAAGTAATAGATGTGAGTGGCAATTCTGTCATTTAGGCATCACACATCACTAATGTGACGGGATCCTTAGTCAAGATCAAATTCATGACTGTGAAAGGAATCAGATTTTGCACCGTTCTTGTGACACGGTCAATTACCTCAGCTAAGGAGGTTAAAATCGAGCCAGTTTATTTATTTATGTGTCTGTGTGTCTGTCTGTGGACAGGATTACGTCAAAACTACTCGATGGATTTTGACGAAATTTTCAACAAAGATCATTAATTTTTGCAGATGGTCCGATCAAGAACACGATTCTGGATCAATATTGCACTTTTACCATCTACAGTCAGCATATGAAAAGGTGGATGAGTTGTCCGTAGACTTTAGATAAATGTTACGGTATCTTCTATGATTATGAAAAATTAAGTGTTTCATCATCATTATTATTATTATTATTATTATTATTATTATTATTATTATTATTATCTGAGCTACAACGTTAGTTGAAAAAGCAGGATGCTATAAGTCCAAGGGCTCCAACAGGGAAAAATAGCCTAATGAGGAAAGGAAATAAACTACAAGAAAAGTAATGAATAATCAGTGTGAAATATTTCAAGAACAGTAACAACATTAAAATAGATCTTTCATATGTAAACTATAGAGACTTATGTCAGGCTGTGCAACATAAAAACATTGAAAATTTGAATTCTTGAATTTCCACCAATTCGACTGCCTGATTAGGAAAATCATTCCACAGCTAGGTTATAGCCGGAAAAAAACTTCTAGAATACTGTGTAGAATTATTGAGCCTTATGACAGAAAAGGCATAGATATTAGAATTAACTGAATACTTATAGTATTAAGAGCAAGATGGTACTGTCTGGGAAAAGTAGAATGCAAAGGATGGTCAGAGTTATGAAAAATCTTATGCACCGTGCATAAAGAACTAATTGAACGACGGTGACAGAGATTAATTTCTAGAGTAAATGAAGAGTAAAGTTGAGAACAGAAAGCTTGCGATTTTACATTGAAAGTCATCATCTCCTGTCTTGGGGAAAATGTTAACGTAACAGCTGACATGGTCGAGCATACCCACCCATACTATTACTTTCGCAAAGGCTAAATCTGATAGTGGAGGTCATGCAAGGCAAACTACTTCCAAAGATGTGAGAAGTGGTTTTGATGTACAACAACCTGTTTATATCTTCTTCTTTTTTGTCGTGTTTTCTTTTTGTCTTCTGTTAGTATTTATTTACTTATTTATTATTATTATTATTATTATTATTATCATCATCATCATTGTTGTTTTATTGTTATTACTGCTGCTATTTTTATCGCCAAAATTCAACTAAGTTAAACTCTATAATCAACATAAAAGGGAATGAGGCTTATACCCCGAAGGTATAATAAAACCACAAAATTGTCTATGAAAGAGATGAGTTCAGTTCGGAATTCGAAAGTTTTTTTTTTTTTTTTTTTTTTTTTTTTTTTTTACAACAACTGAAAACGCCTCATTCTCATAGACTTTTTTTCGCTTAACGTTATCATTCGGATGAAGAATTTTATTGTTTGTATACTTTCGAAGGCTTTATCTCATTTTCTTACACGGGTCTCGACGGAATGGCCAACTTGTGTCGTAAGTTAGAGAAGAAAGGGCAAAAAAGAGAGTGGCCAGGAGAAGTTGTGGGACATCTCTCAATAGAAAGCAACGAACCTTCTTTTAACAAAATGGAAATTTATTGGGTCGAGGAAAAACTTGTTATTAGAAAAAAAGGGGAGCAGACGCCAACCCGGGAATAGTTCCTCGCTTTAGAGTGAATGTGGAACCTGATAACCTAACATGTGTTGCCTGACCTTTTGCTGACTATTAAGAACCGTGTGTGTCATACCATAAGTTGCCAAAGAGATACGACGAGTTGTCCAGCTTTAGGCATTTATTACTTCTTGTGAATAAGAACAACTTCACTAGGAAATGGTCTTCGTGGTCTTCCCTCCGGAACAGAGGCTTGGGTTTCAGAACTATTCAAATTGCTCTATCCATTTCATCATCATCTCCTCCTACACCTATGGACGCAAAGGCCCTCAGTTAGAATTCTCCAGTCATCTCTATCTTGAGCATTTTATTCGATACTTCTCCATTCACCATCGCCTACTTCACACTTCATAGACCTCAGCCATTTAGGTCTGGGTCTTCCAACTCTTCTAGTGCCTTGTGGAGCCCAGCTAAACGTTTGGTGAACTAATTTCTCTTGGGGAGTGCGAAGAGCATGCCCAAACCATCTACATCTACCCCTCATCATGATCTCATCCACATATGGCACTCGAGTAATCTCTCTTATAGTTTTATTAGCTACTATGAATTGAAGACAGAGTAACGATCGTAAATATACGTCGTCAATAGTATGTGATTGGTTTGTTGTTGTTCTGTTTGTTTTAAGAGCGCCAAGCTAAAAGCAAGACACGGACTCTTGCGCAAAGGCAGCCTGTAAGTGTGAATGATCGGTTTAAATCTCAACACTTCAAATAGCTCGATTTCACAAAGGTTTTTACGCAGTTTATATAAATGTAATTTGTTAGATGCATCCCGCAGTATCAATTTAAAGGTTTAAAGGCTGATCATGAATGGCAGTTGTAAGGAGCATTGACATTGCCCTATTAAGCAAGACAATGCCCTAGATACTGACCATATATACATATGAATGATCAGCACCTAAGCCCCCTCTCCACCCAAGCTAGGACCAAGTAGGGCCAGGCAATGGCTGCTGATAAGTCAGCAGATTGACCTATAGGCTCCCCCAAACCCTCCATCCTTCACTCACAAAGATGGTGAGGTTGCAGCGACTAAAGCAGCTAAGGAGTTTGAACTGGACTCGAACCCCAGTCTGGCGATTACCAGTCAGGGAGATTACCACATAGGCCACCAGTTTTAATACAGAAAACTGAATACGTTATGATTTTGGTAGCTCCAGTCAGTTTCCTGGATTTTATGCACTAATGAAAGTACAGTTGGACACAGGAGTTCCTGGCACACTTTGTTTCGATGCAGTGCACCGTGCCATGCCCTTACTTCGAGGCGGTAACCAAACAAATAGTGTGGGGAAAAATTGTAGAGGTGGTGGGCGGGGCTAAACACATGTACTCGTGTGGCTGGTAGCACTTCTTCAGCAAGGTGTACCAGGAATTCCTGTGTCCAACTGTACGTAGTTATTGATACCGAAGGATGCATACCTTGCTGATGGAAAGTCTCTCTCTCTCTCTCTCTCTCTCTCTCTCTCTCTCTGTTCTTTGAAAAGGTTTTCCATATCAGAGCTCTGTCTCTTTATGTTTATTACTTCTCTATTGAATTATATAATCTAAATTTGTATGGTTGTGCACTGAAAAAGTACTCTCTCTCTCTCTCTCTCTCTCTCTCTCTCTCTCTCTCTCTCTCTCGAAATGTCCTTTGAAAAGGTCTCCCACATCAAAGCTCTGTCTCTTAATGTTTGTTACTCCTGCCTCTATTGAATTATATAATATAAATTTGCATGGTTGTGCAATAAAAAAGTACTCTCTCTCTCTCTCTCTCTCTCTCTCTCTCTCTCTATCTATCTCTCTCTCTCTCTCTCTCTCTCTCCCCTGAAATGTCCTTTGAAAAGGTTTTCCACATCAGTTCTGGCGGCGAAGTCATTTCGTGTGTGCATTACAATAGGCTCGGCGGCACGGAACAATCTGCCAGAGCGTTGAAGCAGAAACTGTGACGGAAGTTATCGGTGTGTGTAGCCCCCCAACATTCCATCCCCCATTCTCTCTCTCTCTCTCTCTCTCTCTCTCTCTCTCTCTCTCTCTCTCTCTCCCAGACGATCCCAGACTGGAAGATGCATTAGCAACTCTCTGGTGGATATACGAGGTGCCTCACACTGAGGGACCTGGGGGAACCCAAACATAGAATAAGGCAACAAGGCTCTCTCTCTCTCTCTCTCTCTCTCTCTCTCTCTCTCTCTCCAGACGATCCCAGACTGGAAGATGCATTAGCAACTTTCTGGTGGATATAGGAGGTGCCTCACACTGAGGGACCTGGGGGAACCCAAACATAGAATAAGGCAATAAGGCTCTCTCTCTCTCTCTCTCTCTCTCTCTCTCTCTCTCTCAGACGATCCCAGACTGGAAGATGCATTAGCAACTCTCTGGTGGATATACGAGGTGCCTCACACTAAGGGACCTGGGGGAACCCAAACATAGAATAAGGCAATAAGGCTCTCTCTCTCTCTCTCTCTCTCTCTCTCTCTCTGCTTCTATCCTAGGCTCATCCCTTCTATCCGTTGATGTCGACCTTAATGTAATTAGTTATAGTCGAAAAGGGAACAAGATGGTATCTTGGGATGGAATCTTTTAATAATTTTTCTATTGCTAGTGTCAATATTTTCGTCGTTTAAATATTTAAAGGCCGCACATGAATGACAGAGGTAAGGGACTGTGGCACTGTCCTAGCCAGGGTTCAAACTTGATC